>NC_081175.1:13413803-13748387 GCF_012432095.1 Onychostoma macrolepis
AATAAAAGTTTATTACGCAAGTTACACATGTTGAACGGCACACAAACATTTTCTGTTTAGTAAATCTGGCAGTATCTATTATTTTATCTATATATAATCTGCATATGGGTTTTGAAACATTCAGTGTAGATTAATTTGTATTTATATATAAATGTGAGCAATGTAAATGAAGTTTGTAATAATTCTCAGTGACTCTGATGAGCATTAACTGACTCCTCATAAACATTTTATATCATTTATATTTTTTCATGTTTTTGAACAAAGTCATATGGTTTGCAAGGGTTCTGCATTTATTTGATCACAAATATAAAACAGTAATATTGTTGAAATTATTAAAACCATGTTCAAAAATATATTTATGTAATATATGTGATGGTAAAGCTGAATTTTCAGCAGCCATTACTCTTCAGTGTTGCCTGATTCTTCAGAAATCTTTCTAATATGCTGATTTGATGCTTAAGAAATAATTTCCCTCTAAATTATTTGATAATTGGATAACTCTTTGTCACCTTTGATCAATTTAATGCATCCTTGCTGGATAAAAGTTTTTAATTTTTTTTTTAAAATCAGACTGACCCCAAACGTAAATAAAATGAACTCTTACAAGTGATCATTTCTTTGTCATGTCTAATGTTGCTGTTTTAGTCTAATTCTAAAACAAACAAAAATTCAGTCTTATTTATAGTGGGCGAGGCTGACGTAACCTTATGCTGGAAGCTTTTCGGATCTTTTCAAGTGGTCTGTGTTGATTTTTACCTTAACCCTCATGCTGGACACTCCCAGATTTCTTCTATATAAGAAAGGCTTCTGCTCAGCTCTCAGGTAGACATGTTTTTTTGAGACACACTGAGGGAAAATGGACCGCGTATTGCTTTTCTCCATCTCGGCTGTTCTGCTAAATCTTTCTCAAGCTCTTCCTGCTAAGGTAAGAGTTGCAGCTCTCAGAGTTGAGCATCCTTCACTCATTCGTTCACACTCACTCCGTATATCTGCTCTTTCCACAGGTGCTGCCCACTGATCAAGGTGAGTTTCTGTTCAGCCCTGATGTGTTCTTCAGCTCAGGTAGACCAGTGGTGCTTAACTCAGATAAGAGAGATTCTTGCTGCTCTGATGATCAGAATCAGGTGTGTTAAATAAGGGCGACATATGCTACACTGTAAAAAATTACCGTGATTTTTACGGTAAAAAACTGTTAAATGGTTAACAGTAAGTTCCCTAATATATACGGTAAAAAACTGTAATAGACATTTCAGACAATTTTATGGTGAAATACCGCTTTTGGAAGTGAAAAAGAATGTAAAATTTACAGGGAAAAAAACGTAAATTGACATTCCCAGAATTCCCTGCATTGCATTTCAAATTTTGTTTGAATTTGATGTTTTTTCTTTGAAATAACTAGGTTTCTTCTTAGTTTTTTGTTATCAGTTATGTTTATTAGGGTTGTATGTTACATCTAATGTTGTTAACTTAATGTTTATTGCATATTTCAGTTTAATAAGTCTCACCATGATGGTGTTTAGTGTTTGTGTGAATGTGCACCTTCTATATATGTTATTATTTAAAAGCTGCTTGTGATGGGCTTTGGTTCATCATGTGACTTTCTCATCACCACCTGCATTTGGTGGTTATCAGTGTATTACAAAGGTACAAAACAGATTTCAGTACTTCAATAGGTTGGTATATTAACATTATATCAGTTAATGAAATTACGGTATGTAACTGTAAATTTAAGTTAAAATCGTAAAACCTAAAATGTTGCTACCGTATATTTTACGGTAGAATTCCGGCAACCACAGTTTTTTACCGTAGATTTTACGGAATTTTTTTTACAGTGTAGTTATGGGAAGATCTCTCTTATTCGATCTTTATTCATGTCATTGATTTGAGTGGCATTCCTCAAACACGTCCACCTACACAATCTTGATCATATTCCAAATGACTTAATCACTATAATGCAGCCAAAGACGATTCATGAGAAAAATAAATTATTACTAGGATTAGGAACCACTCATTAAACCAGTAAAATACACAAATGTATAGAAAATACGGTTTAAGTGTTTCATTCTTTTGTTCAGATATCCAGTCTGAGAAGCATGATGCTATGGATATTTTCTCAAGAATTCTGGAGGCAAACAAAGGTAAGAGTTATTTACTACTTTACTACTTGACTATGACAATGTTAGATATTTTTATGCTATTTACTTATTATATAAATATACTATACATTTATAAATATTAATATAATAATTTGTAACTTTATAATTCATATAAAGTTTATATAAACTATATAAAGGTTATAGGGTAATATTAAAATGTTAACTGTAAGTTTGATATTTCTTATATATCATTTATAGTTTGTACATGGTATTTCAGTTAAAACACGTATGTCGAAAACACGTAAAACATGTATGTCTATTTAAATATATTAATCATGGTGTTTGCTTGCAGTTAACCATTTAACAGTCATTTTAACATTTCTCTAAGCGATTAAATAAGTGAAATGATTTTGTTTTGATGATTCAGAGATCAGTTACATGCTTCTGGAGGGGGATATGGCCTTACCCAAAACAAGGAGCGCCATGAAATGCTTGAATGACTACTGCAAATGGCCAAAATCCCCATCTGGACAGGTTGAAGTGCCATACACCATTGCTTCTGACTTCTGTGAGTGGCAAGAAATCCACTTTTATGTATATCTGCATCAAAACCCAATAACATAATTTTTTTGTGTGTGTGTTTTTGATAGATGAGGATGAGAAGGCAGTGATTGAAAATGCAATGAAGAGCATCGCTTCAAAAACCTGCGTCCGTTTTGTGCTGCGAACGAATCAAGTGGACTATATCAGCATTGGGAATCTAGTAGGGTGAGCTTGAACACACCTGAATATACCTGAATACCGTTAAAAAGTTCAGAAAGAGTTAAGAAATTAATACTTTTATTCAGTAAGGATGCATTAAATTGATTAAAAGTGACAGTAAAGACATTTATAATATTATACAGATTTCTATTTTACTGTTCATCAAAGAATTCTGAAAAATGCATCACCGTTTTCACAAAAATATTAAGCAGCACTATTGTTTTCAACATTAATAATAATAATAATAATAATAATAATAAATGTCTCTTGAGCATCAAATCAGCATATTAGATTGATTTCTCAATGATCCTGTGACACTAAAGACTGGAGTAATGCTGCTGAATATTCAGCTTTGACATCACAGAATAAAATTACATTTTAAAATAGTTATTTTAAATTGTAATAATATATCACAGCATTGCTGATTTTATTGTATGTTTGATCAAATAAATTCAAGAGTTTTCTTTCAAAACATTGAAAAAAGTGAACTTTTGGCCTAAGTGTAGGCCTACATTTGAGTTACACATCAGTATACTGTAATTTGCAGATGATTTTGTGAATTTCAGTTCTTTGAACATATATCTTTCTTTACAGCTGCTCGTCTACTGTAGGGAGATCTGGAGGTAAACAGCAGTTGTCTCTGTCTGTGGACGGCTGTGTTTCTCACGGGATCATTGAGCATGAGCTCATCCATTCTCTGGGGTTCCACCACGAACACACCAGGAGCGACAGAGACCAGTACGTCCAGATCAACTGGCAGAATATTCCACAAGGTCAGAGGAGGTGTGCGTGAGAAGGTGGACAAATCTCAAATTCTAGAAGTGTTTTAAAAAACAATCTTTTTATTTTATCATAATGAAAACACTCGTTTGCCCTTGCACAGCATCTGCATACAACTTTCAGAAGAAGGACACAAATAATCTGAATACCCCTTATGACTACAACTCCATCATGCATTATGGAAGGTAAAACTTCACCCATATTACTTTTGAAATCATGCTTCAGTACAGATATATAAAGTACATCCTCAAGGCAATTCACTCTCATTCTCCATCTCTAGGACTGCCTTCGCCATACACTATGGCAAGGAAACCATCACTCCAATTCCTAACTCTTCAGTGCAGATTGGACAGAGAACGGAAATGTCTAACATTGACATTCAGAGGATCAACAAGCTTTATGAGTGTGGTGAGCACATATAGTCTTATTTATTTTAAATAGCATTTTGGACAGTAATGACTTTACGAAAGTACTACAGTTCTGATCGAATCAAAGTAAAATGATTTTTTTTTAACATACAGCTCTTTAAAGTGAACACTGAAGATGAAACCCCAGTGAAATACAGACTGTGACAAAATAAAAGAATTACGGTACTGTGTAACCAAAGTACATCTTTTCCTTCCTCCTTTGTCTGTAACTTGACCACATAAATGTAATGGACTGACTGCAGTGCTGAATTGCAATAAACCTTGTTACGAGTGAGTCCTGATGTGGTTTCATGTTAGTTCCTAGCAGGGTTGGTGAACTTCTCGAGTTACTTAACGAGTTGAGGGAAAATACACACGCCACACTCACAAGCCGTCTGAATGCAGATTTCCTGTCAGAGATGTATCTACACAATATGAATGCCTGTTTCTGCCTCGGAGTAAAAAATAAAAACACCAAACTATGAGAAATAAAGTCACAATTATGAAAAATAGACTTTCATTTGTGAGATGTAAAGTCACAATTATGAGAAATGAATGAGCAATTAAAAGACAATTATGTGAATCAAAATTATGTGATACTTGGCAAAATAAAGTGACAATTGTGTAATATTAAAAGTTACAGTTATCAGAAATAAAGTTGCAATTATGAGAAATAAAGCTGAGATTAAAAATCAGAATTATGAGAAATGCGGATTTATGAAAATTAGTCACATTATGAGATATAAAGTGCCAATTCAATTTTTTACATCAATGTTGCAATTATGACATTTTCTGAGATAGTCAATTATGAGAAATAGCCTATACTTGCAATTGTGAGACATATTATCGCTATTATGAGAAATAAAGAAAAAATGACAGCTGTAAGATAAGTCGCAATTATGAGATATATAGTTGCAATAACAAAGTAACTGTGAGATTAAAATTCACAATTATGAGAAATAGTCATATTTTGAGATATAAAGTGCCATTTGTAATTGCAATTGAGAAAAAGTCACAATTACGAGAAATAACAAGGTTGCAATCATGAGATATAAAGTTATTACAAGATGAGATTTAAGATTCACCGTTATAAGAAAAAAGCTGCAATTATGAAAAATAGTTAAAATGTCAGACATAAAGAGTCAATTGTAAGATATAAAGCTGCAATTATGACAAATTATGAGAACAAGTAACAATTTTGAGAAATACATTTGCAGCTCTGAAAAAATTAAGTTGCAATACTAAGAAATAAAGTCCCAATTACAAGACAAAGTAGCAACTGTGGGATTTAGTCCGAATTATGGGATATATGACAATTGTGAGATAGGAAGCCGTAATTACAGGAAATAATGTCGCAATTACAAGAAAAAGCGGCAATCCTGTAGAGGATTAAAAGTCACAATTATGAGAAATATTCATATTGTGAGATATGAAGTGTCGTTTGCTATATAATGAATGAGAAATCATGAGAGAAAGTAACAATTACTAAAAGTGAAATTACAACTGTGAGAGGTAAAATCGTAGTCATGAGAAATGAAGACGCAATTACCAGTACCTCTTTTTTTTACTTGAAGCAGAAACAGGCTTTCATCACATAATGTTATTTACCAGTTATACAAAAGATTACAGTTTGATGAACTCGAGCAGTAAGCATCAGTTGAGTTGGATTAGTAACATTAGTATCAAGGTGTCATTCCTTTATTATTTTGAGGTTAGGAAAGAAGCGAAAGGCACACAGAATAAAATGTTCACTGACGGTCAGTGCATCCATAAACAAGTGAGCCGTCATGTGCAGTGAACGTCCAGTAGATGGCACCAAGTGTCTGATCACCGTGGCCTTCCTGCACATCAGGCTGCTATCTGATTACCCAATAAAAGTTCTCACTCATACCAAGGGGTCCAAGATTTGACCACACCTGATTCTTCTCCCACCACCCCCTCTCATTTTAGGCACGTGGATAGTTTCTTATTTCGTCCCAGTAAAATCTGAGAATAACGCCAGGTGCCTTCCCAGTGGAGCACAGCATATCCTAAAGCTAGCAAAGTTGCAAAACTATATTCCAAAGAGGCTTTTCTGAGGAGCTACAATAAACACCTCATGAACACCTTGACACTCACAGCTTTGGCGTAGGTGACTCTTTCTGCCTAATGTCTCCATTTGGCGCTTTATTCTCTGGTTCGTTTGGACTGGTTTTGGGGGTCTTGGGTTTCTGTTGATCCCTTCTCAAGTGTCTCCTTTGACGTCTCCTTTTGGGCCTGTCTGTAGAAGCTGGGTTCGATTCTGGTACATCCAGCAGGGGGTCCAGGTGAATCTTCCCACTCACTGCATCTGAAGACTCGTCGATGTATGCAAGATTTTCCCCAAAATAATCCAAGGGCTGAGAGAGGACGGTATCTTTAGGCATGGTGTGGAGTTTTTCCTCTTTCTCTAAATCTTTGCCCTTGTCGCTACCCTTTCCCTCTGGGACGCGCTCTGTCTGGGTCACCTCCGATTCAGACTCAGAGCTGCTTCCCGACTCATCCGATGAACCCGAGTAGGAGCCGGATTCGGATTCATTCTCCTCTTTTCCATCCTCTCCAGTTCTCCCCTGACTGCCATTGTGTCTGTGGCGCCTATGACGCCGCTTTCGCCTGCTGCGCTTGAAAGGATCTTGCGGAATGCGGAAATCCACAGACATGTTCTGGATGTTCTGAGTAAAGTCTGAGGCATGTGCTCTCAATCCCTCCATCTGAGAGCAGAAAGTAGGGCAGGAGAAATGGAAAGGCTTGAGAGTTATGGAGAGATTTGTATGTCACCATGAACAGAATGATTGAAATTTGATACAGATTTTAGGTTAATAGGAATTGTGGTGATGAATTACGGGTATGGAAGGAAGGTTGTCATGAAGATAGAAGGGGTGGGAATTGGGAAAGAAGTTAAAAATCCCATTTGAGTTGCAGTGTTGAGTTTGACCAGGGAGTCTGACCAGGCACTGACCTTATTCATAAACTCCATAAGACATTTGATTATAAAAAAAAACAAAAAAAACAAGTAATTAGACATCATGATTTAATCATTGGCTTACCTCAGCTCGGGTTTTTTTGGTAAGAACCAGGATCCAGTTCCCAATCATGGAAAGAATGGACACAAAGTAGGCCAATCCAAACAAAACCCAGAACCACACCAGAGGCTTGTACCAATGATCTTGACCTGCATCACCACCATCACCTGATGGACAACAAGAAATGCACAAAACACATAAAGAGTAATTTATTCAAATTAAAGTTAAAGTTCACCCAAAAATGAAAGTTCTGTCATCATTTACTCACCCTCATGTGGTTCCACAATTGTTTGACTTTAGTTCTTCTGTCGAATACAAAAGATATTCGATGTTACATTTGTTTTTGTCCATATGATGAAAGTAAATGGGACCCAAAGTTTTCAAGCTTCAAGAAGGGCATAAATGTAGCATTAAATTAATTCAATTTAAGCCTTTATTCGCTGTGAAATGAAATGAAAACGTTCATGCATAGAAACAGAAAAATGGTGAGACAAACCTCAAAAGTTTAGACAAGAACCAATAAGGTTTGACAGCATTTTCGTTTGAGGTTTGAGTCAGCATATTGGTTGTAGTCTGTATATGTGTGTTGATCAAGGTTTTGATTTGATTTGCGAGTGAAGCTTATTTTGATCTATTCATCATACAAAATGATAATCTGGATACAGATATCTTGGAATATACCAGTCAAGTTGTATGGGTTTAAAGGGATAGTTCACCCAAAAATGAAAATTTTGTCAGTTACCCTCATGTCGTTCCAAACCGGTAAGACCTTCGTTCATCTTCGGAACACAAATTAAGATATTTTTGATGAAATCCGAGAGCTTTCTGACCCTGCATAGACAGCAACACAACTGACATGTTCAAGGCCCAGAAAGGTAGCAAGGACATCGTTAAAATAGTGAATCTGTGGTTCAACCGTAATTTTATGAAGCTACGAGAATACTTTTTGTGTGCAAAGAAAACATTTTCTTCTCTTCCGTGTCAGTCTCTGCTGCACATTCACGAGAGTACTATGACACATGCGTTTGGTGCTGCTAATGCAGGAGTCGCCCTTGTTTACAAGCAGAGGAATGCACACACATGCGTCATAGTACTATTGTGAACGTGTCGAAGACGGACAAGAAAGAGAAAAGAATTGTCGAATAAAGTTGCTGTTTTTTCTTTGCACACAAAAAGTATTCTCGGAGCTTCATAAAATTGAGATTGAACCACTAATGTCACATGGACTATTTTAACAATGTCCTTACTACCTTTCTAGGCCTTGAACATGTGAGTTGCATTGCTGTCTATGCAGGGTCAGAAAGCTCTCGGATTTCATCAAAAATATCTTAATTTGTGTTCCGAAGATGAATGAAGGTCTTATGGGTTTGGAACGACATGAGGGTGAGTAATTAAAGACAGAATTTTAATTTTTGGGTGAACTTTGTGTGCTTTTTTGTTTTTTTGCAGAATGTTTTTGGATCCATTTACTTTCATAATATGTACAACAGCTGAAATATTCTTCAGAATTCTTGTTTTGTGTTCAGCATAAGTCATACACGTTTGGAACAACATGAAGGTGAGTGGATGATGACAGATTTTTGGGTGAACTATTCCTTTGTGTGTTTCTTGGTAGGGTGTTTACCATTACAAGTCGCTTTGTAGTTTCAGTTCTGGCATTTGAAGACCAAACCAAAATGTCCTGTTAAATAATGCAATCAATGGTGGATTCGAACCACTGATTAAACAATCAACCCATAAAACGGCGCCCACCACAAGTTGACTGCAGTGGTTTGTTTTTTCATGTTACGTTTCATGGAAGAACGAGCCAAGTTTAAATGAGGTCTTCACTGAGGGTTAACATCTTCTTGAGCAAGAAGACAAGGGACAAGACAGATGCTTACAGGTTTAAATCTTAGTTTCAATCAATTTGATCTCGAAAATAAAGTGCAAGCTATTTATCAAACTCTTGCAAGTGATGAAACATTTCAAGATTTCACCCAGTGGTACCTGCAACATAGTCTCCAAAGCCCACTGTTGTGAGGGTGATGACCACAAAGTAGGCGGATTCTAGCAGAGACCAATTTTCAACCCTCTGGAAGACTAAAATTGGCACAAAGACGAAGAGAACACAACCCAGCAGGATGGACAGCACAGCGGTGATGACACGCACGATGGTTGGGCTCACCTTCCACTTCTGAATGGAGAAGATAAAGAAAACTGAAGAAAAATGTCAAGAGAATTTTGAAATGAAACTTTGTGACTAAGGTTTACAGCACCTTGAGGTGTAAGAGCCACGAAAGACAGTTTATAGAAAAACTACAATGATATGTATTAATGATTGTCTTGTGAGGTTATGCTTGTCTTCATCATCATTTACCCATAAAAGAGCTTCAATTTTAGCAATGGCGTTCCTCAGTGACGTCCCCAAATGGTCTCCTGCGGCAGCCAACAGAAATCCAAACAAGGGAATGCCCACCAGTGTATAGCAGATACAGAAGAACTGACCCCACATTGTCTTTGGAGAGATGTTCCCATAACCTGGACCACAGACAAACACTTGCAGTGATCTGATGGCAGATATTTTTAGACATCTCACAGTGCCAATGATCCCCTGAATGCAGAGGCCAGGCCAGGCTCTGGCTTTAACATGCAGGTGTGTTCAGCCAGTGATATGGGAGTCCCATACCGATGGTGGTGACAATGGTGCCACAGAAGAAGAAAGCGCTGGCCAGGTCCCAACTGGTACTGAATGTGGTATTGCTGTTGGGGTCAACTCCAACACTGATAGCCTCTGCCACCTTCTGTATAGAGACAATAAAGTATAGGTAAAAAAGATTAGATATTAAACACAGGTTGACATAACTGATACAAGTGAATGCTGCAAGGCAGTAAAATGAAAGTTTTCTTAAAGGTGCAGTATGCAATTTAGCTAGTGGTTGAAATGGGTATGGCGGTCCAAATTCAAAATATCGGAGAGGGTTGTTTCTCCTGCCCCCTCCTTCTCAGACTCGATGTTCATCCAGGTTGCCAGAACAGGAACTAGCGCAATTGACCCTTCGCAAAGACCCACCCCCTTAGCTACTGTTGCTACGTCTGACAAGCCATGGCGCTCTCACACTACACATCATGTTCTCTCACAGTGAAAAATACATCGTGGGGCAAAGAGAACACTAACAACACACCGACAGACAAGAGAGAGCAGGTTACTTGTGCTATGAAACAAAGTCTTAGTTTTCAAATTTGGTCATTTTTTAATGAAATTCAAACAATAAATATAATTTTATGGCTCTTTAATGTGTTGTGACAGATCAATGTAGCACCACAGTTTAAACGGCACATGAACTGGTCATCACTTCCTCCACTAGCTATAGCCAGGGTTGCCAGGTCTAGGTAACAAAACCAGCCCAAATGGTGCTCAAAACTAGACCATTTTGATTGCGGGAGAAACTGACTATTAAAATTGCTTTCCGGGGGGGCTTCAACCTATTGACTAACAAAAAAAACCCCTTTGGCAACAATTTTGCGAGAAAATGGCAGAATGGTAACACTGGTTATATCACAAAATGCATCAGTAGGAAGGCTTATCTTGTTTCAACTGCGGAAAGACATCAATACACTCCATTTTCAAAGTCCAGCGACGTTAATCTACTGTCCTGTATGGTTTGTTTGTCAGAAGAAATGGCAGATTTGGCATTATGTTTGGTCAGATTGCCTGTCAATCAAACTCCTGGCAAAGGGTCAATTGACAATGGAAGGCATAAACACTGTAAGTTGATTTCGAGTTTTTTATCTGCATTTTAACATGCTTCTGATCACAGTACTTTTTAGATGGATGCGGAGGCTTTTTAGGTCTGGTAGAATCTGAGATCTCTGACCCAGTTTGTTTGCTGGTTTCTATGACTGTAATACGCTGTGTTTTCTGCCAATTGGCATCCTGGGCTGTCAAAATACTATTGGTTAAACTGGCAGTGGGTGGAATTACACAGACCAAAACAAAACCAGACATTCCGACACAGAATGCACATTTCAAAGTAGAATAGCTGGCTGTAGAATTGTTTTTCAGAGAAAGTGTATGAACTTGTCATGTTTCCTAAATATCTGCAAACATATTGTGGTATTTTTATGCTTTAGTGCAGTCAAAAACATTACATACAGCACATTACATACGTGCACCATGCAAGGACAAATCCACGAATTATGCCATTTTACTGCAGTCATTTAGTCTCGGTTGCCCTGTTCATGTGTTTTTAACGTGCTTGAGCGCATAACTTAAACATTTGATGGTTATATTTTTATCTGTAAATTCATGCGTGCGTTTCCATTGTATATTCTGCTGATCCTGAAAAGCGAGTCTTCACATTCTTTATAGAACAGATGAAGCACAATAATGTTGACTAATATAAAAATAGCAATAATGTTGGCTATTTATTGTTGGACATTAAATTTTGGTTTTAAATTGACAATATGTTTGACAATTAATCACAATGTATTGATTTAAACTGCTGTGGACATACAGATGTTTATTATTTTAGAATATAACATTTATAGGCTATTTTAAAGCTTTTAGTGCATATATAATCTATAGACGTGGCCAAAGGTTTTGAGAATGACACAAATATTCCTTTTCACAAAGTCTGGTGCTTCAGTGTTTTTAGATCTTTTTGTCAAATGGTATACTGAAGTATAATTACAAGCATTTCATAAGTGTCAATGGCTTTTATCGACAATTACATTGTTTATGCAAAGACTCGATATTTGCAGTGTTGGCCTTTCTTTTTCAAGACCTCTGCAATTCGCCCTGGCATGCTGTCATTCAACTTCTGGGCCACATCCTGACTGATGGCAGCCCATTCTTGCATAATCAAAGCTTGGAGTTTGTCAGAATTTGTGGGGTTTTGTTTGTCCACCCGCCTCTTGAGGATTGACCACAAGTTCTCAATGGGATTAAGTTCTGGGGAGTTTCCTGGCCATGGACCCAAAATTTTGATGTTTTGTTCCCCGAGCCACTTAGTTATCAATTTTGCCTTATGGCAATGTGCTCCATCATGCTGGAAAAGGCATTGTTCGTCACCAAACTGTTCTTGGATGGTTGGGAGAAGTTGCTCTTGGAGGATGTTTTTGTGTCATTCTCAAAACTTTTGTCTCGTAAAGTTGATTCAGATGCGGGATCGGGGCACCACCAGTGCAGAGCTTGCTCAGGAATGGCAGCAGGCAGGTGTGAGTGCATCTGCACGCACAGTGAGGCCAAGACTTTTGGAGGATGGCCTGGTGTCAAGAAGGGCAGCAAAGAAGCCACTTCTCTCCAGGAAAAACATCAGTGAAAGACTGACATTCTGCAAAAGGTACAGAGATTGCACTGCTGAGGACTGGGGTAAAGTCATTTTCTTGATGAATCCCCTATCCGATTGTTTGGGGCATCTGGAAAAACCATCTACCATCTGTCCTGTGTCATGCCAACAGTAAAGCATCCTGAGACCATTCATGTGTGCGGTTGCTTCTCAGCTAAGGAAGTGGGATCACTCAAAATTTTGCCTAAGAATACAGCCACGAATAAAGAATGGTACAAAAACATCCTCCAAGAGTCACTTCTCCCAACCATCCAAGAACAGTTTGGTGACGAACAATGCCTTTTCCAGCATGATGGAGCACATTGCCATAAGGTAAAATTGATAACTAAGTGGCTCGGGGAACAAAACATCAACATTTTGGGTCCATGGCCAGGAAACTCCCCAGAACTTAATTCCATTGAGAACTTGTGGTCAATCCTCAAGAGGCGGGTGGACAAACAAAAACCCACAAATTCTGACAAACTCCAAGCATTGATTATGCAAGAATGGACTGCCATCAGTCAGGATGTGGCTCAGAAGTTGATTGACAGCATGCCAGGGAGAATTGCAGCGGTCTTGAAAAAGAAGGATCAACACCGCAAATATTGAATCTTTGCATAAACTTAATGTAATTGTCAATAAAACCTTTGACACTTATGAAATGCTTGTAATTATACTTCAGTATACCATAGTAACATCTGACAAAAAGATCTAAAAACACTGAAGCAGCCGACTTTGTGAAAATTAATATTTGTGTCATTCTCAACTTTTGGCCACGGCTGTATATAACATTACATGCATTCATAACATCTGTATTGGTTTTACTAGACTTTATAGAATTTGTACCATTACAAAGAACACTTATCAGGATGTGGAATAGCATGTTTTTTTGTTTTTTTTCAATGTATACAAAATTTAAAAAAAAAACTGAATAATTGATTGACCAGCTAATCGATTCTAAAAATAATCATAACTTGCAACAATACTTACATCTATCAGATACGACAGATTGTCAGGGTTTACACACGTGTAGTTGCCCAAGAACTCCTGACGGGTTTCTTGCAGCTCATCATGATGGGCTTCCTCATTCGGAGCCTCTAGGGCATTGAACACCAGAGCCCCCATCATTAAGTACAGGAGCACCCCAATGAGGACGAATATAAGGGTGGAGCCATGCATGGCTGAACGTCTGCTGGAGTCTGTCCGTTTCTTGTCCTGTCCGCTGCTGGTGTTGGTCCTCTTGGGGACAAGACTGCAAAACCAGCCGAATCCATTAAAGCGAGTTGCAAGCACTTCATGGTGAAAGCTTAAGTGTGACCACAAAACAACTTTACAGAAGATTTTGAAGATAACCCATTAAAGCTGCAGTATCAGTGTTCGTCTACTACTTTCAGAATTTCAACCTAGGACAAACCTGTCCTTTTCCTCCTCGCGTTTCCGGCGTATCCAGCTCCGTCTCTGACAGTTGCTAGAGTCTTTGGATCCGTATCCACATGCAAACTCCTCGTCCTCGTGATCTGATTGAGGGGACACTGAGGTGTTTTAGATAGAAATATAAATGAAAACCCGTACAAAAAAAACAACAACTTATGCATACATAAATATTAGAGGTGTAACGGTTCAAATTACTTACGGTTTGTATCACGGTTTTAATTAACATTAAAAAACGTGCTGTCACTTTAAGACAATGCACGGATCCAGTTCACTGATACTGTACGTTCAACCTACAATGTCTGCTTGGAGACTTATCAATACATGCATTGTGACACAGTTTTTGTGTAAATTTGTCCATTCAAGCACTTGAAAGAGAACTCAATATTTGCACACGTACTGAGTTTTTTTTTTTTTACCAAGAACCATTACACCCCTAGTAAGTATATGCAGGCGTTGGACAAAATAATGTGAACACCTGGAAAACATAGGCAATATCTCTTTATTAAGGTGTTTTACCACCATTCTCCCAATATATATTCCAATCTTCTTGGAATAGATTCATACAACTTTTGAACAGTCTCTTTTTGAATGTTGTCTATCAGAAAATCTGGCAAATGTTAAAGAGAGGTTAAATGAGGAAATCTGCTTCTCACTCTTCTCTTCAAAACTGCCCACAGTGGTTTGATAATATTCAAGTCAGCTGATTGATTTGGCCAGAGCAGATGTTGAAGTAGCTCTTTCATGAATGTTGTCTTTGTGAGGCTTTCTATAGTCTGTTTTTGAGGAAACATGGTCTTCAAGGTGAATATTAATATTACAATCCTTCTCAGAGATCGCATGGTCCCTATCATTCACTTTCAGTTTTTAACCACTATTCTTATTCGCTGATAATGTCTTGCCACGCTGTTGTTTTTAAAACACCAAACAAATGGGCTGTTAAGGTTACAGACGCTCCTGCTAAATGGGCTCCAATGATTAGGCCTTTTTGGAAGTCTGACAACTCACCCATTTTACCCACGGCTTGTATTAAACAAAGCCGAAACACCTATACTACACTGTTACACAAACTAGAGAGTATAGAATACTAAAATATATAAAAGACAATAACAAGGTTTTTTTCACTATACTCTGTCATATGATATTAACCTCTATAATAATGGGTGTTCACATTACTTTGTCCAACACCGGTTTATTTTTGACAAACAGAAAGTTCAAAAGAACAGCATTTATTTAAAACAGAAATCTTTTGTAACATTATAAATGTAATTTTTGATCAATTTAATTGATCCTTGCTGAATAAAAGTATTAATTTATTAAAAAATAATAATACCTGACCCCAAATGCAGTGTACATGTTGTTGTTTTTAGCATAGTAATGTTGTTTTTAATATTTTATAAACCACACATGAATGATAGAAGTCTATTTTAAGTCCTTTTGATGATTTAAAGGACTTTGACGACACACTGTCAAGACATAAAACACATAAAGCCCTGGTACCCAGTGTGAAACTGCTCTGAATGCTTTCCTAACTTTAAACAAATGTATTTTTGGCATTCGGTGGACCGTTATACTGACAGGAATCACATTGAGGGCCAGGTGGCTCCCGTCATGTCACGAAGGTTGCACCTTCACAGTCACGTTGTGAAACAAAACTCATCTGTCTTCTGTTATTTACCGAGTAGCAACATCAGACATTTACCAGCTGTTAGACAAACAAAACCTAATAAACAGGACATAGAGGTGAATTTGGGACATGAGGGCACAACGATTCGCTCTCAGAATGACTCTGAATATGATTCTTGGCAATACAGAAGATGAGCTCAACTATATGCGAATCAAATTACAGAAAGTGAGAGTAAGAAGCACTTTAGAGTTAGCAAAGGCCGTGTCAGATGTGAATAAATTATGTGAAGGAAAAGTATCATGAATAAGAATTACAGCTGAGAAGTTATTGATTATTACAAAGAGTTGAGGTTGAACAGGTTTTTATTGGGCACGGAGAACTGTTTGAGAAATAGACCAGTACAGTCAACATATTGTTGTAATACTGTGTGTGTATGTATGTATGTATACATACACATACACACACACACACACACACACACAGTATTACAACAATATGTTGACTGTACTGGTCTATTTCTCACACAGTTCTCTGTATGTATGTATGTATGCATGTGTGTGTATGTACAGTATATACTATATTGAAAAATATAAAACATTAAATTAAAGCAATAAAACATTCATGAAACTCTTTTATAATTGTTTTTGATGTTTTAATTATTTTAACTTATATATATAATCACACTTATGTTCATAAAATTATCAAATAATAATTATAAATGAAAATATTAAAAATTAAATAAATATGAGTAGTTAATAATTAGTAAATTGTGTGCATTTATAACATTTAAAAACCCTTGTGACAGCCTTCTCTGACCTGGGACTTGTTCAGTTCATTAAAATTTGGTGATATTGAGATATAAATTTTAATTTGGAGGACAGAATTTTCAAAAAATATTGTCATTTATGATGGTTTTGAAAACTAACACACAAAACCACTGCTAGAGAAAGCACCTTTTATATATTCCTTGTGACAACGTCACATGTTGTGCGACCAAAGTATTTAGCAGTTCTTATATTTTTATTTTATAGTATCAAGAGATATTTGTAATGGTATCCACTGTGAGTTATATTGAGGACAGTATTTGTGTATTTACGAGTGTGTGACTAACTCCTCATGTGCGTGTGAATGTGTGTGTGTGTGCGTATGTGAGATCTGAGACGCTTCAGATGCCAGGACTGAAATGTCTGTGGCAGTTATTGGGTTTAGAGTTTGATTCGGAGGGCTTGAGGATCTGCTGACTGCATAGTTGCAAGCTCACTGTAAAAAGTGGTTTGGTGAACCAGCAAATACAAAGACATTCAGGCAATTAGTTCTACTAATTAAACAAGCTAAAGACAATCTCCCCAAAATACACATCCGCCCATGCAAGTCTGAATGTCCAACTTCCAGTGCATTTATACTGTTTATAACAAATTTATAACAATTATTCACACCTTCTTTTACTTGTAGGTATAAGCATAATTGCTTATTTGATTTGACTCAGCACACTACACTTATAACTTATAATCTGAATTTCCATGCACAGTAACTCAAAATATACCCAAAATACAGCATTAGTAAATCACTTGGTACGAAACTTCCAAACAGACCATCACAGGATATAATAAACTTCCATGCAGGACCAACATTTGCTCACATTAGCACTAAAATTACAGAATAAATCAGGAACAGATTCTTACACACAAGCTCTCAAACCCATCTCCCACCTCAGAGCAGACGGTCCGGCATATCCAGAGCACTGCAGCCGCAAACTGCAGGATTCCTTCCAGAGGGTGTGTGAGTGAGTGTGTGTGTGTGTGTGTGAGATGGTCAGAGACTGTTGCTGAGTGCCCAAGAATGAAAAGGTACTCAATCAGATGGAGGCAGAGCTGAGAGAGTGAGTGTATGCGAGTCTGGCAGCATGTTCGTGGGCTTTGTGAGTGTGTTTGTGTGTGTATGTGGGAGAGGGTGGGATCAGTGGAGCAGGGAAGGGCTACTACAGTAAAGGATGGTGAAAGAGAGAGAGGAGTAAAAAAGAGAAAGGGTGGGGTCGATGCAGAGATTCTGAGCTTGATCGGATAATTGGTCTTTCCCTTCGGATCATTTTTCCCGGCCCAGTTTATTCCAGTTTAATGGTATGGTTCCGCTCAGGAGGAAGGTTCATGTTCCTCTTGGAAATGCCACTGGTGTGTGTGTATGTTTGTGTGTGTGTGTGTGTGTGTGTGAACATAACTAAAAAACATCATAAACTAAAAAAATTATAATAATAATTAAAATTATATATATACACACAGTCATGGCCAAAAATATCGGCACCCTTGGTAAATATGATCAAACAAGGCTGTTAAAATAAATCTGCATTGTTAATCCTTTTGATTGTTTATTTTTTTTTAAATCACTAAAATCTAACCTTTCATTGGATAATAAGAATTTAAAATGGGAGGGGGGAATATCATTATGAAATAAATGTTTTTCTCAAATACACGTTGGACATAATTATTGGCACCCCTAGAAATTCTTATGAGTAAAATATCTCTGAAGTATATTCCCGTTCATATTCACAATTTTGAGCACTCCAGGGTGATTATGAACGTGAAATTATCCAGCCATGGCTTCCTGTTTCACAGAAACATAAATAGGAGGGAAAACAAAGCCCAAATTCCCTTAATCATCCATCACATTGAGAAAAACCAAATAATATATTTCTGATGTGCAACAGAAGATAATTGAGCTTCACAAATTAGTGAAGTGGCTTTAAGAAAAGAGCTAGAGCAGTGAAAATTCCCATTTCCACCATCAGGGCAATAATTAAGAATTTCCAATCAACATAAAATGTTACAAAACTGCCTGGAAGAGGACGTGTGTCTATATCGTCCTAATGCACGGTGAGAAGGAGAGTTTGAGTGGCTAAAGACTCTCCAAGGACCACAGCTGGAGAATTGCAGAAAATAGTTGAGTCTCGGGGTCAGAAAACCTTAAAAAAAAAAAATTGTTAAACAGCACCTACATCACCACATGTTGTTTTGGAGGGTTTCAAGAAAAATTCTCCTAGCTCATCCAAAAACAAACTCCAGCATATTCAGTTATCAGACACGACTGGAACTTCAAATGGGACTGGCTTCTATGGTCAGATGAAACTAAAAAATGAGCTTTTTAGCAGCAAACACTCAAGATGGGTTTGGTGAACGCAGGGATAAAAAGTACCCCATGTGTACAATGACATATACTGCTGTATTTTTGATGTTGTGGGTCTATATTTCTGCTGGAGGTCCTGGACATCTTGTTTAGATACATGGCATCATGGATTCTATCAAATACCAACAGATAAAAAATCAATAAGTGACTGACTCTGTTAGAAATCTTACAATGGGCCATGTTTGGATCTTCCAACTGTGCAATAATCCAAACACAAACCTCAAAAACAACACAAAAATGGGTCACTGAGCACAAAACCAAGCTTCTGCTGGCCATTCCAGTCCTCTGACCTGAACCCTATAGAAAATGAGTGGAGTGAACTGAAGAGAAGAAGCACCAACATGGAGCTGGGAATCTAAAGGGTCTGGAGTGATTCTGGATGAAGGAATGGTCTCTGATCTCTTGTCAGGTGTTCTCTAACCTCATCAGGCATTATAGGAGAAAATTTAGAGCTGTTAAACTGGCAAATGGAGGTTTCAAAAAGTATTGAATAAAAGGGTACCACCATTAATTGTGGCCAATGTGTATTAGAGAAAAAAAGCAGCAAGCTCATTGGCTGCGTATGCAATATTAACCAATAAGCTTGTGCCAAGTCATTTAACGCTGTGAATATCATCAGTTACGTTAATAACATACATACATACAAACACAATTTTGAATTTTGTATTATAGATAGACACATATACCCACACACATAAAAATAAATATATTAATTTAGATATATTTATATAACTGTTTAAATAAATTATTATACTCACTCTTAATTCATGTTTGTTCACTAGACATAAATTGTAATTTATACAACTTTCATTTCTATATATATATAGAATGTATATATATATATACACACACACATACACACGCACACAAATAAATATATATGAACTGCTTACACAAATTATTTTACTCCATTTATTTTTGTTCACTAGATATAAACACATTTTAATTTATACAACTTTCAATTCTATATATCTACAGTATATGCATGTGTACTATAGTATTAAATTATTCATATTTATTTTAATTTGAATATTTATTCATATTCATGTTCCACGACTATAATTAATTTTAATTTATACAATTCTAAAATCTATTTTAATTTGTCCATATTTTATTATAACATCATACTATTAATGAATTAACATTCACTAATGAATGCTGTTTGAAAAACAAAGACGAAAATATCTGCTGGTGTGTACAGGCCGGTTATAATCACAACAAGCTTCTCTGGTCACTCCAGACATTATATTGCTCGATATATTTCATTACCTCCCCTTTACTGTCTCACACATTCTCTCTCTCTCTCACTGAGTAGGAAGTGCAATACAGCTGAAATATACAAAACCATCTCTTCAGTTTCCCTTCCCTGGCATTTCCTCTCCTTCCATCTCACGCTACCCATATGCTTGTGTCAGTATCAGAGCGACATGTGATTCACGCTAATGTGCAGAACTTATTGGGAAGTGCAGCTGTAACACTGCAGACGTTGCATGGCTCTCTGAACTGTATGCCAGCAGCCACATGCTCAAGCTGCTCACAGCACAGACCTGCCAGGGATGTGGTTACACTTCTCATTACAGTCACACGTGATCCACAAATCATTGTGTGTATATCACCACCTTTAATTGATTTTGTTTGGAAAGTTTATCATTCTTGTCAAAAACAATGAGGGTTTTGTCTCTGAGATAAAAACGAGAGCTCGAAGCCAGAGGGGAAAACACTAGTGTGGTGTAACTTTAATATACTACAGCCATCACCAACAAGGCCATTACATAACCAGATAGGGAATCCATCAATAAGTCTATATTATTCATGACGATGTTTTCACAAGACTACTAATGTGGCTGCTGCAGAAAGGAAGCAACACCATTGCTAGTGCTAGAGATCTCTGCATTCACGTTCCTGGATCAGGCCCAAAACACCCTCTTCACACCAAAAAGCTTGACTTGCAGGGTGACATCAGCAGCCAGAGACTGTGTTAACAAGTATGGGAAAGATTATACCCCTGTGGGCACTGTGTAACATTAGCACTCATTTGGAACACACTCAACAGGCAGAGACGTAATTAAATGGTTGCATATGCAGGTTAACTGTCTATTTGTTGACAGAGATGTTTTCACACAAGCCACTGAGTGACAGTTTGCATGTTCACCTGAGCTGTTTTATTGAATTTTTTTGTATTTGCAGGAGGTGCACAAAGATTTCATCAAATGCAGATGAAAACAGTGGTTGTATTGAACCTCTGATGTTTATGTCAACTAGCGTTGACAGTTATTTAAAAGCCATTTAAATTATTCAGGCTGTGATGTTGCATCCAAAACACCAGGAATGATTACCTTTGCTCTTTACTCATATCTCTATATGAAAGTCCTATTTATGTCTTCATGAAGGCATAAATTGAAAACGGCTGTTGAAATTGACGGTGCACCAAGTTCCTCTGTAGTGGACAGATGCTTGTAACTACTCCAATTATATGAAAACTCAAGGTACATTAATATGATACATATTATATGGTCATATGAAGCTAAAGGCAAAACAAATCCATAACTAATAGCTCATATAACATTTACTGATCTGAGCAGTGATGTTTTAGCATTATTACAATACTATTGTAGTTTTTATTAATATTTTAATTAATTTTTATTTGTGTATTTTCTGTTTTCATTTTAATTTGTGTGTGTGTGTTTGTCCTTTTTATTATTATTATTATTTTCAGTTAAGTCTGTATAGTTTTTTATTTATTTTTATTTCAGGTTTTCATATTTTATTTTTTTCCAGTTAAGGAAAATGTTTATTGTTTTTCAAGTAACCTTTTTTTTTTTTTTAATGGTTGTAGTTAACTATAATAACACTGTAAACAATTTTAGACCTCCCCAACTCAAAATTTTCTACTGACTGATTACATCGAAATTTTTCCATTGGTCCAATTGGATTTCTGCTAACTGAATTTTATCAATTGTGGCAACAGTCTGTTAACATTGACTCAATGAGAAATAATATGTTGAGCCAACTGGGAAAAAAAAGAAGTCTACCAAACCATGTTATTGGCCCAATTAAATATTTTAAATAGTAGTAGCATACATCTTTTGTTTTACCTAATTTAAAATGTATATTGGTAAATGTATAGTGCTAAATCAACCTTACTGAATTGTTTATTCCTTGTTGTCCCAAATTATTAAATGATGATACACATGAAACACTGCCACATTTTAATACTTTTAATGAAATATACAACAATATTGAGAAAATACCATACAATTAGAAATACACTGAAATTTTCTACACAGTATACCTTACAAAATCATGTATTTTAATTCTCATAAGATAAACAAAGCTGATGAATTGCACCTTATACATCGATACATTCACAAACATGCAAAAAATGTCAAACACCATCAAATAATAATAATTTATCTCAAGTTACTTCAACCAGTGTTTAGGTTAATGTCACTGAATATTACCATTTTCACAAAAGGTACTCTGAGCTCATGAAACTGCATCTTAACTATTTAAACATTAAAGATCAAATACATTCACATATTAAAAATGTCAAAAACAGCATCAAATTTAAGTAATGGGGAGGTTACTTCACCCAGTGTTTAGAGTAATTTCACATGAACTCTACCATTCTCACAAGAGGTACTTTGAGCTCATGAAACTGCATCTTACACTTCAAATGTTTGCCAAAAAAAAACTCATAAGAGGTACTTTGAGGTTAATATTCTGTCATTAATTACCCTCATGTCGTTCCACATCAATAAGACCATTGTTTCATCAAAAATTTCATCAAAAATATCTTAATTTGTTTTCTGAAGATGAACAAAGGTCTTATGGGTTTGGAACGACATGAGGGTTAATGACAGAGTTTTCATATTTGGGTAAACTATCCCTTTAAGTCCTTGTTGTACTCCAGGATGAGTGCATAAAATAAAATTCAAAAAAGTACAATAAATGCATTAACAAAGTCTCCTAAATTGTCAAGCACCACCTCCTCTTCCAGGACAATGGAGACTTTCAGCACATTTGAGAGGTCCCTTGGAGTGCAACTGCTGCTGCTTACTATTTCAAAAATTCCCAATTTCATTACAGTTGTGGTTCTCCAATGGCTCTGTACTCTGTAAAAAAAAAAGAGGATTAAATAGCAATGTCAATACTAAGTCTACATTAGAATTAGCAGCCTACATTACACCGAGCCATGTCTCATGGCAGCTCTCAATAAAGTAACTCCTCACAAATTACATCTAAGAGCTAATAGTATTTGACACTAATATGGAATAAACTATATATCCAATAAGAACTACTGTTAAATACTCACAGTGAAATTCATAGTGGTTTCTTTTCTACAACAAATGGTGCCTCGTGAGCTCAGACCTAGCAATGGAGGGTTACACTAATGGGAACAAAAAAATAGTTATAGCAGAAACGTGTCTCATACATTTCATATATTCAAGTGAGATAAAAATAATTTAGTTAAATAACTTTAGGTAACTGAGAGATAGGGGTGTGTGATATTGACAAAAATTATCTCAATATTTTCTGGGATTTTATCGATAATGATAATTTGACAATATTTTGCTGAGTGTGTTATTGTGCTGGTGGTATCTTAAGGACTACCGTGGACAGCCGGCTCCTAAAGTTTTTGATATGAATGATTTTGTTGGCGAAATAGAGCAAAACAGGCAATAATGTGTCTAAAACACAAGTCCCTTTAATATTAACTTATTTATTGAACTGTTAAAGACTGAATAAGAAAAAAAAAAAAAAAGACGCACTGTAAATGCGCATGTTCACTAACGTTAGTCTAATCTTCATCATGTAACATTAATGTAATTGTGCACTCCGTAAGTTAGGCGTGTTTTGTTTGGGTTTTGCGATATACAGGATAATGTCAAATCCCACATCATTAAAACAACAATTACAATATCATCACAGACGATATACACTGAACAGAATTATAAACGCAACACTTTTGTTTTTGCCCCCATTTTTCATGAGCTCAAAGATCTAAGACTTTTTCTATGTACACAAAAGGCCTATTTCTCTCAAATATTGTTCACAAATCTGTCTAAATCTGTGTTAGTGAGCACTTCTCCTTTGCCGAGATACTCCATCCACCTCACAGGTGTGGCATATCAAGATGCTGATTAGACAGCATGATTATTGCACAGGTGTGCCTTAGGCTGGCCACAATAAAAGGCCACTCTAAAATGTGCAGTTTTATCACACAGCACAATGCCACAGATGTTGCAAGTTTTGAGGGAGGGAGCATGCAATTGGCATGCTGACTGCAGGAATGTCCACCAGAGCTGTTGCCCGTGAATTGAATGTTAATTTCTCTACCATAAACCATCTCCAAAGGCGTTTCAGAGAATTTGGCAGTACATCCAACCGCACAACTGCAGACCACGTGTAACCACACCAGCCCAGGACCTCCACATCCAGCATCTTCACCTCCACGATCGTCTGAGGCCAGCCGCCCGGACAGCTGCTGCAACAATCGGTTTGCATAACCAAAGAATTTTTGCACAAACTGTCAGAGACCGTCTCAGGGAAGCTCATCTGCATGCTCGTCGTCCTCATCGGGGTCTCGACCTGACTGCAGTTCGTCGTCGTAACCGACTTGATTGGGCAAATGCTCACATTCGATATACCGATATATATATATATCGCACACCCCTACCGAGTCCTACCAGTACAGGCTAAACTAGGTTGTAAACGCCAACATGACACCAGTAAAGGCGTGAATTCACTGTAATTCTGCAAAATACAATGGGAAACATGACTTAATAAATACAAAACTCAGTATACTCACCATAACTTTAATGATAGAAAATGATGTTCTGTCGCCCTTCAGCATCGGCTCCGCTCTCTCTCGCTCTCCCGCGCACAGGAATTTGAATTCAGTACAGCAACGGTTTCTCTCAGGCGCATGCGTACACGCATTTTTTGCTGCAAAGCTTCTTGGGCCAACACAGATTTTTCACTTCTGCTTCATAGATTGACTGAGCACAATTTAATATGTTCGGTGAATGTATATTTTTAATTTTAACTTCAGACCTTCTGCTAAAATTACTACAATGTATTTTTGTTTGTTTGGGGACAATTATTGGGAAGCAATTTGTTGAGCCAATATTTATTTGTCAGTTTCCACAATTTTTCAAAATGTAATTTTTTTTTACAGTGAACCTGCACCTGAACTTTGGTGTGCACATGCTCAGGACATGTAAAAAAAGTCCAAAGATATAATCGTTTTATATATATATATATATATATATATATATATATATATATATATATATATATATATATATATATACAAATTGTTTGACTTCCTGAACTCACAATCAACAAGCAGCTCCTCTAACCATTTAAAAATAAAATAACCAAAAACCCCACAATTTACGCAATTAATGGAAATGAGCAAAGTCCATCCATCCATGCTGGAGCATGAGAAACACGACATTGACAAGTCATTTTGGGAAAAAATAAAATAAAATATATATATATATATATATATATATATATATATATATATATATATATATATATATATATAAATAAATAGAAGATTAATAATGATTACATTCTTATTTTGAATTAAAAGAAATATTAATGTTTTTCCCCTGTGATTTAATAATTCCTGCATCCCAGGATAAAGCAGTGTAGTCATCTCTTTGTCAGCACGAAGTTTGCAATTAACTGATGTAGCGCTGCTGTTTACACTGGGCTAGGTGCCATCTGAGCTGAAGATGAAATACAATTGGCTTTTACTCATTTTAACAAGACTTGGACTCTGATACAAAAGACATGTTTCAGCAAAGACCATAAAGGCCTCTCTGTCTCAGTGGAGAATGACTTTTGCCAAACACACATGAATAGTGTAGATAACAGCAAACGTGCACCACTAGACCAATCATCACATCTTACTTCTGTTTCTCAAACAACATAGATATAGACCTCATATGCCATCTGACACACACAGCGGGAATTTGATTCGTTTTGCACTCTCTAAATAGACTTTTATACCCACTTTGATCCCTCGGTGTAATTTGTGTGAGAGGTTCTGGATCACCTCCTCAAATTCTTGGCTGGGCTCCACAAGCAGTGGAGGACTTTTACTGCTCAAAGGCAGGCCGGGGTAAATCAGACCCGCTTCCTGAGCAGATGCATATGGGAGATTTATGGCGACAACATGCTGGGGATAAATATAAAAACTGATCAGGAAGGGAGGGGTGTTTGCTTTTTGTTATGAGTCTGATGGAGACAATAATAAGGTTATGTGGAAAAAGTTAAAAGGATTGTAAATAAATGAACAACTGAATAAATAAATATTTGTATATTATTTAGTATATGTGGGAGTGTCTGTTTGTTTTTGATAATTCCTCATTTCTAACATTTATTATACATTTTAGAAACATTTATCAATAAGCAGACACATTTATCTAAAGCAGCGTACATATAAATAATGAAAAACATTGTTTTAGTAATAATTTATAAGTACTGAGTTATACTAAAGAATCGCCTTGCAATGCAGAATGCATAATTATTATTATTATTATTAGAACTGAAATAGACTCCAACATCCCTGTGACCCTATGTAGGACATGTGGTTTGGAGAATGGGTGCATAATAATAATAATAATAATAAATATAGCTGCAAGCAGCGATGGCGGGCCCAAGCCGTGTGCAAACACCACGCCGGTGGCATCAGGAAAACTGTGCCCAGCGGGCACATGCATTACAGTAACCTTCTGGCAGTCTGGTTTTGATGGATACAGCAATGAAAGGGTTAATCAAAACTATCAAGACATTGAGACACACACACACATACAAAAACCCATACACACAACAATATATACAATTTTGGTAACACTTTCAATAAGGTTTCAGTTATTAATATTAATTATATTAATGAATTATATATATATATATATATATATATATATATTTATATTTATGTGTGTGTGTGTGTGTGTGTGTGTGTGTGTGTATATATATATATATATATATATATATATATATATATATATATATATATATATACATATATGTAAAAGAATACTGACAGTACAGAACATTTCAGCTGATTCTATGCATTATTTTTCATTCTGATACACAGACAGGCAGATCTGGCAGCTCAGACAAGTCATGAAAATTAAGGCCATGCCTCCATCTGGTGGTCATCCTTGGTATTACACTCTTGGTATTAACTAACATTAAATAAGGTTAATAAATTATTTTAAAATATATTGTTCCTTTTTAGTTCATGTTAATTAATGTAATAACTTATGTTAACCAGAGACCTTAATGCAAATTGTTACCAATATTTCTTATATTCTATAACTATTAAAACAATTAAAAAAATAAGAAAATAAAAAAAAATACATACATATATGTGTATATATATATATATATATATATATATATATGTGTGTGTGTGTGTGTGTGTTTAAAAGAATACTTGCACTACAGAACCTTTCAGCTGATTCTATGCATTATTTTTCATTCTGATACAGAGACAGGCACCTCATGAAAAATAAGGTCATGCCTCCATCTGGTGGTCATCCTTGGTATTACACTCTTCACCTTTATGTTAACCAAAGAGACATTAATGTAAACTGTTACCAATACTTTTTATATTCTATAACTATTTAAAAAGTATCTAATAATATATATATATATATATATATATATATATATATATATATATATATATATATATATATACATAGATAATTGTGTATATATATATATATATATATATATATATATATATACACAATTATCTATGTATATATATATATATATACAGTACAGAACGTTTCAGCTGATTCTATGCTTTATTTTTCATTCTGATAGAAAGACAGGCAGAACTGCCAGCTCAGACAACTCATGAAAAATAAGGTCATGCCTCCATCTTTTGGTCATCCTTGGTATTACACTCTTCACCTTTAAACCAATTTCAGTTATAGTTTTAATTGTTTTGTGGCCCCTGAGCATGATACATTTTTGAAACTAAGCATGTTTCCTCAGAATGATTTGTTATATTTATGTAAAAAGTTTTGAAGTGTTTGGAAACTGCACTTCAAAGATATAAGAAAATTACTTCTATTTTTTTTCACTATTACTTTAATAAATCACCATTACCACAGCGTTCGAGATATCCTAAATCCGTCCGCAATTTAAAATCTTCAGTATGTTGGCATCATGTTGACAAAGTTTGGTGTGAACTACTTGTTTCTGCTAGGAGGAGTATGAATTTGTTTACAGCCTGTTTTCTTAAAAAACAAACATTCAAATAAAAATAGCCGACTTCCTGTTAGTCGTAGCTAATGACTGTCAATGAGAAAGTTGTCCGTCTTAATAAGAACAATTTATGTACCGAGTTTGGTGTCTGTAACTAAAACCAACCCCCCCACTTTTGACAAAAGGTGGTGCTATAGAGTGCCTGTACCACGCCCATTTATGAGCTTTTTCCGGTGTCTAACTATCATTAATATGGATATGTGTATTGAGTTTCATGGAATTCTAAGCATGTTATCTGCCTCAAAATCAACTTCAAAATCAACAACAAAACGTTCAACTTTGACATATTACTATGGCAACAATATTTTAGATATCAATATTCCCTTCACAATTTTACATCGGCCGTGTTTTGTCATTATTCTGATGAAGTTTGAAGCAAATCGGGTAAAAATAAGATGCTGAATTCAAAGCATTTTGAAAACGACACATTTCCTGCTGCCAGTTGGTGGCGCTATAACTTTTACTCATAATAGTCACATCTATTCGATCGGCATCGTAAAACGAACACACCCCTGATGTTTGATCAATATCAGACAATATATGTTAATGTTATTAGACATTTCCTATCTCTCATTTTTCGCCATAATTCGTCACCTCGCCACGGGCAAACCGTTCGAGATATCAAAAATCCCTCCGCAATTTAGCATCCCCAATGTCTTGAGATCATTTTCACCGAGTTTGGTAGCAATCGTATGGAAGTCCTCAGAGGAGTATATCAAATTCCAGAGCGTGTGCTTTTCAAACAGCCCTATATAGCCGACTTCCTGTTGGGCGGAGCCTATGACATAGAGAGTGAAAATTGGTCGGCTCAATGAGATCTATATGTGTACCGAGTTTCATATGAATACGTGCAAGTATGTGTGAGCTACAGATCAAGTTTTCAGACTGTGTTCTAGGGGGCGATGTAGAGCCCCTGTGCCACGCCCGGGTCCCAGCCTCTGCGGCGTCCTAATGACCGCAGATTCCAACCTGTGTGCAAATTTTCAAGAGTTTTTGAGCATGTTAAGGCCCCCAAAAATGCCCGGATAGTCGAAAAAAAACAAAACAAAACAAAAATCCTGAAGGAAACAATAGGGCCCTGCGCCATTCTGGCTTGGACCCTAATAATAATAATCATCATCATCATCATCAGCCCCCTATTATTATTATTATTATTATTATTATAGAACTGAAATAGACATCCCTGTGACCCTATGTAGGACAAGCAGCTTGAAGAATTGTAATAATAATAATAATAATAAATCATAATAATAAATCATACATTAAAATCCAAATCCAGAATTTCTTAAATTAATTGAATTCATTCTTAAATTCTTAATTCCATCCTTTGAATTACAGAGGAAATGTTCATGTCATGCAAAAAATTTCATTTCTATCTGTTTAAATAAATGTTTAGAGAAATCATTTCATGACAGATTAATTCCTAAACACACATTTCCTTCCTGTCAACTATATGGGAAAATCCATGCTTTAAAAATGCTACTTACTTCTTTTTCTTTGGGTTGAAGTAACCAGTATCAGTTTCCTTTTTCCTCAGTAATGTGTTTTGATATAATTTTCACATTAAAATCCACACTGAAACATTTAAAGATAAAATGTGACAGAGACGTACTGTAACTGTAGAAAGCAATGTGATAATGTCTAACAGAGGGTTTGAAGAACGGATGAGAGAGGAATCACTGGTTTAAAACATCAAGATTGATTGAAATCTAATGGAAGGGTATTTTAGCAGGAACTGAATTTGCAGAGATGGAAGTGGATGAGAATGTGGACTGAATCCTGTGTCCCATTAAGAAAAGCCTTTCAATAATAAAGAAGTATTTTCATTGTGGTTTTTAAAATGATTTTTGAGCAGTCAAGCAAACAAAACCACTGCTGTATGCACATTTTGAATAAACAAATGTACAAAAAGCATTAAAAATAACTTTTTTAAACCATGAATAATTTAGAAGGTCTCCATTTCTTATCCATTAAAAACACACATTCCTGGACTCGTCCAGATATGACAGGAAGTTGGAAATCATTGGAAAAAATGGAGCTGAGTTGGCTTTTTCCTCATTCCTATAGACTGAGAGACACATGCGGAGTGGCAGCTCTTCCCTGAACACCAATACTTAAGAACTCTTACATTACACATTAATCTAATCCTAGCAATTTCCCAGGGCTTTTAACAAGAGTGAGGAGACAGGAGGCCAAAGAATAAAAGTGAGAAGTCCAGTGGTATTAGGATCATAACAAGACAAGAAATTAAATCAAATTTAACTTTGATCTCCAGCTTCTTCTGTTTGAAAGTCAAGTTCTGACAAATATTAGTTTTACGTCATACTCTACTACGACTTCAGCTTCTTCCGCAAGAGCGAAATGGGATGAATAAGGTTTCAGACATGTCTGAAACATGAGAACCACAAAGCTTTTGTATTTCTCTATTACTAATCTGATTTCATATCATTTTGTTCGCCTACAAAAGGACAGCAGGGGGCCTTAGCAGTGTTTATTAAGACAGGATTGGGATCTAATTCTGTGTTGTGCAACCCTTCAAAGGAATAATCCTATTAATACAGAGTATTTCATTGAAATGACTAAACTAGACATCCACCGGCGTGGTTTGCGTTCAAATTGGTTTGTATGTTTGGAAGGATAGCTTGTTTTTCCTTTGCCAGTGATGAACCGCTGAAATGTGGCTTTACTGTAGATTATAATCATAAGGGATTATCTTTAGCCCTTTATCTGGTGTTGAGAGGAACTGCCATGTGGTAAAGACATGCGCGCTCCTGTGTAAACATTTCAGACTAAGTTGATGGAAAGGTCTAGTGGGAATATAACCAACCCTCTGCTCATCTAGGAGAAGGTAAGAGCCATAACTCTTGAACCATATTTGGAGAATGTCTTTGATTTATGGCTTTTATTATTCATGACATATTTTGGGACTAGAGTTGGCTAGGCCTTTTCTGTCAACAGCAGTTGTTGGTGCACAGACAATCGCTGTGTATTTGGTTTATTGTTCGTTTACCATTTCAGATGTTCCTCTGGTCTTCGGTATTCTCCAAGGAACCCCAGGTTCCTGGTCAGCGCTCGCCGGAGGAACTGGTGACAGACATGCTGATGCTGGAGCTGGGCTCTTTGCTGAAGCGCACTGAGCGCCTCCGCCAGGAGAGGGCGACGGAGAACCGCAGACGCAGCTCCTCCGTGGACTACAGCTGGCTGGCTGCACCTCCACACAAGACCTCCTATGAGATTCCAGCTGGGGAGATGCTGGAGCTTCAGGATCTGTGTGCCAAGGTCTCTCGCTCCCAATGCGGTCCCCTCATCCTCAGGTAGGCCTACGTCAAGTAGGATAGACTTTAGTGAACAATACCTCAGACAGCAACATGCATTCAGTTTGTGAATGATCGATTACTTTAAGTGGTGTCGATTTTTTAAAGAAATTTCTGACGCTAAACTTTGGAGTGCAGTCTGTTCATATAGCGCAACACAATTTATCGTTTGTCGCCCTAATAAAGAAGTGTGTTAATTTTTTGAAAAAATAGGCTGTATGATAGTAACTGATTAGGCTATATATGTAATCTGGATTACGTAATCAGATTCTAAAAATTAAGTAGCCTACATATAAAAATACATGAATAAATTATTCATAATTTATGGATTCTCTCTAGCTCTTTTTTTCTTCATCTTATAAACTTTCCCTTTAAATGTAAAAGGAAATATATCAATATAACTAATATATTTACTTGAAGTACTCCCTGACATTTTTAAGGAATTTAAGCTAAGTAACATGTTCATGGTTCTCTGAGGTTGGTTGACCTCGACATACAGGTAAGCAAATAAAATATTTAATCTTTTTTTTGTAAGTGTTTTATTTTGATTGTTATTTTACACTTATTTATTTAGATTTTACATTTTATGATTTAATTAACTATTAGCTTTTCTTTAAAATCATACACCCATGCTGTTTATTCATGAACCCCACTTTGGGAAACCCTTACATAATGTAGGGTAGAGTGGGGGAAAACGTCCCCCTTAAGTTTAATGTGTTTAGAAAAGTTGTCATAGTTTAAGTGACACTGACACTGAAATTATAAACCAAGTATGAAAAATGTACAGAGTTTTCAAATTTTCACAAAACTTACATTTGAACCACCTATGGGGCAAAACGCCCCCCAGTCAAACAAAGCAATTTGCTTTAAACATTTACAGCAAAATCAGAGTACATGCAGTTTTAGTTTAAAATAAAAGAATATAATAAATAATAATAGATTACAAAATTATAATAGCCTATTTGAAAAAAAAAAATACATAAAAAAAATAGCTGTTGCTAACTGGCTAGCTAACTAGCTACCTGATGCTAACTTGAGGTAATTTTAAAATATAAAGTCCAAGTACTATGATTGAGAAAAAAATGTCATTCTGAAAATATAATTTTATTTTTATTAAATAACACGTACTCCCTATCTACAGGCCCTAATGTTCTCATATCACATATAACTGTGATGTTATACAAAACAACAAGCTTTAAAACACTTTTTTTCTTACTGCTCAAAATTAGGTAATTTATCACAAGTTGCAACTAATCTACCCAGCACTGAAATTGACTTGGAACAAAAGTTTTGTGGTTATTATTTAACTTTTACTTCAAAAGTGTTTAAGCAGCCTATTATCTCCCATCCTTAGCATCACTATACTTAAATACACAAAAAATCAAATCAAATCAACTTGGCATACATGAAACATACTGATTACTGAAATGTTAAATTGAAGAAGAAAAAACTTTAATTTAATTTCAAAACCGTTTCTGTGGTAACCTCCCCTTATGACATGAAAAATACAAAATTATACTAAAAAAAAAAAAAAAAAAATCACATTAAGTCATTTCAGTGGATGAAGTCTTCATAGCAGAGGACAGTTTTCAAGTTTTTGTAACCACAAAGTTTCCTAATCATAGACTGTATAAAAACAGGTCCTAATAGTTTTTTTCTTCTTCTTAATTTTGAACAATATTTCTATTGTTTTATATTGTACTATTTAAAACCAGGCCACCGTTTTTGTCAAATCCTTTGAATGAAAAGATCTAAATATATTTTAAGACACTCAGACAAGCTTGCCAACACTGGCTAGTTAAGGCAAACTGTAGTAAAGTTACTCCAAAACATTCAGAGTAACTTGTACGGACCATGATGTTGGACAAATCCATGTTTTAAAAAAACTTGGGCCAAGAGAAACTGTATCTTTGAACAGTAATCTGCTTCTATGTTTTGTTTAGGCTGAGGAAAGTTGTGACAGAGGTAGAGCCAGAGGTGACTGAGGTGTCTCGCCTGTTTCGTTCCGTTCTGTGTAACTTCCTGGACGAGGTGGAGGATGGGGAAGCCAGGGAGAGAACACTGAAGGCTCGGGCCAAACGCAGTAAGAGCATGTCGGTCATCAACCTGCGCTCACGGCTCCGCATCAACTCACTGTGGAGCAGAGTCACAGTCAGCCATGACGCTGAGGACCAGGCCGAGGAGGACGACGAGGATGAAGACAGCATCCACAGAAACAGGAGGATCAAGAGCATGCCTGATATCAGTGTAGTGGAAGAAAGAGCACTGACCTGAACAAGCTATGTTTGGAGTAGGAAACTCTTTATGATATGGGCAACCGGCACAGGTCATTTTAAAGCATTGCTTGCTCATCAAATATAACGGAAGAAAGCTCAATTGTCATTACATCTCTTAAAAATAAAGGTTACAAATGGGGATTTTTGCAGTGGTGCCATGGAAGAACCATTGGGGACCTTTCAGTGAAGTTTTTTCTTAATGTGAAGAATATTTTAATAATCTAAGGAACATTTTTCCACTATGAAGAACCTTATGTGCAATGCACTCTCAGGTACAAAGCTGGTATACAAAGGTTCAAAAGCTAAAAGGTACATCTTTGTACCTTATTTACCCTTAAATGGTACATATTAGTACCTTTTGAAAGGGTACTGCCTCAGTGAGTTTGTACCTTTTTTCTGAGAGTGTGGAAAGGTTCTATTGAAATTAAAGGTTCTTCACAGAACCACAGATGCTAATAAAGAACCTTTATTTTTAAGAGTGCATGGCTCTTTTTCTTATTCATGCAGCATGGATCTTTTGTACACTTCCATCAAATGTGGCATATATATCAAATGTAAGAATTAAACAGTTTTAAAATGCCACTTTTGTCCTTTATTTAAAAATAGCTTTGATTAATTTTATTAACAAAATTCATGAGATTATTAATTTTATTAATAATCTCATGAATTTTAAGTAATCAGTTACTTACATATGCTACTGTAAAAAGACGTATCAACAGACATTACAACAAAGCATTCATTTCTATTACCTTTTTTTTCAGTTCTTCTGTTTTACAGAATGCATTTCACAAATGGTGGGTGGGATGTTCCCCTAATCTCAATGTCCAGTTAAACACAAATGGGTGTGTTCTCTAGAAAACACCATTTGGAGTATCCTCATGGACCCCCTGAAACCATATACTGAGACATTTCAAACAAGCTTGTAAAGGATGATTAAAACACCCAATGAAAAAAACCAAAAAAAAACCTCCTGTTCGAATTGTGTTTACCTTTCATGATTCACGGCCAATATTTGTAAAAGTTCACTGGCTCCAAATACTTATTTCTCACCTGCTGTGTTCACAAGTTTTGTAAAAGTGGTAATCGATCCCAAAATCAAAAATAGACAGAATACATATTAAAACCTCTAGTCAGAGTCATCATAAAAGTGTAGAAGCATAATCGTCATTTGAGATGGCTTGGTGGTCTACTACAAGATTCAGACAACAGAGAGAAAAAAATGCAAATGCATAATAAGGTCTCAAAACACATGATTAACATGTGGTGTTAACATGTGTAACATGATTAATATCAATCAAAAGTGACCCAGAATCTGTTAAAATTGTGGTTCTTTGTCCATGAGACGATTGCTGGCTTTACTCAAGGATCTGTGTGATTTAGTAAAGCAAAATATGGGACATAATTTCAAGAGTTGGCTCTACAGATACAGAAACAGAAACATATCAGATTGAAATTTAAATGGACAAACTGTTTTAAATCTACTACAAACTGACAAATGCTCTGTCTACATAGAGTCTTACGAATATTCAATTCCATCGATTTCGAGGAAAAGATCACTAAAAGAGAGCTCGAAAAAAAAAAAAAAAAAAGAGACTGAGAGAACGGCCCCTTTCATTCCTCAAATACTGAGAAGCAACCGATTCTTTAAATCTGCCCCTCTTAAGAGTGGACGTCAGGTCATGAAAACCACAAAGACAATGAAAAAAATGATGAGGATTAGGAACATCTTGATAAGCAGCCAGCGGTTGTTGGACACAGACTGGAAATATTTGAGTATCTCCGTGTGCGCGAGATCCACGTTCAGCTGAGTGTCCTCGACATTAGCATCAATTCTGTCAGGGAAGAGAGAAGTTCAATGGAAAGAATTATTGTTTGTTCATACATAGTGTAAGTAACACTACCCAGTTTAAAAGTTTGGGGTCAGTTCGATTTTTTTTTCAGTCTTATGCTCACCAAGGCTGCATGTATAAAAACAGTAATATTGTGAAATACTGTTAAAATTTAAAATATTAAAATGTTTAGTTTTTAAAAATATTTTACAATGTAACCTAATTATTTTATGGTAAAGCTGAATTTTCAGAATCATTACTCCAGTCTTCAGTGTCAAAAATGATCCTTCAGAAATCATTCTAATAATATGCTGATTTGATGCTCAAGAAATGTTTCTCAATGTTGAGAAAAGCTTTGCTGCTTAATATTTGTGTGAAAACTGTTACATTGAACAGAAAGTTAAAACATTCAAACAGTATTTATTTGAAATAGAAATCTTATTATTATAAATTATAACACATTATAAATGTAATTTCATTTGAACGGTAGTGTATGTGTCAAGATGTTAAAGTCGATTTAACTGGCCTATTCAAAACAACATGAATCATTATTCTGCCAAAACAATTTAGAAAACAATTTTTATGACACTGGTACCACTTACTACTGAAGAAACTGCTGGCTAACTGTTACTGCGGCAGTAAAAGAGGCGATTACACTGGCAGAGAGCTTTTCATTATGGTCATACACAGTGATGACCAAACCACAAATGGAAGCAAATGGGAAAAAAAAAACCACACTTGTTTATTGATTAGACACTGAAACTGAAATAAGAAAAATAAAGGCTGGTGCTTAAATCTGACCTACATTTCTGGGTACAAGTCAGAGTTACTTTAGTATTATTTAATTAATAGTATTGATTATTTTTTAATATATTGAATTAGCTTTCATTTTTATATTTTCAGAATTCATTTGAATTTGTGTTTAAGTTTTAGTAATTCCATTATGTGCTTTGTCATTTTTCTTAGTTTTAGATTTTATATTTCTATTTAGCTGAATTTATTTTTATTTCAGTTTTACTTACCGTAATTTAAACTTAAACGAAAATTAACTGAAGTTAAAGTTTCATAAATTATATTTTACTCATTTTAGTTTTATTTCAATTATCTAAAGTGACTTTTAATAGTTTTAGTAAACAATAAAACAAATATACAGTATCTCACAGAAGTGAGTACACCCCTCACATTTTTGTAAATATTTTATTATATCTTTTCATGTGACAACACTGAAGAACTGACACTTTGCTACAATGTAAAGTAGTGAGTGTACAGCTTGTATAACAGTGTAAATTTGCTGTCCCCTCAAAATAACTCAACACACAGCCATTCATTTCTAAACCGCTAGCCACAAAAGTGAGTACACCCCTAAGTGAAAATGTCCAAATTGGGCCCAAAGTGTAAATATTTTGTGTGGCCACCATTATTTTCCAGCACTGCCTTAAGCCTCTTGGGCATGGAGTTCACCAGAGCTTCACAGGTTGCCACTGGAGTCCTCTTCCACTCCTCCATGACGACATCACAGAGCTGGTGGATGTTAGAGACCTTGTGCTCCTCCACCTTCCGTTTGAGGATGCCCCACAGATGGTCAATAGGGTTTAGGTCTGGAGACATGCTTGGCCAGTCCATCACCTTTACCCTCAGCTCCTTTAGCAAGGCAGTGGTCATCTTGGAGGTGTGTTTGGGGTCGTTATCATGTTGGAATACTGCCCTGCGGCAGTTTCCGAAGGGAGGGGATCATGCTCTGCTTCAGTATGTCACAGTACATGTTGGCATTCATGGTTCCCTCAATGAACTGTAGCTCCCCAGTGCCGGCAGCACTCATGCAGCCCCAGACCATGACACTCCCACCACCATCCTTGACTGTAGGCAAGACACACTAGTCTTTGTACTCCTCACCTGGTTGCCGCCACACACGCTTGACAGCATCTGAACCAAATGAGTTTATCTTGGTCTCATCAGACCACAGGACATGGTTCCAGTAATCCATGTCCTTAGTCTGCTTGTCTTCAGCAAACTGTTTGCAGGCTTTCTTGTGCATCATCTTTAGAAGAGGCTTCCTTCTGGGACGACAGCCATGCAGACCAATTTGATGCAGTGTGCGGCTGTATGGTCTGAGCACTGACAGGCTGACCCCCCACCCCTTCAACCTCTGCAGCAATGCTGGCAGCACTCATACGTCTATTTCCCAAACACAACCTCTGGATATGACCAGGGGCATGTTTAGTGTTTTGGGGCCCTCAGCAAGTGTTCCCGGAGGGGCCCCCCCTCGGTGGATTTTGCGATCGATTCTGGGATAGGGTATCGTTTACATTTTATCGATACTGATACGATACTTATCAATACAGTTATCCATACTACTCTCTATAATTTGGTGCAAAAATAAATGTAAAAAGATGTTGAAAAATTCAAGTTATTTTATTACTACAGTTTACAAATGCCTCCAACCAAACAGAAAAAAGCACATAAAGCACATTTTTAAAATAAAAAGGCCCTTCAAAGAGAGAGAGAGAGAAAGAGAGAGAGAGAGAGATTTCCTCAGCATACCATAACACAAGATATTTGAACTTCATGTGCATAGGAGCACAACAGAATGTAATACAGAATTCTGGCATCTCTAGCTATTTTTATTAAAGAAAATTAAAATATTGACTTTCTCAGGGAGCAGGCATGATTTCTCCTAACAGAGAGTGTTATGTTATGTTTTAGAGGGACTTTTTTTTTATCTCTGTTTTTATCTACATGATAAAAAAGGCTTCTTTTTTATTTATAGTGATACTCCAATCAGAATTTTAACAGACATTCATTCAGGTCCTGAGTTTCATTTTTGAAAATGGGGTGAATTCCCCTCTTAGGCGACTCTTGTGGGAGGGTGGATTTTTTTTTTTTTTTTTTTTTTGAGTGGTGGAGGTGGGAATTTTTAGCCTTTTTTTTTTTTTCTCTCTCTCTCAAAAATATGTAATTAAATGCTTGATCACGCTGTGTATTTTTGTTTTTACAATGGGGCAATTGTCGAGAGTGCACACTAGAGAGTGCACGAGTGCTGAATAGTTTAAATACTGGCCAAACTTAAAAAAGAAATGCAAATTATAAACTTTAGTGATGATGCATGTAAACTGTGACAATTCCTGTGTCAATCGCGCAGTGTGCAGCTCGTTTATAGTGCAGATGCGACGTGGTGATATGAAGCCATTTGCGCATTTTGAGAGCAAAAGACAGCGAGCTTGCGGAGAACTCATGCTGTTTGTAAAATTACGCCTCACAGAAAGTTTTCTAATTATTTTATAAGTTATTTAATAAAGAAATATGAATTGTACCTCACCTTCAGCATTATAATTATTTTACCCGCGCCGGACAGAGACTGAGACGGTGCCGCTGCATGTCGTGCCAAACCTCTGACTGCAGACAGCTTGAGATCGGTTTATGCGAACAGCTTCTAATTCGATAAAAGTATTGTTTGTCCTCAAGCTTATCGGACGTCCGGTATTGACCTAATTACGCACCATTCCAAAAAAATGCCGGCTCTCGATTCCCATCTAAAGAAATCGCGTTCCGTGGGCGCAATTGCGTGGTGCCTAAACACGCTACTGGATATGACGCTGAGCACGTGCACTCAACTTCTTTGGTCGACCATGGCAAGGCCTGTTCTGAGTGGAACCTGTCCTGTTAAACCGCTGTATGGTCTTGGCCACTGTACTGCAGCTCAGTTTCAGGGTCTTGGCAATCTTCTTATAGCCTACGCCATCTTTATGTAGAGCAATAATTCTTTTTTTCAGATCCTCAGAGAGTTCTTTGCCACGAGGTGCCATGTTGAACTTCCAGTGACCAGTATGAGCGAGTGAGAGCGATAACACCAAATTACCTGCTCCCCATTCACACCTGAGACCTTGTAACACTAACGAGTCACATGACACCGGGGAGAGAAAATGGCTAATTGGGCCCAATTTGGACATTTTCACTTAGGGCTATACTCACTTTTGTGGCCAGTGGTTTAGACATTAACGGCTATGTGTGGAGTTATTTTGAGGGGACAGCAAATTTACACTGTTATACAATTTGTACACACTACTTTACATTGTAGCAAAGTGTCATTTCTTCAGTGTTGTCACATGAAAAGATATAATAAAATATTTACAAAAATGTGAGGAGTGTACTCCTGTGAGATACTGTAGGTGAGAATGTCAGAAAATCTAAATGGACATAGAATACCTCCTCATGATGAAGAATCTCTCAAAGAAGATCCTTCCTCACCTTTGTACGGTCTCTTCCTGTTCTTTCACCATATGAGCCAGCTGCTGAAATATGGATCCGAGCTCCACAATGGTGGACTCTATATTCTGCATAGTGTCTGCGCGGTTCTGAATGTATGAATCCTAAACAAACACATGACAACAGAGATTCAAACTTACTTGAATCAGTTTACCTGCAGCTGTGCATTAAAAACAACCGATAAACAAATGATACCCGTTCATCAATTAACTGCATCTGCTGACTGGAGCTGAGGTCCATATCTATAGATATATCCGTCTTCTTGGAGTCGTCCTGCATAAGCACTGAATTGTCTGTTGAAAGAGAATCAAAAGGGAAGAATAACTACATGAATGTGGACAACGTCTGCTTCTTTCACACGTAGAGAAGCTCTTACTGAAGCTGTTGGTGTGGAAAGAGGAAGATGAAGCAGGAGTCTGAGAAAATTGCTCTTGCCTGCTTCTCTGCTGCTTTAGGTTCTAAACAGACAGAAATCATGATTCAAACATTGAAAAAATGATCAGAAATGAAGCACGATGGATCTAACATTTAAAAAGTAAATCAATTACCTCTGTTCTGACTTCCAGGACTGACTTGAAGTCAGTCGACATCGATGCCAGTTTGGACTACAAACAGAAAGAGGCTTTAATTTCAAGCGGAAGCCCACTAGACATCTTTACTTTGTGATCGAGCACTAAGGCCAGAGATTAATACCTGTAATGAGACTACGATGGTGTTGGAATGTGTCTGAAGATGTCTGCCATTCTGTCCACTCCGTGATCGAACGAGTTCCTGCAGGCCAGCTATCTGCTTATTTAGACTGTTAATGTCCTGAGTGAACACAGAACACAGTATGAAACAGACAGACAGAATAATGTGTCCTTGGCGAAGGGAAAGTAACAATCACCCTAACCTGTTTTACAATGTAAGTGAGCTCATCAATTTCAGCTGCTTTGTCATCAAAAAGGGACTTTCTTTTGGCAACTGCAGGTGAAAACAGATTGAGTTTCACGTCAAAACAATCCACAGCGGTACATGTGTGAGATGATGGCGAGGGAGATCAAATACTTACGGATTGTGAGCTTCTCCAACTTGGCAAAAGTGTTGCTGAGGTCTCTTCCAATTCGCCTGTTAATAAGATGCGGTCAATATCTGTCATAAGGCCAAGTCGATGAAATAATACAGACCATTAAAGCTTAAGTAGGTCTGAATAAATTATAGGTCAAATGCAGCATCTCGGTGCCAATACTAAACACAGTTGCAGGAAAAAGTCTGTAAACCCTCCATTTTCCAGGAAATTGGTCATAAAATTTGATTTGATCTTCAACAATAAACAAACAATAGACTGAAGTATGTGAAGCTTCAAAAGCTAACAGCAGTCAGGAGTCAGCGAACCTCAGTGTTGATGTTGGTCAGAGACACTCTGCCCTATAAAAATCATTCACAAATTTGGAGTTTGACATTTGGGTCAATCACATGATGCTCATTTGTTTATTTTTTAATTAGACCTATTAATGTACTGATAAAAATACAATACAAATGTAAATCATACTTCATAAACTTTTTATAAAGTCAAAAATGTCAGTGTGTTACGACTGTTCTGATACCATTATGAAAATTAATTCTTGAAAAAAAAAGAAGCACTAACAATCAAAAGTTTTTTTTAAATGTTTTTGAAAGACGTCTCATTCTCAACAAGCTGCATTTATCTGATTAAAAATACAGTAATAATAGTAATACTGTGAAATTTTATTACAATTTAATACCCGTTATCCATTTTAATAGATTTTTTTATTTATTTCTATGATTGCAAACCTGAATTTTCAGCATCATTTCTCCAGTCTTCAGTGTCACATGATCCTTCAGAAATCATTCTAATATGCTGATTTGCTGCTCAAGAAACCTTCCGTAATATCATTAATGTTAAAACTGTTGTGTTGCTTAATATTTTTACAGAAAATGTTACACATTTTTTAAGGAGTCTTATTAATCAAAAGTTCAAAAGAACAGCATCTTTCTAAAATATAAATCTTTTGTAACATTTAAATGTCTTTACTGTTACCTTCCTTGATATATTAAAATGATTTATTTCTTAAAAAAATAATACTGACCCAAAAATTTTGAACAGTGGTCTATATATTTAACAAAATTGCCACTGTAAAATCAATGTTGTTTAAGAATGAATTATTCATGATATCTGTAATTTATAATCATTATTTTGTTTTAAACTTGCTTAAAATGGTTTAGACATGTATTTAGAGTGTAATTAAAATGTTATTACTTGATACTTAATTACACAATATGACGTTTCTTGAGTGAATAAACTTTCTTTCTCGGTATTGTTTAAATTCTTGCTGTGCAAATATTCATTATTATTGTTATGCATTTTCCTCATCATTTGTTTTCTTTTTTTCTGTTTATTTTGGTGCAAGCATACATATTTTGTAACACAGTCAGAGTAGGAAATACTTTTGTTTGATTTCATCTTGAAAAGTCTGTTAACATATCAAACCAAATGCTGATTTATTGTTTTTACCTCTCTTGTTAAAAAAAGAAAAGAAAAAAAAAGTACTTTTCTAAAGAAAACAGGTTTACTGTTCTTATTATAGAATTCACAAAAAGCAATGCCTGGTGTGAACCATGCCTGGAACAAAAGAGATCTCACAGCAGAGAATCTTAAAGATTAAGAATTGCTGACTTGCATGAAGCTGGAAAGCCACCTTCAACCTAACTGAGAGACTTTGACATGAGCAACCAAACCAAACACTCCAAGGACATTTTAGAACTGATACAGTTACATTTAGAGGAACGATGTAAAATTCCTCCGGTTCATCGAGGTCTAAACCACAATAAACACTGGGTTCATTGATGTCAGTTAGTGATCCAAGCATTATCAAAAACAAGCATTCATATATTATTTCCACCATGCACAGGGAATATGTACACAGTGTGTAAAAAACAAGACAAATTATATTCACATATCAGTAGGTGTGTGCTATTAATTTAAGCAGAATATGCATGTGTATTGCAGTTACTTATTTGAAGATCAGATCAAATCAAAATTTTCAGAAATCCAGGTAAATCACATTCTTTCCGCCTCGAACTTTATATGAGCGATTGAGAGTTTAACTCACTTAGCCAAGAGTGTGAAGTCACTCCGCTGTCTGACTGCACTGTTGACAGCTCTGGCAGGTTGTGCTCCATTCTGGAAAAGAAAAAGAGAAAACTTCAACGATTCTTTGGTATTTTTCAAATCATGCCACCAGTATGAACACAAACTCCACTGAGGAGACTATATTATTAAACCTATTAGCCACTCGCAGGTTACTGGACATTAAGCATCAATAGTTACGGCACCTGTCTCCCCTGCAGGGACTTGCACACGGACTGAAACTCGCCGGTACGGTCTCGGCAGGACATGCTGAGTGTGTCTACGACAGGGGCGATGGGTGCTGGGACAGCCAGGGGGGTTTCCAGCTGCTGGACCAGCTGGGACTGGGTCTGAGACGGCCCAGTATACACCCCGTCCTGGCTGCTTTTAGGACCGTGACGCCGCCGTGCGTTCATGGATCCACCAACTCATCACCTTATAAAGAGGAAAAAGAAATCAAAGTGAAAGTGTGTTAACAGTTAAAAGTCCCTTACAATTTTACTTTCATTCTTCAGCATAAAGTAAAACCAGGACTCTGATGCAGATGCATGTAGCTGTGTCTTAAATTGTGTCTAGACCGGGACTGTACATATGATATTCATAATACGCTGATTTGCATAGTTATGTATTGTATTATTACTATTGTATCAATTTTGAAAACAGTAGTGCTGCAACTTAATATTTGTGTAGAATCTGTATAATTTGTTTCAGGATACTTTGATGAATAGAAAGTTCAACATAACAGCTTATACTTGAAACAGCCATCTTTTGTAACATTATAAATGTCTTTCCTGTCACTTCAGATCAATTTAGTTTAGACAACAGCTGTTTCAATGAAGAGAAGATGATTGTATAGAAACTTCTGCTTCTCTACTGTTGTCATCTGCGGAATGTCACTTTTAAAAACAAAAAAATTGCAGCAGTGTGGTAGTATGTCATCTGCGTATCTCATTATTTTGCAATGATTTTCATAATCTTTTGGTGAAATCCAGCTCTAGTTAGCTGCTAAGCTAAGTGTGTACGTTAGCTGAATATATGATCCTAATGTTTCATCGGTCAAACAATGAGAAGCACCACACGCGTCTGAATAAACGAGCAGCGTTGATGTGTGAAGTAAAGGGGAGATGACAACATGTGAGCTGAAAGATACAAAAATTCATTTCTCACCACTCCGCCTCTCTGATGGTTGAACTGAGTGCAGGTTGTGGACAATATCCGGGTCTTAACACAAATATTGACGTCACTGCCACGTATTCTTAAAGGAGATTCGCTTATTACCTTCAACACAAGGTGGCGCTGTATCTTTGATTTAGCGAGTTGAAGACAACGCAGATGAGTGAAAATAATTTTTCATCAAAGTTTTGTTAAATTAGTCAAACACATGATTGAATTAAAATCGTTTATTAATAAGAAAGCAATCAAAACAGGCACCAGAACACGCACCATGTTTGACATTCTTTCTGAATTAAGTGTAGCATTTCCTTTCTTCTTTTCTTCTCTGTTAGGGATATTTTTGTTTCATTTTATAATCTATTAATAATGAAATTGCTTACTTTGACTTGATTTGTCGGTTCTTATTTCGTCTTGTATGTAGAATGCACATAAAAAACGACTGAATGAAAGAAGTTTTGTACTTAAGTGAACAGCAAATTTATTTATTTTCGATAAAAACAATGTTTTACACAATATTAAATATAAAAGTAATGTTGTTATTATTAAATTTAATATATTAATAATGTTAACAATAGGAAATCATTTAACTAACTGTTAAATAAGCAGATTACAATTTTGCATGGATGAGCTGTTTCAAAAAGCATCACAGTTGGCTTCTGTGCCTGTTAAGAAGAAAGAAAATAATAATAACAACAACAATAATAATTATTCTTATTATTTAAACAACACGAGAAGTTAACTTGGACTCATATAAATGTAAATAATACAAATCATACAGATATATGATTTACAGAAGATCTATGAAATTATAAAGCAATCATTGCTAATGTTAAGTAAGTTAAGTTAAGTTGTGACGTATTGTCAAGTATGGTGACCCATACTCGAAATGGTGCTCTATTTAACCCATCCAAGTGCACACACACAGCAGTGAGTAGTGAACAAGTGCACACACAGTGAACACACACCCAGAGCAGTGGGCAGCCTTGCTCCAGCGCCCGGGGAGCAATTAGGGGTTCGGTGCCTTGGCTATCATGGTATTGAAGGTGGAGAGAGTGCTGTTCATTCACACCTTCAATTCCTGCTGGCGCGAGAATTGAACCAGCAACCTTCAGGTTACAAGCCCGACTCCCTAACCATTAGGCCACAACTACCCCATAAGTCATAAACCTGAACATTACCTGCACTGACACTGGCTGTGTTCAACAAACGGCAGCTCAATAATCTCTTCAACAGTATGCCCATGCACATTCCTGGCAAGCTGCTTCAACTGTAATTTTGTTGGGAAATAAATAATAAAATAACTAACAAATAAGAGTAGGAACAGCACGTGATGATGATGAACTGTCGAAATCCATTATACCTGCATCACAGTGGTGTGTGTGCTGACACTCACACACATCAAAGCCTCATCCGAGCAGCAGCCTCCACAGCGCTGCAGAGGCACACATGAGGGAACACGTTTGAACATCGCCTCAGGGAACTCACTCTCAACTTCAACTAAAGTTTCGCGTGGCTTGCAAAAGCTGCTGACATAGATATTCCCTGCGACAAAATACAGAAAAAAATTTAATAATTTAAATGAAAAAAAAAATATATATATATTATATATATATACAGGTGCTGGTCATATAATTAGAATATCATCAAAAAGTTGATTTATTTCACTAATTCCATTCAAAAAGTGAAACTTGTATATTATATTCATTCATTACACACAGACTGATATATTTCAAATGTTTATTTCTTTAATTTTTATGATTATAACTGACAACTAAGGAAAATTCCAAATTCAGTATCTTCAGTATATTACTTAAGACCAATACAAAGAAAGGATTTTTAGAAATCTTGGCCAACTGAAAAGTATGAACATGAAAAGTATGAGCATGTACAGCACTCAATACTTAGTTGGGGCTCCTTTTGCCTGAATTACTGCAGCAATGCGGCGTGGCATGGAGTCGATCAGTCTGTGGCACTGCTCAGGTGTTATGAGAGCCCAGGTTGCTCTGATAGTGGCCTTCAGCTCTTCTGCATTGTTGGGTCTGGTGTCTCTCATCTTCCTCTTGACAATACCCCATAGATTCTCTATGGGGTTCAGGTCAGGCGAGTTTGCTGGCCAATTAAGAACAGGGATACCATGGTCCTTAAACCAGATAATGGTTGCTTTTGCACTGTGTGCAGGTGCCAAGTCCTGCTGGAAAATGAAATCAGCATCTCCATAAAGTTGGTCAACAGAAGGAAGCATGAAGTGCTCTAAAACTTCCTGGTAGATGGCTGCGTTGACTGTGGACATCAGAAAACACAGTGGACCAACACCAGCAGATGACATGGCAGCCCAAATCATCACTGACTGTGGAAACTTCACACTGGACTTCAAGCAACATGGATTCTGTGCCTCTCCACTCTTCCTCCAGACTCTGGGACCTTGATTTCCAAATGAAAAGTAAAATTTACTTTCATCTGAAAAGAGGACTTTGGACCACTGAGCAACAGTCCAGTTCTTTTTCTCCACAGCCCAGGTAAGATGCTTCTGACGTTGTCTCTGGTTCAGAAGTGGCTTGGTAGCCCTTTTCCTGAAGACGTCTGAGCGTGGTGACTCTTGATGCACTGACTCCAGCTTCAGTCCACTCCTTGTGAAGCTCTTCCAAGTGTTTGAATCGGCTTTGCTTGACAGTATTCTCAAGCTTGCAGTCATCACTATTGCTTGTGCACCTTTTCTTACCCAAATTCTTCCTTCCAGTCAACTTTGCATTTAATATGCTTTGATACAGCACTCTGTAAACAGCCACACCTTTCAGTAATGACCCTCTGTGACTTAGCCTCTTTGTGGAGGGCGTCAATGTTCATCTTCTGGATCATTGCCAAGTCAGCAGTCTTCCCCATTATTGTGGTTTCAAAGAACAAGAGATACCCAGAATTTATACTGTAGGGATGGTCATTTATTCAAACTCAAATGTAAATATTCTAATATTTTGAGATACTGATTTTTGACTTTCATGAGCTGTAAGCTCTAATCATCAAAATGAAAAGAAATAAACATTTAAAATATATCAGTCTGTGTGTAATGAATGAATATAATATACAAGTTTCACTTCAACTTTCCTATGAATAGTTATAAACAGACCAATGACAGAGAGAGAGGGCGAGAGGGAATACCTTGAACAGATTCATGACCGATATTCTGAGGATGCTGTGGGTTTAAAGATACAACAGTTTGGTTAATTTCGAGGTTTATTTATAGGCTCCAACTGGTTTTCTAGTGTTACGGCAGTGGTTTCCGCCACTGAATAAAACATAAAAAAGGTTATTGCGACTTTTTAATCTCACAATCCTGACTTTTTTTCACAGAATTGTGAGATAAACTCGCAGTTCTGACTTTTTTTTCTTGCAACTGCGAGTTTATATCTCACAATTCAGACTTTTTTTCCTCAGAATTGAGAGATATAAACTCGCAATTGCAAGTTTGCAAGTCCAATTTTGAGGGGGGTTGATATGTTCTCAGAATGCAAGTTTATATCTCACAAATATGATTTATAACTCGCAATTGCGAGTTTGTATCACGCAATTCTGAGAAAAAAAAACAAAAACTCGCAATTACGTTACCTTTTTTATTCAGTGGCGGGCTTCCATAGTATTGGCCATAAAAACGGAGAGGCAGGCCGAAAACTTGTGCTACAAATTAAATTAGGCGTGTCTACATTCTCTTCTGCCTCCTGTTATTATAACACTAACAGATACTACTAGCCCAAGCACGTACTCCATCATCCTAGACCTAGATCATTCACCGAAACACGTACGCTGTTTACGCCTACACGTAACTGCAAAAAACAGTTACACACACCGACTATAAATCACTTAACATAATCCCATACATTTTTAAAAATCACGACATTTTTTAATACCCTTTTACTAACAGTGTACGAGAGAAAAAAACTAGGCTAACAGAGAAAACATTTAAATTATAATTTACAGGTAATGCAACAACGCACACTGAAACATATGTATAAATTAGATTACTATAATAAACGTCTGCTTTTCGGCAAAAAAAAAGAAAAAAAAGGTTAAATTATACCTGATCGTCCATCCCAAATGTCTGGTGGTACAGGACGAGATACAGCACACAGAGAATGACTTGCATTATGCTCGAATAACTGCTGCCTCACGAGACAAAAGTTAGACTGATGATAATTAAGATTACCGTGTTCATTTGAATCCTATTTTCCGATGGAACTGTTACTCACCAAATACCCATTGCCGAGATTTCAAAATACATTCGGAGAAATCTCGTAATCTTTTAACTGAAGAACTTCTAATATGACAACACACTTAAATCCATAATTGTTTCTCACAAAAAGCAGGAACTAAAATATCTAGCTTTATACATACTAATCATTTTATAACCATTTGAAATATAGTTTTCAGAGTAAAAATTGCCTTCACACAAACATTCATAATTAGTTTTGCACTTTATTCTTAAAAAAAAAAAAAGCAGCAAATGAGTTTGTGCAGTAGGTGGAATGCAATGTATATCTGTGCATGTATAACTGTCATTCATAGATTCAAGATCTGTGTCTGAGTGCACTAATCGCTGACTATTAACAATGCCTTTATTTGTTTTTTTTCCCCCCAATATCACAAAGAATATGTCCCTTTTGATATTTCAAACCACGTCAAACCGCTCTCAAAGAGTATACACAAACACTGAATTAAAAAGACAAGATTTAGCGCTCACCCCCTCACACTGGATTACATAAAAGAATAAACAGCACATGACAATCTTAAAAATCAGTTTGGTTTTATCCACCTATAAGGAATGAAAATTTAAAATTTAAATGCTAGTGCAAAGTTTGATTTTAAGAAATTGGTAAAATGACACCCCTCAATCTGAAGCTCTGCAATTACTCAGACTTCAGAGAATTACTAGTGATTGGCAGAGGTATGTTCTGAGGAGGTCTGGGATGTGCTTTGGAAGAAATGGGTATGAGTCAAGATTTACAAATGCAGGAAAGCGAGTCTAGTTTTCAAACCAGACCTGTATACAATGCTGGTGTTCACTTTGATTGGGACATTCAGCGGATTCTAAACCCACAGTTAGTCTTAATCTCAGCGCTGATGCATAAAAGAAAGTTCTGGTCCTCCAACGATCGTGATGATGGATGCCCTGACAGACCGTCAAATGAAGCTCAGCCGTTCCCGTTGCCCTCGTCAGAACAGCTTTATCATGCTTTCTCTTGACTTGCCAACTCCCACCCACTTCACTGAAAAGAGAATTTAAAAAAAAATTGTTTTTTATTATGACCATTCTAAGCATGTCAGTAGGTTATGTCATTGTATATGAAAGTGATTTACACAGTATGTGTATTTTTACCTGGCACCTGCAGGAAATTCTCGATAAAACAAATGTAAGCTTGTGCCTGTGAAGGCAGCTCATCAAAACTGCGGACTCCTTCAGTGCTACAACACCAGCCAGGGAACGTCTCATAAGTCACTTGAACCTTTGTGAGGACGTCCATGTTTGCTGAAAAATACAATGACAATCCTTCATTATCAGAAAAGGTCTATGCTAATACATGTTACAATATTACCATAATACTTGATTGTGAATATCATTGTAATGTGCAAGTAATCTGTAACATGTATAGGGTAGACACGATTAACCAGTAGAGATTTTGGACTATCATCTTTATCGTGTTTACGCACTCGCGTCACGAAAATGTATCATTTGAATACATTTTTAAGCATTGCGGTTTCAAAAGAAGTGATTTTAAGCCGCTGAATTGCAATTTATAGCTTTATATATATTTATATGCGCAAGCTGTCAGTGAGCGGTGCACACACGTGAACCTGCTGCTCAGAGCACGTGAGTATTTTTGTTGCTTTATTGTCTTTGAAAGGTTAAATACATACTTATATGTATCAAAATACCAGTCTTTGCAAGTATACTCATAAAAACAGTCATTTAGGTCTTAATTAAAAATAAAATCTTTCACTGCTCTTGACTAAATCACTTTTGTAACTTTCATAATAAGAAATTTAATTTACACAGTGAAAACAATGCAGTGTTTTTGAATAAGTTATACAATGTATGCATCATTAGTTATTTACTTATTGGAGTTTTTTGTCCTATTGCTTATAATTAGTTACTTCTCTTCAGTGAGTTTGTTTGTTGTTTTTTGTAGGCTTGTATTAGTTTATCTGTGATATTGACACTGGTGACAAGAATTATGAAAATTCTATGCTATCAAAAACTTTGAAAAACGAAACAGAATTTTCCAGGTTTCTGCGTTCTAGCTGTTATATGCTTGAGGCGCTATTACGCATCTCCTGAATGAGTCTAGAATCATTCGATCAAAAGCACAGGTGAGGAAGCCGCAGAAACGACCTCTCTCATATGCAAGCATATGAAAAATGCTGCGATCATCAATACTAACCGCATATAAATGAAAACTGCCTAATGCTACCGAGTGCAATGTCGATCCAGGAAGTGGCAAAGGACTGTGCAAGCTTTGGGAGTACTGATGGAAGCCATGTACTGCATCTTTGCTTTGATAATATTACTGCATATGATCCAGATGTAGTATTTGATAAAAAAGCGATTTTCTCAGCTTTTTGCTCAAAATGTTGCTTTTTTTAATGAAACCTACCTATATTCAAGTGTTGATTAAAAACAAATGAATGCTTGAAGCTAGAATAAAATGGATAAACGTTTTAAAGTTTTAAATGTTTAAAAGTAGAGAGTCTGTTCTTTATTTTGATGTATTGCATGTTTAGATATTCATATAACAACAAAAAAATCATCAAATGCTGGCTGTGGTTAGCACCTTTTTCAAAAACACTGGCAGGGAAAGAGTTAAAAGAAAAAATAACTACATTGTGATGTATCGTTATTGTGATATAAAATTACTGATGTATATAGTCAACTTACAAGGAAAACTGGGAAGAGGCTTTCCATCAACTGTGTAGGCTATGCCAATCTTTATTTCTGGTAACGTGTCAAGAATGTCCAACTTGGTCAGAGCAATGCTGAGAGAAAAGAGAAGGAAAAATATTGTTAAATTAACTAAACAAAGCTTACTAAACTGTTTAACCTGTGCCATAGCTACAAAAACCTAATAGACAGCTGTTTTCAGCATTGATATTAAGAAGTGTTAAGCACCAAATTGGCATATTAGTATGATTTGCCATCACAGGGATAAATTATGTTAAAATAGATCCAAATACAAAATCATTATTTTAAAATGTAATATTTTACAATATTAATTTTCTATTGAATTTTGGTCAAATAATAAAGCGGCCGTGTTGAGCATGAGAAATTTGAGTGGTAGAGTAGATAAAACACAACTCACGCTGAAAAACCATTAACCATGTGGGCATAGCGAACCAAAACCAGGTCCAGCCATCCACAGCGACGCCGCCTGCCTGTTGTGACGCCAAATTCTCTCCCTCTGCTCTGAAGCAGATCTCCAGTATCCTAGAAAACAACAAGAAAAACTATTTTCAAATATACTAGATGAGAGGGAATGTCATGAGTTTTACCTTCTGACTTGCTCTTTACAACAAACTGAGACACACTCACATTATCTTGCTCAGTAGGGAACGCCCCAACTCCCACCCTGGTGGTGTAGGCCTTCACCACTCCATACACACGGCCAACATGAGACGGCGGGACTCCAAGACCTGTGCAAACGCCTCCGACCGTACAGTTTGATGAGGTCACAAAGGGGTAGGTCCCTGAAAGAGGTGGAAACATTAGACATTTATATCATTCACACAGTTAAATAAGATTTCTCAAAGCATTCCAGAGGATCTCCCATTTTATGCAGGATTGCTATTCATACCGAAATCGATATCCAGTAAGGCAGCATTGGCTCCTTCCACCAGAATCTTCTTGCTTGGTCCATTGAGGGCTTTGTGCATGAAATAAACCCCATCAGTAACTAGAGGCCGCAACCTCTCTGCATAACCCTGTGGGTGAAATGGAGAAAATATTACTTGGCAGGTTCATGAATGAGAAGTCTCACTAATCATTTTGAAAGACGCCAAGATGCTAATCACCTTCAGTTGCTCAAGCTCAGCATCAATATCAATATTAAGGTTAGGATATGTGGTCTGAAAGTGACCAGCCAGCACCCGAAACCTGTGGAGAGATATTTACATGTATTTCTCCTCCTGCCACGAGGGTCAATCTGATCATTCAGGCATTGATTTGTAGCCTACACTATGAATGATATGTAATTGCCATACAATTATAATGTGACTTAAATTAATTAACGTTACAATATCAAGATAATCAATTAGAATTGCATAAATGGGCAGTTCTAAGATAAATGAAGTCTAACAGAAGCAGATATGCTCATTTTCATGTACAGTTTTCAGAAAAATGAAAAAATTATACTCACTTTTCATCAAAGACTGAAAAGTCTGAGACTAGATCACACACTCTCAGTCCATTTCGTGCTGCTTTGGAGGAATATGCAGGTCCAATGCCCTTCTTAGTGGTGCCCAAACTGTAAAGCAAAGAAGGGTGAACTCAGTATTAATCTTGCAGAAAATGATCCACAAATTAAGCTTTTATAAATGAGCTTTCATAAGTGCAAAAAATTAAAACTCACTTCTTCCCTGCCTGCTGCTGTCTGAGCTGCTCCTGTATCCCATCAACGGCCTGATGGAAATTGAACACTACACAGAAAAAGAGAAAAGCTCTAATTCCAATGGAATAGATATGGAGTTTCTTGGTGTTTTTAGTTGTCAGAGACAATGCTGCACATAGTCAATGTCATCAGGAATAAACCCAAATTACTCCAGGCCTGGTGAAGTCAAAACAGAACCGTACCAATATGTGCCCGGTCAGATATCTTCAGCCGTTCCTCCCATCCTTGAAGTCCTAAATTAAACAAAGCAAAATAACTCATTAACAGAAAATAAAACCTCCAAGTACCTCATCTAACAGAGATGGGGAAGGAAAAAAAATTAAATAAAATTACATATATTTTACAGTTTAAGTATGTGATGGAATTACTAAAAAAAAAAAAAAAAAAAACAGCGAGGTCTCAAAGTCTACATAACTTTTTTTTTTTTTTAAACGGTGTTGATTTGGCAAAAAATAATTTACATGTACTTTATAACAATAGCTGTTCTATCCAGATTTTGTCTTTTTCATTTGGAGGCAAAAAAGAAGATGCATTATGATATACATGGTCAAAATTTGCAAAAATGATGATACAATTTTTATGCTACAGCATATCACAAACATCATAAATAGGTTTTAAAAAATAAAAGATTAAGCAAATGATATTACAGATAATATCACAATGACATAGTGACATAAACATTATGTATTTTACACCATAAACATAACTTACCATTGCCTTTCTGCAAGTTCTTCTCAGCCTCCTCAAAAAGTCCTGGCAGGTGTATCACAACACCATTTCCTGTGGGACAGAACAAGATCTCAGCAATCACAACAGTCAACAGCTCAGCATCTGATCCCAAACAATGAATCAATAAGATGAGAAGACTGTTTGAATTAAAGTTATAAATACATACTATGAAATGAAAACTAGGAGGAAGGTCAAACAAAACCATACCAATAAACGAGGTGGCATTTTTGTTGAGAACACCGCTAGGCAGCAGGTGAAAATCATACTCCACACCGTCCACCACCACTGTGTGTCCCGCGTTATTTCCCCCCTGATAACACACAGTTGTTATAAACATCAACCAAAGTATCGCGATAAAAGCCTAGATGCAGGAAACGTTACATCACTTCCAACAAGTAGCGATGGCAAAAAATAAAGGAAACTTTGTTTTGCGTCATTTGCGAGATTAATGATGCGACTTTTGCAAATGATTCCTTCCGCTTTAACCTCATAAAGAGTCTAATAACAGCAAGCCTCACACAGTACAGACATAACGCTTGCGCAAACTCTCATAAACACAAAATGATAAGCGAGATGAGCGCTTGAAGACCCACCTGGCATCTGCATACAATGTCGGCGTCCATCGCCAAGAGGTCGACCACTTTCCCCTTCCCCTCATCGCCCCACTGGGCTCCCAACACGACGGTCACTTTATTCTGGGGCTCCCGCGGGATCCGCAGTGAGTCCACGCTGTCTCTGGAGCGCTTGAGCGCGGGTTCGCCGTTCAGAGAGGCCGTTTCCTGACCATTAGACATTGTGCTGTCCGCATCCATGCCGCAAGTGTGAGAAGAACAGCGTGAACGCGGTTACACTGTTCCAATATGGGTGCGCGTGAAAACAGCCATCAAAATAAAAGTCCGGTGGCCAAAATAAACAAAAGAGGTGGTGGAGTTTGCAAACACATGGCTGTCAAAACTGCACAAGGAATATGCATGTTTGTAAAAATATTAAATTGGAGGGAGTGAGACTTACTATTGAAATGTAACTCAATTAAATTTATTTTCCACAGGTTGGTGATGTTGACAGTTTTAGACGCTTATCATATCGCACTTCACAGGCATATTTTGGCGGGTAGATAGAGTGGGAACATAAAAGTCTTTTTGCGTTTATAACAAATTAATTTTTTTATTTTATTACTAGTAAACATTGTTTGTATGCATATTATTATAGTTAATATTGAAATCCCTTTTTGCTGAGACTTTTTTTGGTCAACCATAACAGCTGCCAACCTCATGGCCACCTAGTAAATCTGTATATTTACTTTAATAATAACAACAACAATAATAATAATAATAATACAACAGTTTGACTCTTTCTAAACTTCTTAAAATCAGCCAAACCAGTCTGAGCCACATTTCCAAATATGTGTAAAGTGCAAAAAGTTAAAAGTGCAATAAAACTAACCACTTCAACTATTAAATCATTCAGATGTTTATTAATACAGTTTATAAAACATAAGAGAAGACATAACCTAGACATAAATTGTGACAATGCTAGAATGACATTACATTGCTCAGGCTGGAAAACGGAGGCTACGTCATGAACTGCCAAGTAGCTTAAGCTCATTATCTTCTTTTCACACAGCAGCATGTTTCTTTGGAATAACGGACGATGTTATCAATCAAAATCCTTTCAGAGACTTTTGAAGAAGAGTGTTGGATATCTGTTGTGTGTTGTTTACTGCTTGCCTGTATGTTTGTTGGGAGTTTGTATGTATGGAGGGGAAACCTACCCAGGTAGTGATGAGTCTGTGTCTGCAATCACTGTGCTATTATTTATCTAGGATTTCAGTTCAGTTGCAGTGTATAATGTTTAAATCGTTCTTTAGGGATCACCCAAACACAATAAAAAGGCGTTTCACCAGTGTTTTGTGCGTGTCTGCTGTTTCACCGCTGGTCGTGTTGGCATGGACAAATTCAATGAAAGTCAGGGTGAGTGTGGGCTGCCAGAGTACCTCATGTGATTGAATACTTTTTAGGTATTTAGGTACTTCATCAATTGTTAAGATTATTTATTTATTTAATAAGTTATTATTTATCTAAATAAATTGTTTTTAATTTATTATGATGTATCTTTGGACTTGTTACAGCCAAGTCCACCATTGTGGGCACTGCTGGGCTTTCGTCTAGAGGGTTTTGTGCCTGCTGCTCTGTTGCCGCTGACACTCACTATGGTATGTTATTGCTGTCTTCTCTTTTGTTTTACTCTCTATTTCCTATGGATAAACATGTACAATAACCGGTTACAAACCAGGCCTCTAAACACAAATGTATACCGTATAGTCTTTTAGTTATACAAATTACAAACAAAAAACAAACAATACCATCTGATAATGATTAAAGGTGTCATGACATGAGAAATCAAATTTGCCTTGATCTTTTGGCATATACAGTGGGGAAAAAACAATAAAAATATTTGATCCCCTGCTGATTTTGTGCGTTTGCCCACTGACAAAGAAATGATCAGGCTATAATTTTAATGGTAGGTTTATTTGAACAGTGAGACAGAATAACAACAAAACTAACAGAGGATCTGCAAAGAAGAGTGGGACAAAAATCCCTCCTGAGATGTGCGCAAACCTGGTGGCCAACTACAAGAAACGTCTGACCTCTGTGATTGCCAACAAGGGGTTTGCCACCAAGTGCTAAGTCATGTTTTGCGAAGGGGTCAAATACTTATTTCACTCATTAAAATACGAATCAATTTATAACTTTTTGAAATGTGTTTTTTTTTTTTGTTATAATTATGTCTCTCACTGTTCAAATAAACCTACCATTAAAATTATAGACTGATCATTTCTTTGTCAGTGGGCAAACGCACAAAATCAGCAGGGGATCAAATAATTTTTTTCCCCATTGTAAGGGTCTCCGTCCCATTAAAACTTCCCGCAGGTTTCATAGCTTAAAACGTCCTCCTTATTTTAAACAAAGCATTGATTTAAAGGGCTAGTTCACCCAAAAATGAAAATTTGATGTTTATCTGCTTACCCCCAGGGCATCCAAGATGTAGGTAACTTTGTTTCTTCAGTAGAACACAAATGAAGATTTTTAACTCAAACCGTTGCAGTCTGTCAGTCCTATAATGCCAGTCAATGGGAACACAATCTTTGGGAGAGAAAAAAACATGCACACACTAATCCAAATTAAACCTTGTGGCTCGTGACGATACATTGATGTCCTAAGACACGAAACGATTGGTTTGTGCGAGAAACTGAACAGTATTTATATCATTTTTTACCTCTGATAATCCTCAATGTCCGACTGTCACAACATCCGGTGCGTGACGCGTCAACCTGCTCTGGCACATAGATATATATACATAGATGCCTCATTAGCGACGGTTTCTATGGGCTGCGACATGTAAGGATCTACGTATATATCTATGTTCCAGAGCTGTTGACGCGTCACGCGCCGGATGTTGTGGATGAGCTCAGGATGGTTGGACATTGCGGTGTATCAGAGGTAAAAAATGATATAAATACTGTTCAGTTTCTTGCACAAACCGATCGTTTCATGTCTTCATACATCAATGTATCGTCACGAGCCACAAGGTTTAATTTGGATTTGTGTGCATGTTTTTTTTTCTCTCAAAGATTGTGTGCCCATTGACTGGCATTATAGGACTAACAGACTGCAACGGTTTGAGTTAAAAATCTTTGTTTGTATTCTACTGAAGAAACAAAGTCACCTACATCTTGGATGCCCTGGGGGTAAGCAGATAAACATCACATTTTCATTTTTGTTCGAACTATCCCTTTAATCAAGCTCCCAAAATGGCTCGTATTGGATATGAGGTGCAAGGTGACGTCATCTGGGCACAAACATTTGCATAAACACCACCTCCAGAGCAAGACATTTACAAACAGTCATCCTCTCACCACAGGCCCCGCCCACTGCCATTCACTCACTTAAAGGATAACTTCCAGAATAAAAATTTCCTGATAATTTACTCACCCCCATGTCATCCAAGATGTTCATGTCTTTCTTTCTTCATTCACAAAGAAATTAAGTTTTTTGAGGAAAACATTCCAGGATTTTTCTCCATAGAGTGGACTTCAATGGTGGCCAACGATTTCAAGCTCCAAAATGCAGTTTCAGTGCAGCTTCAAATGGTCTTATCTAGCGAAACGATTCGTAATTTTCTGAAAAAAATAATATTTATATACTTTTTAACCACAAATGCTCGGCTTGCTCTAGCTCTGCGATGTGATGTGCATCTTCACACATTATTTACTCATGTTGGAAAGGTCACACGTGGTTAGTACTTCGTCTTTGTACTTCATTTAAAAACTCCATCTCATTTTCTCCTCTAACTTTAAAATCATCAGACATCGTTTTTTTACCTTTTTTTACCTTTTACGCATTTTCGCTTTGTAAACACTGGGTTGGTACTTCCGCATAGGTCACCAGGTGTGACCTTTCCAATATCACCTAATAAAGAAGAGCATTCGCATCGCAGAGCTAATACTAGACCAGCATTTGTGGTTAAAAAGTGTATAAATACATTTTTTTTTTTCAGAAAATGACTGATGGTTTCGCTAGATAAAGCCCTTATTTCTCGGCTGTAGAGCCCTTTGAAGCTGCATTGAAACTGCATTTTTGGCTTTGAAATCGTTGGCTACCATTGAAGGCCACTATATGGAGAAAATCCTGGAATGTTTTCCTCAAAAAACTTAATTTCTTTGCTACTGAAGAAAGAAAGAACATTTTGGATGACATGGGGGTGAGTAAATTATCAGGAAATTTTTATTCTGGAAGTGGACTTATCCTTTAAGTGAGTGAATGCCAGTGGGCGGGGCCTATGGTGAGAAGACACTTGGGCAGCATTGGAAAACCTAGGCATTTGACTTGCTGCCTCGCCTTATCTGGCAATCACTTTGCAGGCAACGGTTTTACACGAAGGCACCTCATGAAACTGATTTCTAAAAGGCTTCTGAGGCAGCGGTTCAATGATCTACGACAAAATAGAATGAGTTTTGGTGATAACTAAACAAATATTTAATTACTATAATACTGATTTCTCACTAGAAATAACATCAAAAGTGCAAAAAGTACTAACTGTTTGTAAAACAGAAATATACATTTTCACACAAACTGACCACCAAATGCAACTTTCAGAAGCCATCTTTATTTTTTTTTTAGCTCAACCATCACGGAATGGAACGCATAGGATTGTGGGATTTCAATTGATCAGATGAAGGTATCTCATGAGACAGGAAGTGAGGCTAACTTTGGATTCGGACGTGCCTTGATGCCTTCCTACCTTGGAATGCGTCCTCCAAAGGCAGCATTTTTCAGTTTGCGAGTGTCGCATCATGTCAAAAGCAAATAGAAAATACAATCACTGCCGCTATCTCACTGGATACAAAATACAGATGCGCGTTCACTTTCTGACACAGTCCACATGCTTGAGTCTGTCGATTGGACAAATGAAGTGAAAGAACTTTCGCTTTAATTCCTTTGGTTTAAACAGCTCGTTCGCGTCTTTGTACATGTATCAGAAGGATCCTAGCGTAAGGAAAAAGTGGATAGTTTATTTTTACTAGTTTCGTTTTTATAACTCCTGACTGCAGCTGCATCACAAATCGTAAGTACGGTAAATTATTTCATAATGCTTTGTCTGGAAATGGAAATTTTTGATCATGTAGTCAAAACACTCACATGCAATAGTGAGGGGGCGTCGATACTGTTTCCTGTGCAGTGACGTTTGCCAATCATAACAGTGGCCGATTCCTGAGAAGCTTTAAAGGACCCGCCCCTTAAACACAGGTCGTTTTAGAAAGAGGGTCAGAATGAGGGTATAAAATAATCATTTTTCCACTTATTTATTTGTTTTGGGGTTTTTTTCTCAAGGAACATATTAAAATAATAATCCATGTCATGACCCCTTTCATCAAGTATTAAACCAAAAACTTTTTTTCCAGTCTCTCTCTTTTTTTTTTTTTTTTGAGTACAGGTGCTATTTCTTGGACCTCTGACCCAGCTGGCAATTGAGAGCCCAAGAGGACTTTTTCATGATGTCAAAGTAGGCCTGAGTTAGTATGAACAAATAATATGTATTTTTTTATAATACCAGCATGTTAGAATGATTTCTGAAGGACTGGAGTAATGGCTGCTAACAATTCAGCTTTGCATCACAGGAATCCATTTTAAATTATATTCAAATAGAAAGAGTTATTTTAAATTGTAATAATATTTACAGTTTTTACTGTCTTTTTGATCAAATAATTAGTAGACTTTCTAGATTTCTTACTATATATACACATGTATATACCGTATGATATTAAATATATGAGTAAAAATATTACTGAATATTAAAAAATGATCTGATAAATCTGAATATAATTGTTCATTACCTTTCATCACAATTTAATACTGAGATCTTCATGACTGAGCAGATTCTCGATCTTGGAGTAAGTGTGTGAAAGATTTGCGATGGTTGAGGAACCAGGTGGTGGCTCCATTAACAGAGGAGTTTGTTTTTCGGGCTTGCATGATTCCAATGTTGGTGCCATGCACTGGTCCCACTGCTGCCATCTTCATCAGTCCACTCTTCTTTGGCGTGGGTATGTTAAAGTAGCAAGATTATAATGTGGTCCTTTCAGCAGATGGCGCTGTCAGGCTCTGATAATGAGCAGTGAATATGCCAGTATTGTGAATGCTTTTTTAAAGAGGTATTGTTCAGAGATGTTTAAAAGCTCAGCGTGTCAGGAAATGTTGGATTTTCCATGACTTGTTTTGATGACTTTACTGTGTGCTTTCTGTCCCACACAGCCCATTTCCATCATATCATTGAACAGCTTCGCTTTGGACAAGACACTGTGTTTGAGATCCTAATTTGTGCAGGTAAATGCATTTAAAAGTCATACATTTGGCATTGTCTCAGCTAAGACTTAATTAAATGTTATCTTTCAGCTTTCCAGTTCACTTATACTTACATTTTTGGAGTCTACACGGCATTCATATTCATAAGGACAGGTGAGTATTAATGACATTCATAAAGACAATGTTGTCTAGCTTGTGCCTCACCTTAGATTTTAATATCTTAATGACCCAGGTCATCTGATGGGACCCGTGTTGTGCCACTCGTTTTGCAACCAGATGGGTTTTCCTGCCATTGGCTCAGTTTTACAGCACCCGCAGAGGCCTGCGATCCTGCTCTCCTACCAGCTGGGTGTTCTGCTCTTCCTCATCCTCCTCTTCCCCTTCACAGATCCTGCTTTTTATGGCATGACCCCCATCTGCAGTCTACTGCTTACACCTCGCTCTGCCTGTGCATGACACATCTTCACGGTGCCTGGATTGAAATGTACCTCAAAGTCTTTAAAAAATATGACTGGGGAAAGAGCATGAAAGACAGTAAATGAAGCATGTTGCTTTCGTGAAAAAGACTCAACATTTCCCACACATTCATCAGCCTAGATGATGAGTAAATGACTGTCATGTTTCATTTCCTTGCCTTTTTGTGGTAAGAGTTTTCAAACTGGCGTGTAGCTCAGTGGCTCATTCGAATGTTTTATTTTTTCATTATGCCCCATATTTCTCTTTCAGTTATCAGCTGTGATGCTGTAAAATTAAAACCAGATGCTGATATGTATAACAGATGAGATGCTAGTCGACATTCAGTACTAATCTCAGATGAGCAGCATTCTCTGCCTTGTTTTTTAAAATGAAGAATGTCGTTAAAGTAGTCCATGTTACGTCAGTGGTTCAACCTTAATTTTATGGAGCAACAAGAATACTTTTTGTGTGCAAAGAAAACAAAAATAATAATTTATTCGCTTCCGTGTCAGTCTTTGACACGCGTACATGACAGTACCACGGAAGAGAAGAAATTGTTAAATAAAGTCGTTATTTTTATTTTCTTTGCGCACAAAAATATTGTTGTAGCTTCATAACATTACGGTTGAACTACTGATGTCACATGGACTATTTTAACGATGTCCTTGCTACCTTTCTGGGCCTTGAACGTGTCAGTTGCGTTGTTGTCTATGGAGGGTCAGAAAGATTTAATCAAAAATATCTTAATTTGTGTTCCAAAGATGAACTAAGGTCTTACGGGTTTGGAACGACATGAGGGTTGATTTGTACTTTTTTGGGTGAGCTATGCCCTTAAAACTTTTATTCAGCAAAGATGCAATAAATTGATCAAAGGTTACAATTATAATGTCACAAAAGATTATAATGCTGTTCTTTTAAACTTTATATTCATCAAAGAATTCAGAAAAAAATAAGCATTATTATATATTTAAAAAAACAAAATTAAGCAGCACAACTGTTTTCAGCACTGACAATAGTCAGTTATTTTAGAGATAGTTTTATAACTATTATAACATATATTAATATTTCAAATTAGATTTTATTTTATAGCTTTATTTTTATTTCAGTCTTCTTAAAATCATTGTTACCAAGCAAAAATTTGTTTTAACAGTTTATTTTAAAATAGAAATGGTATTTGAATTGTAATAATATTTCACAATATTGCTATTTTACTGTATTTTTGAGGATGTGAATGCAGCCCGATATAATGGATAAAACATCAATGTTGTCTTGAGTGCACTTTATATGGTTTGCTGTCTCTGTTTCTGTTTTCATAGTTCAGTTATGGTGATGAGTACGAGTGTAATGGAGAACATATCCATAGAGACACGTAGATAACTAAACAAACAGATACAAAGAGCTGAAAATACCTGGAACTCCTGGCACATTGCTCTCCCGTGAAACGCTCCTCATTTATGCACTAGCCTTTCAAAATAACCTTGGAGTTTGTACCTATGGGAAGTAATTAGCAATGTGCATCTTGCAGCTAACAGGCAGCTTTATTTGGCTCTAACTTCTCTTGTTTGATAGTGATCTCCAATGATAGATTATTTTGTGCAACATATTTCCTGTGTTTTTTGCCATACAACTTCTCAGGTCACGGTGCAAAGAAATCTTCCAAACGGGTGCTCCTGCCAAATTCACATTTCTGTGGAATGTTGGACTTTGAGGGTATTTGATTTCAAACCATGTGTTGGGCATCAGCAGCTGTCAGTCTTCCAATAATAATTGGCAATCAATATAACACACTACTCAATGTTCAACAAAAGGATTTCCACAAAAAACAAACACAGATTTTGTGTCTGAAACTTTGAGGACGTGTCAGCAGAGCAATGAAAAACTCAAGCTTTTTTTCTCCTCGGTGTGCTTGGAGTGTTCTGAATGGTTCTGCTCGGCTGAGGTAGACTGAGGCTCCAGGAAACTTTAATTCCAGGGTCCTCCTGAGGCCTGGTGGAAACCCAAACGCAGAGTATCTGGGAGCCGTAACTAGAGAGGCGCAGTGGGACGCAGCAGAGATGTCTGAGGTTTATTACTGTTCTCCAAACAGAACGGTTGCCCTTTGCTTCATCTACATTGACCCTCAGGTGTGAAGGACTGAAGGAATTCAGTAGCTAAGAGAGTTTGCTTATGCTTGATACTGTAGCATATATTCATGTATTCAAAAAATGAAATAAGGCTCTAAAGTGATTCACCAGAGAAGCTTCACCAGAAATCCAGATCTTCTGACTCAAGGATTTTCCATGATGAATTAACTGTCACCCTCAGGAGCACCGGCTGACTTTTGCGGTTGGGAGCCTAATGCAATTCCGAGGGCAGCCATTGTGTTCTGAAACTTTGAAGGATCCCCAGGATATTTTGGCTCCCGGAACCCGTGGCGATTGTTAATGTGTTCACCATTCTCCCGTTATATATTCACATATGTGTTTCATTGGCCTCATGCGAATATATGGTTTTCCACTGGCAGTGTCAATGACAAAACCATCAGTGCTGGTGAAATATGGTGTAAGTTGGTGTATTCCGAAACCAAATATTGTTTTATTTTGTGCAAGGGTGATTTATTTGCCATTTCTCTATTGAAGACTGTTTTTCTAATAACCACAAGCAGCTATCAGTATCCACTGACACAGAGGAAGAAAAACGACAGACTGTTCTGAACTGAAACTCAAAGTGCAATTGCACGTACGGCAGACGTGTTAAGCATATTAAGAACTTTGCATTGGAAGAACATGTTGTTTTAATAATTAGATTGTAAGAATATTGGAGTCTGGTTGAGGTCAGTGGGTTGCCTCCAGCTAGGCAGCCAGAGATCATGGAAATAATGAGAGTTTTAACATCATGACTCTTTCTCCCATTCCAGACTGTTTTTCTCTTTATTGGTCTCTTTTGTAGCAATTTAGCTGGCGAAATCTGGAATATCTTGATCATCTTTTCATTCATTTTCCATTTCACACAGCTCAAACTCTTTGCTTGCCTCAAAATCTTCTTGCCCCTTCTCTTTCATAAGCAGCAGGTGTCAGCTGGGCTTCATCTATATCTGCCCGTTGTGTTTATTATCAAGGTGAAGAGTTAGAAAGACATTGATAGACCTGGAATGTCCATTATTGGATCTGATCATTCCTTTTGGAAAGGTAAAATATACTTTGCACTGACAGTTGTGCACTGACTTAAAGTAGATTTTTAGGATCCCACAGCAATACAGTTTGCTGTATGGCACCACTTGTTGTAACATAGTTCCTCGACTTCCTATTCTTTCTGTGCACAAGAAAACAAACAAGTGGACCCATGGTAATTGACTGTAATTTAAAAAGGAAACACTTTTCCTCTTCAAAGACAACAAGGGGAGTTTTTGGTGTAATCACAGAAAGGCCACGATTTCCTCTCTGTGAGCAGCAGATGTTATTGTTAAAACTATTTTTTGCCACAAATTCGTACAGATCTTGACCCTCATCAGCATTTTGTTGTTTTGTTCTATCAATGAGCCAAAGTAAATTGTCCTGTTGTAAATTAAAAAGCAGACTCTGTGAGCTTGCCATCTTCCTGCTTTTCCATATCGTGTTACTTTGAATTACACAAAACCCGCAACATTCCATTCATGGCTTTACATAGTATGTTTAACGCAGACCATACATTTAACGATAATTGTTTTGCAAGAAAAATGTTGCTAGACTTTACCCTGTCATTTTTCTTGATGTTTTGAAACATGGATAACTGGAACGTATTAAATGTTCTCTAAGATGTGGCTTTGTCTTCAAACCATACGCTCCACAGCTTTAAACTGGCTAAATAAAACAACAAAAGAGTCTGTGCACTGTATCCTGAGGACATGTGACTACACCGTTGTTCTTTTGAAAGGCTGGGGAGTAATTCAAGATTGAGATGGAGACAGCTTAGAAGGTCTGAGCCCTTGCAAAAAAATCTGAAAGGAAACAGGCTAGCTCAGCGAGATGGAAAAACTTTAACAGTAATTGAGTCGCCTTTTCTCAAAGTGAAAAGTCCTTGGGAATACATTCTGCTGAATTTGTTTGCCACTTAGTCTTGACTAATAGTTTCAGGGTGTCTAATGAATGATGAGCGGCTTCTGCCTCCTGCTCAGAGGCCCTGTAGGGTCAGCCTTGCTTGAGAGCCATGCCGTTTTGAGTCAATAAACAAACGATGGAACCCATTAAATCCGTACGCACATACTGAATGAACTCAACACCTTGTTTTTGTAAAGCTCATTATCATTGGATAGCGAGTACTGCCTCAAGGTAATGCTAAAAGGCCATATCCAAGCTAATTTTATTTTCTTTTATACTCTTTTCATGGCCACCTGTTTAAGACTGATATACACCAGTGCTTTTCAAATTGTGCAACTTTGGTGGGTCAGGCGGAGTGTGAGAATGATGCATTCATGCCAATTCAGTTAACAAGTTCGTTGCTGGGCATAATTTGTGTTTAAATTTTTCTGACATGATTAACCAGAAATGTGTTGCAGAATGCGGCAGTGTTTCTTACTTTTAGAGGTGACTTTGGTTGCAAAAATACAGAGAGACTTGTGTAATCCGATTCACTAACAAATGACTCTTATTTTATTAAATCATTCAAAAGGATTTGCAAACTCAGGAGTTACCGGTTTAAAAGGATCGTTCACCCAATAATGAAAATTAGCCCATGATTTACTCACCCTCAAGCCAAGTGTATGACTGTCTTCTTTCAGACGAATACAATCGGAGTTGTATTAAAAAAATCTTCCAAGCTTTATAGCAGTGAATGGGGATCGAGATTTTGAAGGCCAAAAAAGTGCATCCATCCATCATTTAAAGTACTCCACATGGCTCCGGCTGAGTTGAGGGTTAGTAAATCATGGGCTATTTTTCATTTTCGAGTGAACTATCTCTTTAAATCCTTCTAACGAATGCTTTACTGAGTGAACTCACCGTATCCATCAGAGTGGCTTCTGAATAAACATATAATTTACTTATTGAACTGCAAGGTCAATGCATAGCTACATTAATATGGCTGCTCTTACTTGCTGTGCCACCAAGAAAGCAAAAAAAATATTTCTTTTTTTGCATGCACAGTCATGTATTTGTTCATGCCCTATATGCACTATGGAAATGTGATGAAATGTCGACAAGTCAGCAGGCTTATCCAACGAAATAATACAGTATGACAAGGATATATATATACAGTGGGGCAAAAAAGTATTTAGTCAGCCACCAATTGTGCAAGTTCTCCCACTTAAAAAGATGAGAGAGGCCTGTAATTTTCATCATAGGTATACCTCAACTATGAGAGACAAAATGAGAAGAAAAAAAAATCCAGAAAATCACATTGTAGGATTTTTAAAGAATTTCTTTGCAAATTATGGTGGAAAATAAGTATTTGGTCAATAACAAAATTTCATCTCAATACTTTGTTATATACCCTTTGTTGGCAATGACAGAGGTCAAACGTTTTCTGTAAGTCTTCACAAGGTTTTCACACACTGTTGCTGGTATTTTGGCCCATTCCTCCATGCAGATCTCCTCTAGAGCAGTAATGTTTTGGGGCTGTCGCTGGGCAACACAGACTCCAAAGATTTTCGATGGGGTTGAGATCTGGAGACTGGCTAGGCCACTCCAGGACCTTGAAATGCTTCTTACGAAGCCACTCCTTCGTTGCCAGGCGGTGTGTTTGGGATCATTGTCATGCTGAAAGACCCAGCCACGTTTCATCTTCAATGCCCTTGCTGATGGAAGGAGGTTTTCACTCAAAATCTCACAATACATGGCCCCATTCATTCTTTCGTTTACACGGATCAGTCGTCCTGGTCCCTTTGCAGAAAAACAGCCCCAAAGCATGATGTTTCCACCCCCATGCTTCACAGTAGGTATGGTGTTCTTTGGATGCAACTCAGCATTCGTTCTCCTCCAAACACGACAAGTTGAGTTTTTACCAAAAAGTTCTATTTTGGTTTCATCTGACCATATGATCATCCAAATGCTCTCTAGCAAACTTCAGACGGGCCGGACATGTACTGGCTTAAGCAGGGGGACACGTCTGGCACTGCAGGATTTGAGTCCCTGGCGGCGCAGTGTGTTACTGATGGTAGCCTTTGTTACTTTGGTCCCAGCTCTCTGCAGGTCATTCACTAGGTCCCCCCGTGTGGTTCTGGGATTTTTGCTCACAGTTTGTGTGATCATTTTGACCCCACGGGGTGAGATCTTGCGTGGAGCCCCAGATCAAGGGAGATTATCAGTGGTCTTGTATGTCTTCCATTTTCTAATAATTGCTCCCACAGTTGATTTCTTCACACCAAGCTGCTTACCTATTGCAGATTCAGTCTTCCCAGCCTGGTGCAGGTCTACAATTTTGTTTCTGGTGTCCTTTGACAGCTCTTTGGTCTTGGCCATGGTGGAGTTTGGAGTTGGACTGTTTGAGGTTGTGGACAGATGTCTTTTATACTGATAACGAGTTCAAACAGATGCCATTAATACAGGTAACGAGTGGAGGACAGAGGAGCCTCTTAAAGAAGAAGTTACAGGTCTGTGAGAGCCAGAAATCTTGCTTGTTTGTAGGTGACCAAATACGTATTTTACTGAGCAATTTACCAATTAATTCTTTAAAAATCCTACAATGTGATTTTCTGGAATTTTTTTTCTCATTTTGTCTCTCATAGTTGAGGTATACCTATGATGAAAATTACAGACCTCTCTCATCTTTTTAAGTGGGAGAACTTGCACAATTGGTGGCTGACTAAATACTTTTTTGCCCCACTGTATATATATATATTATATATATATATATTTTTTAATTCTTCAAAATTGTTCTAAAACATTTATGGTGGGTCTTGAAATTTATTACACCTCTCTGTGTGGTTCCTAGCATGAAAAGTGTTCCTGCTGCTTAAAGTGTGCCGCTAACAGCATCAAGGTCGTTCGATTCGCAGGGAATGCATGAACCAATAATATGGGAATGCAGTGCCACTTTGGATGAAAGCATCTGCCTGATGTAAAGAGTTAGGGAAACCCTGCTCTAGACTATCACAGTAGCATCAAGGGTTCCAGATTGTTCTCATTAACCCTTACACCTCACCTGATGTCCTTTACTGCTTTCCCTGCCCTCTTTACTACTACTGCTCTTTACTGCCCTCCAAGTATGTGTAGACAGATATATGCTATTGCATAATAGGTGTGAGGGGAAAAAATAACATGGGATTAGTTAAAAGCTTCTACTAAATACTAAGGGACTGTTTAATGGCAGTGAATCAAGAATTTTTCAACCAGGAGAGGATTCCAAAAGGAGTCTGCTTAAAGTCTCGCTGTAGCATGAGTAACATGTGATATTAACATAGTGATACTTCTGTTAGCAATGCAACCAGACACTAAGCCTGCCAAGCGCTCTTATCCCGAAGGGACCTGTGAGATACTTTAAGGACTTTAAGATCATAGACTACCAGCAGACACCAAACACTTGAGTTTTTCTTTATATCTTGGCCTTTACACATTATTTTTGGGCTGTCTAGACCATAGTGATATTCAGTGCGACGTCTGCGATTTGATTATTTTCATGAAGCATCGCTGCTGAAGACTCCATGACAAAGACCTCAACCTCAGCAGGGAAGAAAAGTTCTGAGGAATGTGAAGGTTTCTCAATCTAAGTAAGCAAATCTACAGAGAGAATGAGCAGATGCTGTCTAGATCAGAGGCAGCATATGCTATGCACATCAGTTAGAAGAGGAGCTGAGGTAATAAAGAAACTAGGAGAAGTCATTGCAGACTTTCATACCTGGCTTGAGGACTAGAACGAGATGGTTTTATAGATCAAAGCCTCCTACAGTCACAAACTACAATTGGAAAACCAGAAAGGGATAGAGGATGCCAGGGTAAATTGCTAGTTTTTGTTTAAGCTCTTAAGTCTACAGAATGAAAACTGAAAAAAGAGGATGGGAGAAGAAAACAAATGTTCTGTGAAAGCTAGTTTGCTTTTTAAAAATCTGATGCAGAAGGAAAAAATGAGTAGCTCATCACGGATAAAGTACTGAAAAAAAGTAGATTTATTGGTTTATTCTTCACAGTAGGTTGCATATGTGTGTTTTATTGACATTTTATCAAAGAAGTAACCATGACTCATTTCGAACCAATAAAGGAAAAGTGTATACGTAGCGGTTCGATGTTGGCTACAAGCTCTGACTTGGAACAAGCAGCTGATGACAGAATGAAATATAGGCTCTGCCTGTGTACTGAATTAGAAAAGAATTACATAAGAACCCATAAGCTTCCAGTTTTTCCAAAACTCTTTTCCACCAACCGACATGCGTTGTATATTCTTGCAAGCCCTTTAAAACAGTCCAAACGACCCATTTGAATCGACAAAAATACCGAAAGAGCACATCCCAAACCACCCAAGAGTCACTGTAGCAATATTTTCCTGTTTGTGTGAGCTGTTGGAAATTAAACATGCAAGAGGTCAGGGGCATGAACAGGTTAAAGGTCATCCAGGGTTATAGAGTTGAGCACAAAGTCCTGCTAGATCACTTATGCAGACACCTCTAGTGGCTTTCTGATCTCTCAGCGTAGGGTGTTAAGAAAATGGGAGACAGGATGTTAAAAGCAACCCCCCTTCCAGAATGAGTAAACACCGTTTCCCAGCATTCCTCATCAGGATATTCCCCTAGGGTCCATCACTTATGCTCATGCATACATAGGGCAGGGTCCTTCATGCTCAGCTGGGGGCAAAGATACAAACAACATCCTTTGTTAGTCATATAGAATTTGACACAGTGGAGTTGTGCTTTTAATTAGTATTAAAAACCATTACAAAACAGGGGCTGGTTGCATCAGCTGTGCATAAGTTAGCCTAAAACTTAGCCTAGTTTTGATGTAAAGGGATGCAAAGTTACACACTTCTAGATACTTTTGCATTGCATCATTAATTGTAAAGATAAAGCTATGTATATAAACTAAATATTTATGGAAGGCTTATTGATTTTATATGTGTCATAAATATAATTTATTTCCTAAGAATATTTCTGCCCTTTTTGACATTTTAAAATGACTGATGTAAGTCTCGCAAATCTATAAGCCTGTATTCAGTGAGTCAGTTGTGAACTCGGTAAGCACTTTTATAACAGCACTATAAAAGCACTAACAGACTGAGACTAAATCAAAACGCTAACTCATCAGTCTGTTTCGTGACTCTTTCTTTCTCACTCATTAAAAAGAGCCAGTCTGCAAGAGTCATTTGTTTTAGAATCGTACCTCACACTTCATGCTGTGTTTGTTGTTGCATGCTTAATGAGATGACACGACACAATTTCCCTTAAAAAAGATTTTTGTCGCATTTACGGCCTCGCAGTCTGGAGCTTTAATAAGGTCAGTAAAAATAAACCAGAATGACTCATATCCTGATATCTGGTAAATGCAGGCGTTTTCAAATGGTGGATGACTGTCAACTCTTGTTTACTTTCAACTTTCAAATATAGACGTGAGAATAAATAAGATTTACGTACAGTTTTCGTTCTCTTATGTGTGTGGCGCTCACATGTAAACATTAGCGACTGCGCGCCACATTCAGAAGTGACAAGATTTTGAGTGACTATGACTTTAGTAATCATATGGACTACCCTTGGGGTATTTTATTAGCTTTTTGGAGCTTTGCAGCTACAAGCTGTCCTCTCATGCTTGTGTTTCACGGAAAAAAACCGTCAGACTTGAGAGTGAGTATAATGACAGGATTTTTATTTTAGGTCAACTAACTATTCCTTTGTTTCTGCTAAGCACTATCGATTATTATTTATTCATTTACTTTTGCAACACAACAGAAATTACAGAAAAGAAGAGAATAGGCTATTGCAGGCCTAACTACAAAATGTTCATTAAGTTTAGTTTTTTAATCTTCCCTATTCATCAGAAAAAATATAAAGCTAAAAAGAGCAGAGCATTTTTTTTTTCAAGAGAAATATAGGCTATCACTAAACAAATGAAAGAACCACTTGGTTAATGTTAAAATCTCCAGTCTGCAGACCTAGGTCAGGAACTGACCCTTTGTAACACTCATGACCATTATTTATTTGTCTTGAAATACTAGTCAGGGGAGAGGGCCAATCTGATATAAGTGACCGGCTGTCTGAAAGCTGTGCACACAATGAAATGAATAGGCAGTTGAACTACTGTGGCTGTTGTATCACTTTAATATGGTTGTACCAAGCTTGTAACGGTGCGTATCGAAGATTACTATCATATTCTACAAACAAACCCATAAGTACAAAAAGGTTCTCAATTGACTGGTGAACTTCTGTGTGAACTTCAAGCTGTACAGATTTGACTGCTGAAATGAAGTGAAATTGGCAATACAATCTGACAGTCTGTTTTACTGACAGTCATTCCCCAAAGTGGTGGAAAAAGTTGTTCAGTTGATACAGTTTCTGTGCGCTTGTCACAGAAAAGTTCCATGCTATGAAACACAAGAACAGTTGTGCTGCTTTAAGCATCCAGTCTTTCTGATCTCTATTCAGGAAGCCCTATCTTGCACAAGCAAAGATGCAAATCTCAGCTTTTAATGTGGAATAGCAGGCAGATGTGTCCTCAGAATAGAAAGTGTTTCAACATCTGGAAAATTTAGGAGAAAAAAGGCCCACGTAGATTAGTGTGTCTGGAGGGTTATGTAAACAAAATCAAAATTTACCTTTTTCTGCTGTATTTTTTTTTCCATAGAAATAATTTTTCCATGTTTTTGCAGAATTCATCTGTGGTCCTTCTTTTGTCTCTTCCGTGTGAATATTTATGAGATTATTCTGTTATTTTATTCATATAATAAGAGGCATTTGGGAATTTTACTTTGGTCAAGTATGTTCGAGTTAGAAAGTCCACACTAGGTTAGACTTGTTTAAATTGGAATAGGTAAGTGCGATTTTTGGGATGGATTTTAGAAAGGTTTATTATTTGGTTTAGAGAAATAAATGTAAGAGAGTTTGTAGAGACAAAGAGTGAGTGGGGTTATTCCAAGTTCTGAAGTAATGAACAGCAGGCTTTGCTTAAGTAAGACTGCTGATCTGCTGACTTCTGTGCTGGTGAGGATTAGAGATAACAATACCTGATATTCATGAGCTCAATGTGGATCAATGTCTCAAAAATAAAGAATGTATCGAAAACCGGATATCTAAAATTTATGAGGGTCTGAGTTTGAATTGGAGAACATTAGGTTGTGGTCTTGGACAAATACTTCTCTCCTGTCTTAAAGGGGAAAGTCTTGATCCTTTGTGGTTAAGTGGCTCCATGCAATTGAGAAGAAGGCTTTGACCGCTGTGAGGAAACCTCATACATATTCTCACATTTTTATAAACATCACCTTTAAATCTTGAATCAGTCCAACAGCAGTCAGAGCTCACCTTGCATTTCTGCTTTTACTATACTTATTATGTTTTTGTTCTATCTAGAAGATTTAAAGGGATAGTTCACCCAAAAATGAAAATTCTGTCATAAATAACTCACCCTCATGTTGTTCCAAACCCATAAGACCTTCATTCATCTTTGGAACACAAATTAAGATATTTTTTTATGAAATCCACTGATGTCACATGGACTATTTTAATGATGTCTTTACTACCTTTCTTGGCCTTGAACGTGGTAGTTCTGTTGCTGTCTATGCAGAGTCAGAAAGCTCTCGGATTTGTGTTCCGAAGATGAACAAAGGTCTTACAGGTTTGGAACGACATGAGGGTGAATAATTAATGACAGAATTTAAATTTTTGGGTGAACAATCCCTTTAAGAGCCCATGCACTATTCTTTTTTTTCTGTCATGTTTTGTCTTGATTATAACTTTAAAAGTTGCATTCTCTTGGTCTGTAGGTAACAAAAACCATTGCAAAACACTATTTATATTGCATGGTTATAGAATGTTTGACACAAATGATAAAGATTGCAAGAAAATTATTCTGTGAAGTATTGATCAAGACAAGACAAAAAAAAAAAAAAAAAAAGATGCATAGCCTCTTAGAGTTTCCATTGGGTTTTTTTCCCCTCACATTTTTACACGTCCATCAAGAAAAGTCATATTATGGTAAAAAAAAAAAAAAAAAAGACCAGTGTTTTTTTTTTTTTTAACGTTTGTTATCAAACCATCTCCTCCTCATGATCTCCACATAAATAACTTTCTTAGATGACATATAATAAAACTTTCATAATCTCTAATGTTTAGTTGCTTACCATTGTTTAAAGGAATTTCAATGTATCAATAAAGTGATGAGACAGAGCAGGCTATACAAAATTAAGGTCAATATATTTTAAGCCATTGAATCACTTCACATAAATTTCATATAAAAAGTTTTATTAAATTCATTTAAAGTCAAGGAACAGTCTGAGCAGCTGTGCAAAAATGAACCATACAAGAATGGAAAAATGTGAAATCTGATCAGGATGACCCAAGATGAAGTTTTCGGGTTGGACGGATGGATGAATGTATTTGTGATAGTGATTGTTATAGTGATTGGACGAGTGAGTAGAGGATGGGGGTGCTGGGGGAGGACTTGTTGGCAGGGTCACAAACTATTTCCTTAAACAGACTTATGAAAACCATACGGCACAAGGGAAAACCACAGGTCGAATCTCCCCCCACCACTCAGCACACTCATTACCCGCCCCCTCTTCCAATAACAAACGTCTGTACCCTCCTTCTCTGTCTCTCTGCTGCAGACAGACTGCAGACAAAAGTCATCTCTTTGAGCAGAGAGACCAGAAGTTTGAAAGAGCTCATAGGTAAATTTAAACATATAATTAGGCCAGAAAAAACTGCAGGCAAGACATAATAAGAAATACCTCCGCTGTAGAAAACAAAAAAGCAATTATGGGAAACAGGACTGTTAGAAAAAGCTGTGCTGCATATCCCTGTCTTTTCTTTGGTCTTCTGTATTTGTATTGGTCTAAGGGAGTCATGGGACAAAGCTTGCAGGAGCAGGACGGCGTGTGCAACACTGAGGGATGCTATTCTATTCATCTCCAGCGCAAGACCTTCAGGGAGTCCTGGAGGAGCTGCAAGGATAAAGGGGGGAACCTGGCTACCATTAAAGGACCAGAAGAAGCTTCCATGATCCATGACCTCCTATCGTCAGGGGTCAGACGTGGCTCCCGGCCCAGAATCAGGTTGTGGATTGGCCTTCAGCGACAACCTCGGCAGTGCTCGGCCACGCGCCCTTTGAGGGGCTTTACCTGGATCACTGGGGATCAGGAAACACAGTATACGAACTGGCAACGTGAAGACTTAGCAAATGCTTGTGCTGCTCATCGTTGTGTGGTCATTACTTACAACACGGCTGACAAAAGTGGCAACGACAAAAACAACTTCAAATGGCTCGATGGATCTTGTGCAGTGGCCGTGGAAGGTTTCGTCTGCCGCTACACCTACCAAGGGATGTGCCCAGCTCTTCAAAAAGAAGGAGGGGGTCCTGCACTCTACACCACCCCGTTTGAACTGGCAAGTACTATTCTTACTCACATCCCTTTTGGCTCAGTGGCAACTCTCCCTTGTTCCGATGGTGACAAGGAAGACCAGTCAGTACTGTGCATGCTGAGAGAGGATGGAAGTGTTGGCTGGTCGAAGGATGCACCACTCTGCACGGACACTCCGATGGACTGGTGCGAACAGGACAATGGTGGCTGTGAGCACTACTGTGTGGACTCAGATACTCATTACTACTGTGAGTGCTCTGAGAATTATGTTCTGGCGGAAGACGGAAAGACCTGCCAGCTCTCGGATCCCTGTCATAGCGCCAACTGCGAGTTTGAGTGCGAGTCCACTCCTCAGGGACATCGCTGCAAGTGCCCCGAGGGGTACCTCCTGTCTGGTGATGGTCAGAGTTGTCTTGATATAGATGAGTGCTTGCAGAAACCATGCCCGCAGGAATGTGTCAATGCACCTGGTACATTTGAGTGTAGATGCAACGAGGGCTACCTTCCGTCTGAGTTTGGAGAATGTGTGGACGTGGATGAATGCATGGAAGGAAAGTGCGTTCATATCTGTGAGAACTTGCCTGGTTCCTACATGTGCCGCTGTCACGAGGGATTCTCTCCACTCGAAGAAGATCCAGAGCAATGCAAAGATATCGATGAGTGTAAAACTCCAGACATTTGCGAGCAGGTGTGCAAAAATTACGAAGGTGGATTTGAGTGTCAATGTGAGGAGGGTTATATGTTGCAAGAGGACAACTACTACTGTCGGCCAGTCGAAGAGGATGAAGACTTGATGGCTGAATCAGCTGATGCAACACTGAATGATCCCGGCTTGCCTGAATTGATGACAGATGCCAACCTTCTGGAATCGCTAACAGATTCCCCAAGCATAGAGTGGCTTCCGACTTACCTGAGCTGGTTTACGGAGAAGACACAGGAGGGAAATGTGGCCACACAGGAACCTGATTTAACTGAGCATGCATCTTCGAATTCACCTTCATCAAACTTTTTGATGGATACTACAACTTCAGCCGATTCTCATCAAGAGTATCCACATGAGGAGGAAATATCAATAGCAGCTGGTGATACAGCAGATGTAAGGACTTCAGGAAACAAAGGACCCTCAGAGACTTCGACATCTGTGCCAAAGAGAAAATGGGATATTGTCATGCTCACTTCTCCAACACTGCAAATACCTGAAGATGCATTGGCATCAGGAACAGAACAGCATCCAGGTGACAGGAAGAAACACGACAAAAGCTGGCTGGTTGTGGCACTGCTGGTACCACTATGTGTTTTTATTGTGGTCATGTTAGCGTTAGGCATTGTTTATTGCACAAGTTGTGCTGTAGAGCCACGGAGCAAAAGCATCACAGACTGTTACCGCTGGACCACCAAGGCTGAAAAATCAAGCACAGCAAATTCTCGAGCTTGAGTAAACATGACTTAAAAAAAAATTAAAAATCAGCAATGACCCTGAACTTCGTCAAGCTGTTTTGGTGTGATCACACTGATGTCACTTTGGTATTCTGTAGGATCCTGTTGGATATAAGGGCAAAATAGTCACTAGGTGCACAATTCAACATTCAGACATTTTTTCAGACAATGGAGAGAACATCAATTATTTTCCAATGGAAGTGGAGCAGTAACCCCCAAACTGTGTAGAAGAAAGATTTTGTGGAAAGTGGGACATAGCAAACAGAATTAAGCATGCATCCCTTTCTCATGTAATACAATGAATGATAATTTTTATGAAGCCTACGAGTAGAAATAAAAAATATATATAATATCAACATCTTAAATTTATTGTTCCACTCGCATAGTTTATGCAACAGCACCCCCAACAGTGAGGTATGTAACTACAACTGTTTGTCTAGAGACTTTAGGCTGTTTTGATCGAGACATTTACACATTAGAGATAGTTACTATCAGTTACTATCACTTCATTTAATTCAGGAAAAGTTGTTTGACTAATGGAAACTATAACGTTATGGCATTTGGATCAAATACACAGTAATACTGGAGACGCTCATGTTATTTTTATTTTAGTATTTTCACCATTAAGGCAGTTTATGATAAGAGAAAAAGAAAACACTGAAATACAGATCAGTGATAGTCATGAGCTTACAGAAACACTTCAGTGAAATAGAAAATTTAAGTAAGCAAGAGAATAAAAAGTATGTCAACAGGATTTTTTATTGTTATTATTCCATAATAATATATAGGCTAACACATCAACAGCCATTTGTTTCAGCACGCAATTTATGTTTTTCACTGTATCCCAATAAAGTGTTTAACAAATACTAGTAATATTTAAATAAATCTCGCTTGCTGTCACCAATAAAATTTGACCAACACTTTTTCCAGTTCAGATTCGCGCCTGCTTTGATAGCAGTGCAGCTGGCTCGGCCGCTTCGTGTTGTACTGGCACAGTCCCACCAGTAGTTGTCACTGTCTGATATTTGAGTTTTTGTATATATCTTCTACAAACTAACATGATTTTAATAAAAGCCGAACTTGCACTACGTCATAGTAGTTTTTTTCCCCCCTAATCACGTGTTTTTTCCCTGTGGCTAATTCACCAAAATAGTGTTTTTCGCTTTTTGAAACATTGTAAAAGTGAGCCATTTTTGAGTCTAGTGGAGCAACAAAAGCGTGAAACGGTCAGTTTGTTTACCGCGTTATAGGATTGTTGACGACATATATTATGACCGACATGATCAGCCGAAATATTTGTCTGAATGTATTTAAAACTTCTGCTTTTAACAGTTACGTAACGCATTTCTGTCTACATGTGGTCTGTGGGAAGCTAATCCATCAAGGAATTGTTCTAGATTGAGCGGCAGCATAGAATCCCTCGAAATATTTAGGAAATAAACATCGAAAACAACATCTAACGTTAGCAAGTGTAAACTAACTGAAATGAGAAATGAAAAACATGTTTTTCGACGAGGATGGGATTCGAACCCACGCGTGCAGAGCACAATGGATTAGCAGTCCATCGCCTTAACCACTCGGCCACCTCGTCGTATGAATAAAACACATGTGCTCAAATCTATAAAAAGGACGTATTTAAGGTATATCGACCATTTCATTTCACCGAATGTAAGATAATAAGACCTTAACTTACTAAATACTCGTTGAAGTACCTTTGTCTCCGTGACATTTTGCTTAATCGGTATCAAACACCTGTTAGTGCTAGTTACCTGCCAGAGACAGCGAGTACACGGCTTCATTTTGTACGTGATAGATAAAGACATAACAATACATAATTATCGCTTATTTAACGTGGTTGAATGTACGGAAAAACATTTTTGCTTGACTTTGGTGTTGCCGTAGTCACTTGCTGCCCTCTGCTGGTCAGCCGGACTACTGGCCACATTGATTTATATAATAGGCAGCACATTTATATAATAGTACATAAAGGCATATAATAGTGACAACTGCAAATGGTCTGTCATGTTTTTTTTTTGTATAAATGTTTTGTACACAAATGTGCATTTCTGACTGCTCAGTTCCTTAATTTCGTTTGTTTGTTTGTTTTTTGCACAGGTTTACAGTGTCGGGACACCCTGTTTGCTCCCAACAACTTAAAAAAAGTTTCATTGTGTATAATTTGTAATATGTTTTCATATTTTTAGTCACGTGTAACTTAGCAAAATAATGTTATAGTAATAATAATTACCTTGTACATTTACTGTGGCATAGTCTGTCAACAGTTTGAATATTTCCGTCCGCATCTACGATCACTTACCATGTGAATCTTGGTTGATTTACTTAATTTAGTTGTCTGAAAGATTTACGAACGTTGTCTTGGATCATATTTACAAGATAAAGAACAGGAAACGTCTCAGAATAACGGGCAACGTCAACCAATGAAACAGAGGCTTTTGTAGGTTTAGCCAATCACACAGTGAATTTACTAGAGCCCCGCCCCCGTCCCGCTGACCATGTGAGGACTTACCGCGAATTTCAACCAGTTCAAAACTGTTTAGGCGCGCGCGGCAGCATAAAGCTGTTCTTAGATACTTTAAAAAACTATACATACTGCAGTGGCTTGTTTATTTATTTAAGTATTTGATACAATAATGGCTACTCCTCCCAAGAGATTTTGTTCAAGCTTTGATGCTGACCTCAGTTTCGAAAAAAGGGCATTGAAGATCTCAATAGAGGGAAACATTGGTAAGTTGAATTCATTTAGGTTTAATCAACAAAACAATTTAACGTTACATAAAATAAAACGCACTTTATATATTACCTATGTGTTGCTAACACATTTATTTTCACGACTGATCAAGTAATATGCTTGAGAGCTATTTTTGTATTGTTAAATACAGTAACGTTAGTGCTGTTGGCGCCAAATACTAGGTCTATTTTTGTTGAGCAAGCCTTCACAGCCATCTATTATTATTATTAAACTGAATTGTTTTTAAATAGTTAGTCTTCTTACCACACGTTTGGTAATAGAATTGCAAAAAATATTTTTAAACGTCCTGAAACATTTATTAAAAACTATGGAACGGTTGACAGCTAAATGATGATGTTTTATGACATCCAGACTATGATTTAAAATAATAACAATAACAAACATTTAGTACCATAATGTTTTAATCAAAAGTCAAACTTTAAGCATGCTTCTGGCAATTTATGCCAGACATAAACATCTAGTAGGGATATGTCCTGTGTTACCTTTGATAATGATGCAGAACACAAATTATGATTGTTTGTATTGATGTTTTGTATATTAAAACACGTATATCTGTGCAACAGCTGCAGGGAAGTCAACTTTTGTGCGTTTGCTGGAGCGGGCATCAGAGGAGTGGGAGGTCATACCAGAGCCCATTGGGAAGTGGTGCAATGTACAAACAACAGAGAACGAGTATGAGGTACTGTGTGTCCCTCCGTATACAAGATATTTTATTAAGGAAGTGTCTTCAGACTCGGTCTCAAATGTTAATGTGAGTGATTTTTAATAACACATCCCCTTCTATCCCTGTAGGAGCTTAGCACATCCCAGAAGAGTGGAGGCAACCTGCTGCAGATGTTATATGACAAGCCCAGTCGCTGGTCTTACACTTTCCAGACCTACGCCTGCCTGAGTCGTGTCCGTTCACAGCTTCAGCCTCCTTCTGCCAAACTTCAGCAGGCAGAGCAACCGGTCCAGTTCTTTGAGCGCTCTGTCTACAGCGATCGGTACATACATTAAACAGATTGAACAGTTTGGAAAAGTGTGGAAATATGGCGTTAAACAGGCGGAAAACAAAAATAAAAAAGTCTTATATTTTTCATTCTCCAGATATGTGTTTGCCTCTACCCTCTTTGAGTCTGGAGATCTGAATGAGACCGAGTGGGCCATTTATCAAGACTGGCATTTGTGGCTCCTCACTCAGTTTGAGTCCCAGATTGAGATTGATGCCATGATCTATCTTCGTGCTGATCCTGAGGTACCACACAGCTTCTTACATGGTGCAAGGTTCACTTGTAGTAATATATAAGTGATGTAAATGTGAGAATTTTATGATGTATTGATTAAACACATGATCTGCAGAGGTGTATGCAGCGTCTTCAGTTCAGAGGACGAGAGGAGGAACAAGGGATTCCCCTGGATTACCTGGAGAAGCTGCATTATAAGCATGAGTGTTGGCTGTACAATCGAACCACAAAGTTAGTGATCAACTTACTATGTGCTGAAACTTGAATTTGAACTGTTTTTCAATGTTTGAATATCTAAATGGGTTTCTTGTCATATACAGGTTGGATTTTGAGTATCTTAAAAACCTTCCAATACTGATCCTGGATGTTAATGAGGATTTTAAAAATGACAGAATTAAGCAAGAAGGTGTCATTGATAAGGTATGTATATGTGGGTCTGGGCAAATGACAACGTTAGGAGTTTTGCCTCATAGTAAAATGTTTTAGAACTGCCATGTTTAGACTTGATTTTTACATTACACTTTTTTCTTTCTTTCAGGTGAAGGAGTTTTTGAGGACCCTCTAGCCTACAAATATACATTGATTTGTGTCAAACATGGAAACTGGTGATTTCTCACTATCTGGATTTATGTGTGGTCATGTAAATGAATTTGTGATTTTATTTGATTTTTTTTTAGCTGCTTTTATATTAAGCTTGTTGTACATATGTATTTCGTTGTATATTAAAACATCATTTTTACAAAACATTGTTTTAAACTCTGTAATGGTCAAACAAGATATGTAGTTTGAAATAATATTTGCAGAGATTATTATTTATGTGCAGTTTGTAAGACGATCTGAAGACTATTCTGTAAGTGAAAAGTTGACCCTTAATATTACAGGATTCCCACAGCCATGGAAAAGCTGGGAATGTCAGCGTTTACAAAAAACAAACAAACATGGAAATGAATAAAATCCAAAAAATTCTTCTTGTTATTCTCTGCTCTTAAATATATTTAAATACTTTTTCCTGTAATTGCAAGCAACTGGAAATGTCATGTAAATGAATTGGTCAAATGTGTGGGAAGAATATGTGCTGAAAGATGTACAGCTTGAATAGAGGGAGAAAAATAAAATGGTTTCATAACCATTAATTACTGCTGATTTAGACAATTCTCTCCACTTTGCTTTATGACTAGTTGCCCAAACTCTTGCTCCTGTAATACAGGCTGTCAGAACGCTGACTCACTCGCCAATGAGAACCTGCTAGATCATTCTGCGTTTTTGAGTTCATCCTTGTAATTAAGCTTTCGTAATATTCAGCTTTCATGGTCAATGTGGGCAACCCATTGAAGACCGGTTTTCGGATTAATTTTGTCTAATTTTCTAAGGTTAATTTTATCTCAGATTATTTTCCCCATTTTAACCATTAAACCTTAAAATTGTGTGTTTTAATCTTAAAATTGAAAAAATTTGTCACTGTTTTTTAAAATGTTGAGTGTACGTGAACACGAATGCATTCATTTTCAATACTATAATCATAGTATATACATGTATGTCGATCCAAGGTTGTTTATGTATTCATATTTTAGTCACTTAAGTGAAGAGCCTGAACAAAATGTCAAACTTTGTTAATGACATTATGAATTCACCTATAACACCAATATTTGCGGTGCAAACAGGTGTAACGAGTGGAATTTAAAAAATAAAAAAAAATCACCTGAATATCCACATATAAAAACAAAAACTAATAAACTATTTTTTACAATATTAAAATGTAGCAACAATTATTGAATAAAGAGTGCTTCAAATAATAAAGTGGAGTCTGAAAGCTTTTTTGAGCTTTTAATTATCATCTAAACAGTTTATGAACATTGAATTTGGATATTAATGCAGGAGAAAGTTTGAATATCTCCCCTAGCAGTTTTCAGTTTTACCTGCGATGAAACAGCTTTCAATGGACTCTCAGTCATAATAGCACAAATGTTTTAAGTCATAAATCTTTTTTTTATTTTTTTTTTATGAATCAAGTCATAAGTGACTGACAGCTTCTATACCAATACAAAAAAGTATTCCCATGCAAAATAACATTTTCCCAGAAAGAAAGTACAGTATTGCCACTAGATACAATATATTTTTATCTCTACTCCACATTTTATAATGTTTGCACAATATTAGATACTATGCAAAATAAACTACAAGTCCCATTACTAAATCTTTCAGAGAAATCCGGGTATTGCTTCACCCAGGTCGGTCGCGCCCTCCTCTAAACGTACTGTTATTGACACAGTTGTCCTAACATGTTAAATAATAAGTGTTGCCAAATATCGGACGCAGAGATGACAGACTTTTAACTGTCAACACATTAGATATTATATTCATAAAATAATTCGACAGTTAGTGACAGACTATTCTGATGCATTTTGCATTACATTGCAGTAAACATGACACCTCCAAAATTCACAAAACTTCCTAAATATGATTCTGTAAACAAATTAACCTCTACTTTCTCGAAAAAGACAAAAATAGGCGTATCAAGAGGGCGGGAATTTGTGACAAGCGTGCCCACGTCCAATCGTCTTTACTAAATGATGTTTCCTGGCGTTAAATCTTAAAGCCCTCTTGTAAACCAACCTTGACGTCGCGTGTTTTCGCTCGAGTAGCGTGTGTCGCGGCCAATCGGGTCCCAGTACTTAACTCTCGCTCCCAATAGCCTTCGCATATTTTGAACAGGGGCGGGACAATACACAAATGGAACGAAGTAGGGTAGGTTGTTAGAAAGTTAATGGCTTGGGGGAAAGAGATTCTCTTCTCGCTTCAGGAGAGTTTGAGGATTTTTCTGAAGTAAAACGTAATTATTTTATAACAGTATAACCCCAAAGAAAGTGAAGAGACAACATTACCTTCACAAACAGACGTATTATTTAGGAAAGTATGCAGGATGCAGTAGCCGGGACGGCAATGCTGACGGACGGCTTCGAGGACGAGATTGACTCGGTGACTCCGCGTTCCCCTGCGCTAGGGATGGGGGTTGGAGCTACACCAGGAGCCGGACTCGGGGGCCTCGGGATCGGCGTCGGTGGCAAGAAAGTCCGCCTGTTCGGCGAGGCTGGCGGGCCCAACACAGACAGACTTGATTTCAAACTCACAGCGGCCGCGGTGCTATCGTCAGGCCCAGGATCCGGCAGCGACGAGGATGAGGTGTCTGAGGTGAGAGCGAGTCAGCCAGCAGGAAAGTGTGTGAGTGTGTGTTAGCTCACATGCTAACTCCAGCTAGCCTTAATAGGCTTCATTCCCAACCCACCAAAACCCTGGAATTAATCATCTCATCTAAAGAGGCCGACTTATCACGTCCCATTCTTGGCAACATTAACACAACTACACTCTTGCGCGGAGCGCCGTTAGCAGCCATTTCAGCTGCGTTTTTCGCGACCCACGTTGCCAGTTGCGTTTCTAAATAGCTCAAATTCAGGCGAGTTAGCTTAGCATAGCACGGGCTCAGAGACGAAGGCTGCGATTTGGGCCTAAAGGGAACATCAGGGGGCAACACCGTCGTCTGCTTGTTAGCCATCCCGAAATCATTTCACCGCCTTCAGCCACTTTCCACCGCAGTCTACGCCCTTTAAAGTCTTAACTCGCCACACTGTCTTGCTGACAGTCATTTTGAAGGATCTAGAAATGTCGCTAGCCGGGAAGCTAAGTGGATCTTGGTACGTAACGAAATATTAGCTGGAAATATTAGCTGTTTAGCAAAGCTTATCTGCGTGACGGTACCTCGCCAGGCCTTTGCACTGTGTTGGTGAACTTATGCTCTGGCTTGGATCTTGACATTTGTGGTATTTGTGAGTGTAGATGCAAGATGTTACAACGTTCACGTTAACCTGAGTGTCAGCACTAGCACTCGGGCTTAAGTAAATATATCTCCACAGCAGCTTCTGAAATTTCACAGGACGCATATGTTAAAACAGCAAAATTTAAGTTTATATTTTCTTCCTCGGTGTCAGTGGGGCTATCGTTTGCTATTATGATAATGAAGTGTGGCGCTGGGTTTCAGGGCGACTTGTCATGTTTGTCGTCATGCATCAAGATGCACCTGTTGGGTCCTGTAGATGTTTAATTCTCAATCCCACTAAGGAAGTTTTTCTAAAACTGCAGCTACTTATAGAATCAAGCGTGTACTTCCGTTTTATCCAAGATTTTGTGAATGTCAAACAGGATTCACCTTTGTTGACACATGACAGGCGTTTTCCAGACAAGAATTGCATGATGAAAAATTAATGCATAGTTGTTGGGGTGGGTGATATGACCGAAAGCAATCACGATACAAGTCATTTTATTTCATGGTTGCATTATAGCAACAATACAATTGTTTTTGTATATGATAAGGCCGCTGCGATTATCGGTATTTTAGGTGGAATTGAAATTATTCGTAATGCCAATTTTGATATCACAGCAAAACCAAATACTAGCCTAACATAAATAAAATGTTCTCAAACTGAAAACAAGCAAATAGTTTGTAATTAAAGTAAAACTACTTATGAGCACTAGAACAGACACAAATGAAAAAAGTAATTAGTTTTTTTTTAGCTTGCTCTGTAGCATGCAAATACCAAATTGTTATTTTTTTTTTTTTCTAAATGCATTTTATTGTGAACATTTCTTCCTTGCATATGTTTCTTTTTCTATTTTTTTTTTGTAAGATGCTTTGACCTTATGTTTAATCAAAATTGATCTTGTGGTGAAAACTACATGCTTCTGTCTGGTGACTGGTGATGTATTCAGGACTTTTCCAATCATTTAGTCCGGTTTTACTCCGACCCTACAAGATTTTGTTCGTCTGCTTCCACTTTTAAATGCAATACCGACTTTTCAAAATCCAATTAATAACTGATGCAAAGAACCAAGTCCCTTTTTTTTCTTTTCTTTTTTCTTCATTGTTGATAATCATTGCACTCAGATGTATGTCATAAAATTTAAGAAAAGGTCACCGCTTGCATGTCATCGTGACTTTAAATTGACAAGTCTTAAAATGTGCAGATGGTAGGCTTTCAAGGCGACGCGTTTCCTGTGAACATAACTGCGATCTCTACCAAATTTATGCAGGTTTATCGTGTATACCAGTATATCACTCACCCCTAAATAGTTGCTCCACTACCAAGCATGCAGTCTTGTTTAAAAATGTATGTTTTGTTGGATGCAGATAAATCATAGGCCTTTATTAAAGTAAATGACTGATGTCAAATTGAGTTCTCGGGGGCCAACAGGCTTGCAAACATATACGCTGTTGTATTTCAGAGCTGCATGTGATTTTATTTATTTTTTATTTTTAACCCCTCTGTCTGGAGTACAGGGTGTGTCTGTTGCCTTTTATAACTTGTAATGGGTGCCCCCCCTTGTGTTGTTGGTATTTGTTTGAAATTCAGGGGGAGGGGTATTGAAGTTAGCGGAGGTAGACAGGCTCAGGTAGGATCCGCATTCCCACGAATTCCAGCATTCTGCTTCCAGTTCTTGTTAGGTCACCATGCGTCATGAGTCAGTCTGCCCTGTGAACTTATATTAGACTAAATATCTTTAGAATTATGTGTGTGAGAAACAAGTGTAGTCATTCAACCAAGAGTGTAGCTGAATCAGAATACTCAATCTGACCTGGATGCTGGATCATGTGATAAGTTATTACATCCATGAGATTACGGAGCAATTCAGTGCATTTTTAGTTATATTTAAATTCTTGACTTTCTCCTTGCTTGTTTTAGTCCTACATGGAATTCTGCAGTTGTTTGTAGTCCTAAATTTGCATAACCAGGTTCAGTCTTGTAGCTTATTTGTGTGTTACTTTAAATTGTGACAGTCAGACTTGTTCTCCCTCTATTGCAAGCTATAATGTTAAAATGTCATGGAAAATTCTATTAGTAATATACATTTTGTAGTTGAACTCCGTTTTTATGACTCCATGTGAGTGTGAAGTTTTTAAAATGATTAGGCTGCTTCAGGGAAGCCTTTATATGTTCTACATGTACAGGCACATTAGTGATATTCTGGGTTCATTCAGAGACTCTGTTAAATCAATATCAGAGTCAGACAAATGTCAGATGAAAAGAGCAGCATGCTTGTAGCAGACAATTGCCCTTTTCTGCCCTCATGTTAAAATGCTTTTTCTTATGAGAACAGAAAAAGCATAGCGTTAAAGTTTTACATTTGCTAAGTTTGTCCTTGTTTACTGAATCCCTCATTAGGATGTTTTAAGAGCTCCGTTATGCTGTAGAGTTTTTGCCTTATGTTAACTTATAAGGGTATTTCTTGCAAGTGTTTGTATGGTATATTCCCATCACATATTTAATGAACAACACGCAATTCACATGACTGTGGCCTATGACACAGCATGTGTTTCCTAATTAATTGCATATTGCTGTCTGGAGAGGGAGTCAACTATACAGTTGCTACATGTTAACTCCCTGTCTTTGGGGAAAACTGTAGATATAATCATAGCAACGAACCTGCCAATAGGGGCTGGCTGATGTGGCCAAAATTATTATCATGATACTTTTTCCATATCATGCAATATCGATATTTATCATATTAATTTACTGTTAATTGGGGAAGAAATGCTTTCCATGTGTTTGTTAGATCTTGAGAGTGGATGTGAACAAAATTAGTTTGTTCACAATTGAACTCCACAGAGAAATATACCTTTTAATTTAGGGCTCCATTAGTGCTGGGCGGTATACCGGTTCATACCGAATACCGGTGTTTATTTTTCTTATGATATGAATTTTTAAAATACCGCAATACCGGTGTCATTTAAATAACGTTCGGAACGCGACACACTGTTTGAGAGGTGTCTCTTTTCACTATTGCATTGTGGCAAGAACACAGCTGTATGTGTTACTAAGCGTGTTCTGAAGCTGTAGAACGTGATGACACAGAAGAACTCATCCACAATATCCACCGCGCGCCGCCACCAGCTCCCGCGTCTCACACACGAGCATGACTTTAGCACTATATTTAGCAACTTTCAGACCCTTTTAGCGGCTTTTTTCCCCCATAGAATATACAAACTGACAAACCTAGTGAATGTTTTGGATAAACCTTAGCTATAGTTCAGTTGGAAGATGTCGCCAGTGCTGCCCCGCGAGCGCGAGATCTGACTCCCAGCGCAGCGTCGCGTCTCTCTGCGTCTGTTCTGTGCAGCGAGCGGCAGAGAAGCACCGCATTCATTTGGCCGTACCGCGACTGTTTGGAATTATAAATATGAGCATAGTTCGTCTGTTAATATTATGCACTTTTTTTTTTTTCGTTTACTCAGACGCAGGCAGTGCACTGCATGAGACAAAAAAGTAATATAGCCAAAACCACCGCATAGCCGCTCTTTAGTATAACGTTAGATGCATGTTGATTTTATCAGACGATGTCGCGATTATAAATGAGAATGACTCCTGGTTAACATGTGTTAATGGGTCATGTTTAGTCACTATTTAGTGTGGAATTTTTCTACAATATTCGCTCATCATGACAGTAAAATAGGGCATTCTAAGTCAATCTACTGCAGTTTCTCCTCTCTCAATCAGTAGAAAATGTGGTTAACACCCGATCATGCATGAAAAAAATAAATACCGTCATATACCGTGAAACCGGTATAATTTTGAAAAATACCGTGATATACATTTTTGGTCATACCGCCCAGCACTAGGCTCCATAAAATCCATTTTATTTACCCTGAATTCTGTGTTTTCCATTGTATTTTTTTCTGGACTCTTTGTATTATTATTATTTATCAAATGTCTTCAAATGTGTCTAATGAAATAAATAAAACTTAAAGGTCCCATGGCATGAAAATTTCACTTTATGAGGTTTTTTTTAACATTAATATGAGTTCCCCTAGCCTGCCTATGGTCCCCCAGTGGCTAGAAATGGCGATAGGTGTAAACCGAGCTCTGGGTATCCTGCTTCGCCTTTGAGAAAATGAAAGCTCAGATGCCCAACCTGGAATCTTCCCTTTATGTCGTCATATGGGGAAAGGTTACCTCCCCTTTCTCTGCTTTGCCTGCCCATGAGAAAATGAGCTACTATGCGAGGCGAGCCAATATTTTTTTTTTCCTCGAGAGACATCATGGCTTGCAAACGAGCGAAGCATGGCAGTTGCTCAATGTTCGGATGTACAAATGAACACTGAAGTATTTTTTTACTTCCTTCATCCGAGCCTATGAAGTGTAACATGACTTCAATATACGTGGACATGGGCAACTTTGTCATTAAAAAAATGATCCAGAGAACAGTCTTCTCTAAACTACAAAGATTACTGATATAGATGCTAATACAGCTTTAGAACCATAGCAAATCAGAGCAACATGAAAAGCCAACAAAGTAGGCTAGCATTAGCTACATGATAATAACTGTAACGGCATACATAAACAAACCAACTAAAGTACCGTATCCAGACACAATATTTGAACCTAACCATTCGGAGACGTCCTGCTGTAGCCGCTGAGTTGCAACTTCTTCATCCGGTGCTTCTCCATCTGGATCAGATTCTGGGTCAAACTGAAAAGCTTGAACGACTGAGCATCTACGAGCCATTGCGATACATCCACTGTCAACATTAGCGCATGGTACCATGGCCGCAAGCTGGTTAAGGCCACACACCCACCCTCCACCTTGTCCTAAGGAAAGCTCATTGTAGGACTGGCTTTTAGTGGCTGAAATTCTGCACCAAGGCTGAATTTCGGGAAAGAGACTTCAGATACAGTACTAGAGACCACTTAGGCCTATATAAAAGCATCCAAAAAGCAGCATGTCATGGGACCTTTAACAATTTAATCAGTCTTTAAAATGTAATAAAATGACAAATATAACAATTAATTTACAACAAAACGGGACCTTTTTTTGTTAAATAAGATGCTGCACAACAGATCCATATTAAAACACGGTCTAAAAAAATATTAGTTGTATGATATTCCTTAAAAATATTATTATTACTTTTAGAAGTACATTTTTAGTATACAACCGTAATATATTTGTGTTATAATTTCAAGTTAAACCAAACTTAATTTGGCAGGTTGTTTTGAAGATCTTTGAGTTTCAGTGTGTATTTGACAGTTTTTCTCAAATGATATGGTGAAAAGCTTGTGAAGTGACTCTCAGAGCAGCTCTGGAGGTGAAGTTTATGTCCTCGTATATTGAGACAGCAAACACTGAGCGTTACATGTGTTTGAGTTTGTGTAGTAGATGGAACAGTGCCACTCATTCACACAGAGACACAGAACATGCAGACTTATTAGCAGCATGCACTGAATGGCTGTTGTCGTGTTTATTTCTGCCGCTAGAATAAATCTAAATAAAATAAATATGTCCCGAGCGTGGCATCGTTGTCAACTTTAAAAAAAAAAAGAATAATAATTTATCGCAATCTCAGTATGATATTGTTTATCTGCCAACTCCTCTAGTTTAGGTCCTCTGTAATGCAACATAGGTTCTCTGTGGCTGTTCAAAAACATTTGACTATCACAAGACTTTGTATATGATCCTCTGAGTAGATTTTCTTTCTTATTTTGTGGCTGCATTTTTTTTTTTTTTAAAGTTCTGAGTGTATTTAAGTGCAAGGGTTAGTTTTTCCTGCTGTATAGGCAAATTAAGTGATAAAAGATTTAAATGCAAAGTATCAGTTAAAGTGGTTATTTTTTGGTTATGTAAGTCTTAAGTTTTGATTGTAGATGTAGTGATCATGCTGTTGCTTGAGAAGCAACTTGTCTTTGACATAAGTTCAAGCAGTACATATTCAGTGTGTGCGTAACATCATGATTAACTGGTATTTTGTGGTTTCATCTACTTGTGCAGATGTGTTTAATAATGATTCTTTATAAATGTATTGAGTTGTTTCAGCCCGCATCACTGTACATTACAAAGTACCTGTAGTAATTATTGGTAACACTTTAGAATAGGGAACACTTATTCACTATTAACTACGACTTTTCCCTCAATAAATTCCTAATTTGCTGCTTATTATTAGTTAGTAAGGTAGTTGTTAAGTTTAGGTGTTGGGTAGGATTAGGGATGTAGAATAAGGTCGTGTAGGATAAGGCATTAATATGTGCTAATATTCATGCTAATAAGCAACTAGTTAAGAAACCCTAAAATAAAGTGTTACCTAATTATTTGTGGGGACCATCACAGCCCCAGCACCACACACTATTGCAAGCTTTTTTACCAATAAATTTAAAGTGACGCAGCACCCTCATGTTGTCCTAAACCTTTATGACTTTTGTCTTCTGTAGATCTCAAAAGATGTTAGACAGGATATGCCATTTTTTTTTCCCATGCACTAAAAGGTGACAAGGGGGCCATCATGCTTCAAAGATTACAAAAACAAAACGCCTTAAAAACATTCAGAACACCATAACAGTAGTCCATGTGACTCATGCACTATATTTCCAGTCTTCGTATGATAACTTTGTTTGAGGAACAGAACTGAAATTTTTGTAATATCGACTGTGGATTTATATTCAGGCATGTATTCATATATTTGTCTAGATGCCTATTTATATTTTTCACAGCATGATCGGTTATGAGACTCATCGGCATGATCAGTTATGAGAAGAACTTGTAATGTCTGGCATCTTTGATGTTCAACCTTTTGATGTGCTGTATTTGTATAAAGATCTGTTGCAGCAGAGATTATTAGTGAATAACTGCGTGATTTTTTTTTTTTTTTTTTTTTTTAATCATAAGTCACAAAACCTTTGATTATACAACATGAGTCTAATGGTCCACTTCATGATGTTTGGGCTTGTCAGTGCATGGTCATCATTCATTTTAGTTGCGGTGAATAGTTCAATATTTTGCCAAACATCTCCCCAAAAATCTGAGTTTGGAACAACATTGAGAGTAAAGAAATGACCAAACTTGAATATTTTGGGATGAACTTTTCCACGTGTGATAGACCAATACATTGTACAAACCCCTACATATGACCTGAAAACACAAGCAAATAAATATGCTATGTTTTTTGTGTGTGTGTGTGTGTGTGTGTGTGTGAACCTACTGACCCTGGTCATATGTAGTGCAGTACATGAGCTGTGTAATCGCAGAACGTGCTGTTTTGGACTTTACACACTATGTTATTGTTGTCAGAAGTCTCACTGCCTGGCCATCTGTGTTAATGGCTAAAGTTTCACCTGTAATTTATAGAACGCTATCATTTTGTGTTTTCCCGTCAGGAAATGTTCCATAAGAGCACTTGGTTTTTTAAAGACGTAGGAATTTGAGCCAGTGTTGTTGTTTTCACCAAGTCATCCTATTGTTTTCATGCAAGTTTAGGGTTACCAACCCTAAACCTGTCTGCAGCCACCAGACATGTCGTTGTATGTAATAAAGAAATTGTCCCTCCTCACTCACTTCTTGCCTCTTGCTGGAAGTGTAGCGCTTGCAGTCTGTCTCTCAGCGCAGAGATGAGGTAATGAGAGTCACTTGTTTGGACGTAGCCTCTCGTCTCGCCCTCGCTTCTCTCTCTTTCTTTCTTTCTCTCTCTTTCTTTCTCTCTCTCTCTCTCACTCTCTCGCTCGCTCACTCACTCACACACACACACCCTGAGACAGATGCTTCCCAGAGTTTGAGACCAGAGCACAACAATTCCAGCCACGCCAGAGCCCTGCACATTCAAATGCTCCTGTATGCTTTTAATTACTCTTACTGCAGATGGGCTCTGCTTGACCACGCCCGGCCTCGCTGCCTTACTCACCCTGCTTTTTGGGTCAGCTCCTTTTGGCAGCCCTTCATATTTATCTCTTCTGAATTTGTTTGACCCCTCCCAGTTTCTCGGGCCTGAAACTTCAGTATGCAGAAAGGGTAATCTCTTGACATAATTATAAGTACAACCAGAATAGTGTGTTTTGCTGTGTTTCTGGTGGTGGCCTCCTAGGTTTTGGCAAGAACCATGGTCTCATAAGTTACGGATATTGTATAAGGCTTGAAATCGAAAACCGGTTCTTTCCCATTTATTTACGTTCTTTTCAACAAATGCGTCCTTCTGCCGATGTGGGTGGAATGTTGTACTAAAGTATGCAGAATAGGCATCAGAGCTTTTTGTTATGACGATCACTGCATGTTTTGAAGATTTTCAGCATTTGTTTCTTGCAATTTAAGTCTATATAAATGCATGTATTGATGGTATGACATACAGAAAACACACACTACCGTTCAAAAGATTTGGGTTGGTAAGGTTTTTTTGTTTTTGAAAAGTCTCTTATTTGATTAGAAATTCAGTGAAAATTGGAAGTGCAAATGTGATGTGTTTTTGTATATTAATGTTATTTATTCCTGTGATGCAAAGCTGAATTTTCAGCATCATTACTCCAGTCTTCAGTGTTACATGATTTTTCAGAAATCATTCTAATATGCTGATTTGAATAAACATATCAATATTGAAAATAGTTGCTTAATATTTTTTAGGAAACTATATTATATGCATTTTCTTCACGATTCTTTAAATACAAAGTTAAAAACAGCATTTAAAGTACAATTATTGTGTAACACTAAATATTTTTGATCAATGTAATGCATCCTTGCTGGAAAAAAAAACAACCTTTGAACTGTAGTGTACAATAATGGGAATTCTTTTCCAAGATTATATACAATTTGTTTGTTTTTGTTTATAAAATTTGAAATAAGCTCATAATTTGACAGCTTCATGACAGCTTCATGTACTGTCTGAGTTGTTTACATTTGACTGTCGTTTCTTTCTCAAAATAACTAAAATAATCGTTAACGGAACTGTCAATCATCAAATTTCTTACAAGTCAGTGTGCAAGAGTGCAGAGCAGATCCTCCTGCTGTGTGGGTGTGTGTTGGTAGTCTAGAACTTTATCAACAGTTTGCACTGGCAATAGCAAACAGATTTTAATTTAACATAATTTGATTGAAAACGTCATGTACATCATATGCCTCCTGCTCTGTTTACATGCAGCAAGTGCTTACAACTGGATTATTTAAGCTTACTTGTCTTTTTATTTATATTTATATTTATATATATATATATATATATATATATATAAATAATATTTGCATTTGCATTTTAATCCTTTTGGGCACATCAAGCGTTGTTTGAGCATCCTCAGATGTCACACTGACTTTGAAGGGTTCTGTGCCTTACCACAGGAACAATTAAAAACTCATACAAGGTTACTGTGCTATATATTAGTCTGAAATGAATGAGTGACATTTACAATTTATTTTGATTGATGTATGAAAGCTTCACATCAATGCAAAACAAAATTGTATAACATGGATTGCAATAACATTGTATATCATATCAGTATTTAAATTATTAATATTAGCTCAGTGAACTTTATCTACCCTCATATGAGCGATGACCAAAGTTCATGTAGCACGATATGAGCTCTGCACAGATCTCAATGTGAACAAATAAAGATTGTTATAAAGATTAAAAATACACAATAGTTATTTCATTACAAAACAAAAAGTATTGTCAATTTTGTATTGTTTAGATTTATGTAAACGTTTGGGGTAAGATTTTTTATAAAAAAAAATTTTAAACAAACAAATATTTTTTTTATTCAGCAAAGATGCATTAGACTTTTAATGTTTTATAATGGCTTAATTATTGCCATTTAAAAAAAAAAAAAAAAAAAATCACGGCTTCCACAAAAATATTAAGCAAAATCTCTTGATCACCAAATTAGCATATCAGAATGATTTCTGAAAGATCATGTGACACTGAAGACTTGAAAGGCTGCTGAAAATGGACCATCAAAGCAAAAAAAGAAAAAAAAAAATTAAAATAAGCAACTGTTACTTTAAATTGTAATATTTCACTTACTGTTCTTGCTGGGGTTTTTTTTTTTTTTTTTGTCAAATGCAGCTTTTTGGCCTAAGGGGCAAAAAATCCAATAATGACTAACACAATCTACAAAGAGCAAATGAGTGTAGTGTTGCAAACAAGCAGAGATGATGATAAACCTTGCATGATTCATTAAGAGATTCTCCTCCCAAAAATGTTGCATCTGAAGGCCTTTCCACACTGAGCGCGAAAAAGCGAAACTAATATCGGACGGATTCATATGGATGCTTCCACATAGACTGCTACGATTCGCGCACCGAAATAGTTTTTTTCTCGAACCAGTCCGACGAATCTTTTCAGTTTCGCGAAGCCAAAACACGGGCCGTCCAATAAGATTTGAGCATTACATCACATGGCCAGAGCAACTGCTGTTACCCAAAAGGTTGACGTGGTGGCGCTAAAAGCTCAGAAGGCTGTATTGAGCACGAGTGTAAAAACACAGAAGTTGAGGACTTTCAACCAACATACGAAGAATATGGATGTCGAGGTGGTGGTGGCGGTGGTGTTTTTGACCATTTTTTAAAAAATCAAGTGAAACATTTTTCTACCACGACATATGAAAGCAAATAGACACATGATTATAACAATATTTTCTGTATGCAGCTAATGGTATTTTTATAACAATAAAGGATGTTGATGACATACAAAGAGACTGTCTATAATCAAAATCAACTATAGATCACAATCGGAAGTTATTACAAGCACACTGATGGTTTAAAGTGACTTTTAAACAAATGCATTAATAATTACTTACATTTTCAAGTGTAGCTTGATGCTAATTGTACCTCTAATTATATTCTAAGATATTCTTGTAAGCATTAAAGATATTTGTGTTTCTGGTGTAGAACCAAACTTTATTCATCTTAATTTAATGCTGTATATTGAGCAGTGGACAATGTTAAATGCATGTACGAGATGCATTTGAGGAAAAATACATTGTTGGTCGGCGTCACCTAGCGTGCTGGCGTGAATTAGCAGAAGGCGAACAATCGTTTCACACTCTGTGTAAAAACACGATTCGCCTCGCTTTTTCGCATCGTGCTCTGTGTGGAATGGCCTTGAAAGGGAAACTCCTACAAATGAATATGCAATAAGGTTAGGCACAAAAATAACTGTCCCCGCCTTTTCATTGCTGATGTTTTGCTGTATGTCTTTAGTAAATCCTCATAGTAACTTTTTTTTCTTTTTTTTTTTTTTTAATGCCAAAAGAGAGTTTGTGCCAGTGCAATGCTTTAGTAAATCTGGCCCTTAGTGAGCATTGAAATAGACTTTGTTCAAACAATCCTACCGACCACAAACTTTTGAACGTCTGTGTATTTCTGTCCATCTCGGTCTGTGACCGTCATGGGATCTGAGTTCAATTTAGCTGAGTTGGACCTGGCTGAACTTTTGATGTCCCTCATATTACCAGCATAAGATTTAAAGGTTCATTGCTAGGAGATGCTTTGACAATGTATTTATATTACTTTTACTAGTGGTAAAATCTTGTAGCATATTAATCTAGTAATCGCAAATAAGGGGAATGGTCATGGATTTTAAACTTTCCTTTTGTCTTAAATTTTAGTATACCTGTACTTTCAAAAAATGCTTCTCTTGGCTTTGGAGATCACCGTGCTGGTCTGGTCTTCTCAGGCTTAGCCGTCACCGAGCTCCAGCCTATGCTGACAAGCAGCCCAGTTCCTCCCAGCAACCCACAGTGTGGGTCGCACTGCCTAGTGGGTGTTAAGGAAGGTGTTCGAAGGTCAAGGGCAAAAGGGAGAGGAGGGGGAGAACCCGCTGATCAGCTCATCTTAATGCTTACAGTAATTCCTCACAGGCTCAGGGCCTAAATAGCATGCAGCTCTTTCTCCCAGCTGCGTTTTAGAGGGGGGGTGGGCCTAATGGCTGATGTGAACTTTGCGACTAGTGCCCTCATTTGTATTAATTACCTTTTCATGTTCAAGGAGACACACCAGGGCTGTTGTTGTTATTGGCTTATATACTGGCTTGTGTAATAGACATTTTAACAATTAAAAACCGTTTTGTGAATCTTATTGTGAGTGATATGTTTGTGTGTGTGTTCAGGGCTCCAGACTGCAACCAAATGGTTGCATTTTGTGACCATTTTTTTTTTCTGCCCATGTGACACAATTTTGTGCGAAACTGAAAGCATAACAAAACCGTGCTGAACCGTTTGAACTGGGCAGTGCTTAGAGTGTAGAGCATGGTTTATACTTGTGCGTCAGCAGGAGCGCGAAGGTGAGCAAAGCAAAAATCACGCGAATATTAAGGAAACGATGGATGGTTTTGAAGCGAAAGCAAAGTAAAAGACCGCTTCTTAAAACCAGAGAAGGTGAACATGTTGGTATTCATGTGGGGAAAAAACATGCAAGCACGGTCACCAATAGCAAGTTTAGTTTTACTTTTTTTTTTTTTTTTTTTGAAAAGCTTATCTTTGCTGTTTACCTCACATTACGCTACGGAGGCTCTTTTATTTTTTTTTTTTTATTTGATTCCTCAGTGTTTGGTGAACGTTCTGTAATTTATTCGTTGGTATATAATAGAGCATGCAGTGTATGCCATGCCTCATCTTATACGTTTTTAATAAAAGTTTTGTAAGCTAGTTTGTAGGGATGTTCATTTCGGTTATTTTTCCTAACCGACAACCGACGCTCGTTAACCGATTATTAACCGTTAACCGACAAGATTATTTTAAATTAGAACTAAATTAAATTAGAATAAGTGTCTGTGACCCGTTAAAAATACTAACACTTGTTTTCCGGGGATTAATTTTACATGCGCAAAAAGCAGCAAACAACCCTAACCTTTTACAATTCCGATTATCTTCATGACTAAAAGAAGTATGCTAGTTGCTGCTTCCACTGTTAGAAGGGGGGAAAAATTTAAAATCAAGTGATTTTCCAGCGCCGCACACAGTTTAGCATTATAATTGACAATGCAGCCTGTTCATTATCATTATAAAAAACAATCAGTCAAACATATGGGAAAACAAAAAACACTGCTCAGTTTAAATATGTGGTAAAATCTGTGCCGTTAAGCGTTATCACCGTAACGCCGTGAAGTTATGCAAAACATTTTGTTTTACGTGGATATTGGAACGCGAGTGAAGTAGGCCTAGGCTACATAAAAGGTAAATAATATTTTGGCATTCAAATACATCGCGAATACGGAAACATTTGATTTTATGTCGAAGGAGAGACCCAACATTGGTTTCAGTTTCGTTTTAGCCTTAATTCGTTTTGGTTTGTCGCATTTTTAATTCTTTTCTAAATGGCCTACTGTTAATTGAAAGGATTTGTTGTGGAGTGAGGGGAACTAAAATAGCATAGCTATGTTTACAGTGTTTATTATAATATTTGTAATTCGCGTCGGCCTATTTCTGAATGAAATAATAAAATGCGACTTATAGGCGACTTATGCTTTTTTTTCTCTCTCTCTCTAAAAAACGTTTTTTTTTTTTTTTTTTTTTTATACGCGTAGCTTATTTTAACCATGCATTAAACCTTTTAAAATAACTTGATTAAATTACTGAAAAAATAAAAAAGATAAATAAGTGACTTTAAACCGTTTAACTGATTGTATTAATCGGTCAAAATTCTTATCGGTCAGTTAACGGTTAAACGGTTAAAATGAACATCCCTACTAGTTTGTCACTGTATCTTACTGTTTTATTGTTGTGCTGTTTAATTAAGAATAATAATGAATCCATCTTTTGTTTTACTCTTAAAAATGAAAGGTGTGTAGATGTATGCAAGCAAAACAGACAGTTATCTTTTCTTGTAAAAGTGACAAGATCGCAAATTCAAAAGCCAAAGCATCTGAAGCCCAGCTTATAACATAGCTAAAGAGGAACTCCCGTTCACAAAATTCAAATCACAAATAATCTGTTTATTCTAATAATCTGATTTATTCTAGTAATCACATAATCTTTGTTCACATCACAAACTGATAAAAAAGGGGTTGAATGTTAACCACTTTCGTTACATATAACTGTAAACTATGATGAAAGTTCATCAACATGCACTGATTAATCCCATGTTGTAGCTCAAAAAAAAAAAAAATGCGACCAACTGAGAAAGTTAGTCGCAAAAGAGCGACCAGTGGGAAGAATAAGTCTGGAGCCCTGTGTATGTATACTTTTTTTATACTTTGTTTACTTTGAATTTGAGTTTCCACTCAGTCTTTTTTCAGCAAATGTTGATTATAGGGATGGGTCACGATTTTCGAATATTCGATTAGTTGATTTAATAATAGAATATTGAATAGGCTGTGCGATTTAAATTTTATATATATATATTTTAGGGGTGTTAACGCATGCGATTAATTAAATTAACGGGTTAATATTTTTTTAACGCAGATTAATTGCTTGATAAGGTTTGACCCCAACTTCTTCCCGTCATCGCCGCGTGGAAGGTTATCTATCATTGTGTGATGAGGGTACAGCACCAGTGTTGCCAGGGTAACGCCACAAGTGGGCTATTTTGAAAATACAGTCGCGGGAAAAATTACAGAGCCGTTTTGGGCTACTTTTTTAATGTACCGCGGCCACCCAAAGTGTATATAGACAAATAAAAATTAAAAAGATCCTTTTACTAATGTGTATTATACTTGGAATGTATCCCTGGCAACTTAAGAACGGAGAGGCGGTAACATCACAAACAACGTGAGTTTCAGCAGAGCAGCAGAAATAAACATGACAACAGCCACTATAGATTATATAAGATAAACACACGATTACGATAGGATATTTGTATGTGTTTTTTTAAGTTTAATGTGCACATCTGAAATGCTAATTTGTGCAGCGATATAAAAGGCTATAAATAGCCACATGTAAATTCCACATGTGATTGTAAAAGGAAGTTATTACAAACACTCGATGGTGGTTTGAAGTGAGTTCTGAGTAAAAGTGAACTATTAATCTCATAAATTCTTATGAAGCATGATGCTAATATTAGCTCTAATGCAGCTGCAGAACAGGTCCAATTCTTCTTCAGAATGCATTTTGTCATAATACTTCACGTAAGGTCGCAAAAAATGTTTTGTTGTATTTATTTAGAAAGACTTTTGATAATAGTTGGGTAAATGTATACTGGGATTGAAGCCATGTGGCTTGGTAAATGTTTTATTGCCAGTTTAAAGGCTGATAATGGCTGAATAAAAACAAGAGAATAATGATAAAAGAATAATAATGATTATGTCTCATACCTGCGGAAGTGTGAAAGGTTCTGTTTCCTTAAACTAGTTTGTCATGCATTTCTTTTTCAACACATTTACAGGTAAATCCTAGTATTTTAAATTTGTGATTTAATCACAGTCCGCCACTGTGATTAACGCGATTTTTAATTTTTTTAATCGACTGACAGCACTTAAATATATACATATATTTTATTTATTTATTTGGGAAAACAAATTCATGTTTTCGGTGTTGATGTGGTGGTGATGCGTTCATGTAACCAGAGGCTGGCGCTGCCAATAACGCATCTAAAAGCTGTCACAGACAACAGAAGAACACCACATTGTCTCACACGCAAACTGTGGATTTGCGTCAGGATTTAATCATCTCAACTTTTTCTCAGGCGGCTGATTTCCTTAATCTAGCGCTAGCAGTGGCCCGCCTGCGACAAAATGAACTCGGGCCGAAGGTAGATACACACACAACCACACCGAGTGCGGAGCTTTCAGCCAAGATGGAGAAAAAGCCGTCTGTCAGTCAGAAGTGTTTTGAAGAGTCAGCACGGCTCTGGCCCATTATCTTCTCACCCATGCCGAGACTGAGCCGACAGTGCCGCATTTCAGCCAGAATCGGCCCGTGCTTGCTATCTGGGATGTTCATGCCCATTTTTGATGTCTTAGCCTTATGAGCAGTTGATTTATGCTAATAGATGGACTATTATGCTAATAAGTGTTGTACATTCGGTGATTATTATATTAATATGTTTCAGCACGTTACAATCATGGTATAGCTTAGGTCAAGATAGCCTATTCCCTAATGAATTAAACAGTTTTTTAACATACAGATTGAAAGAGTGAATTTGTGCATGTGGGGGAGGGGTGCAATTTTCAAATAATAATCAAATAATACTAGGCGATTTTCGAGTATTATTTTTGCCCTTAAATGCCCATCCCTAGTTGAAATGCATGTGATGTTCATTCAACTAGAAGTCTTAAAGTGACTTTATTTTGTGTTTCTTTGCTAGAAACAATTGCTTTGTGAGGGCATGCCTGTACTTTGTATCCACTGGTCATTGCAGGATCATTGTGATGCTCTTGTGTCATTTCAGCACTTCCTGATGTATGGTATTGTCACACTGTGGCGTTGCTGTGTTCACTGGAGCAAACCATATTAATTTTTCACAAGTCAGGCCATAGTCTGCAGATTCTAACAGACACAAGTATTGCCCAGTATGTTCAAGAAACTCGTTCTGTCTTCAGATGAATTGAAATTGCATTTAAGTTCATTTTAATGTATAGAAAAGTGTGCAAGACCACTTCCTTTGTTTTTTTTCCTTGTTTGGTAAATAATATGAGCACAGTTGCTGACATTGTATCTTTCCATGCAGGTGGAATCGTTCATACTAGACCAGGAGGATCTGGATAACCCTGTACTAAAGACGGCTTCAGAGCTGCTCCTATCCAGTGCAGCAGACGGAGCTGACCTCAGAACAGTAGACCCAGAAACACAGGCCCGGCTCGAGGCATTACTAGAAGCAGCAGGTACATCCTCCGGCCGACCCTGATGTGATCGCATTAAGCCTAATGATTTATCCTGTGTCTCTGCATGCATGTGCTCACAACTTCTGTTTATTCAACGCCTCCACAGTGCTGAGCATGAGTCGCGCTTTCAGTTTCTGTGTTTTAGTCTTTAGTGCAAAGATCTGCTACAGATTGCTTTTTGCTGGAATTAGTTTCCACAAAATCCCCACAGAATCGTAAATATTCTGTGCACCTAACTAAACAACTAAACGATTATGATCAATAAAAGTAATCAGTGACACATTTCATTAATAACTGTGCACAGGGAAAACTGTTTTCTGCTTTAATATACTTTAAAATGTAATTTATTCCTGTGATAGCAAAGCTGAATTTTTCAGTAATGTTAATTTTGTTAATGAAAAATGTCTGACTATGAGACGACAACAAGATCAGTAATCAATAACTGTGACTATATCAACACGCAGTGTCGTTGACAATAAAAGATGAGACTAAATTGTTTAAAAAATAAAAATTGTACCAAAAAAATAGGAGACTAAATATTACTGACTGCTTTTATTCTACTACGCAAGCTTTCGTGTTTACAGTTGCCAGATACCAAGAATCCAAATCCCCAAATCAGAGCTTCTCTGTTAAAAGGATACATTTTCTGCCTGGTGTTTTACTTTAATTGTTGTAATCTGGCAACCATGCACATATTCACTCTACATGTAGAATGAACGTGTGCATGGTTGCCAGATCACGTAGAAAACTTAGTCACATTTTCATCATGCTGTATAATCATTATACTGACAATGATTATACAGCATGATGAAAATGTGACTAAGTTTTCGTTGACTAAGACTACACTAAAATGCTCAGACACTTGACTAAAATCTGACTAAACAAAAACAGGTCAAGGTTGACTAAATATGATAAAGTAAATTTGACACAGGACTAAGACTTTAATTTAAAAAAATGGCTGACAAAGTTAAAACATTTTTAACATTAAAGAATTTTCCTGACCTCAAACTTTCGAACGGTGTTTTTTTTTTTTTTTTTTTTTTTTTTTTTTTGTCTATACATGTATAAAGTATTATAATGATTTCATTTTGCACATTCTTTTAAAAGAGAGCGTTGGGTAAGATGAATTATCCAATTCATTGAGGAAATAATTGATTTTCAAAATATTTGCGAGTTGTAGCCCTAATAAAAAAAGCAGTTCTTTTTAAAAGCTGAATAGCAAAGTATTAACCCGTTTCTCTTACTTGTGACATTTATTATGAACAGAAACAAAGTGCTGTATCTGGGTCTCTCGGCTAAAGAGTTCATGATTACAGTATATGTAGATCTACTGCTGATTGAGCAGCGCAGGCAGTTTGAGTTCACACGCAAAAATATCTGTATTCGGAGAGTTGGTGCTTAATATAGCCCTGCAAATCCTTAAAACCTGTTTATTTTTACATGCTTTACATCCTGTAGTGTTTCTAGTCCTTATGGCCCAGAGTGAGCTTGCATTGCATGTGAGTGCTGACATGTTAATGATCTACGGCACTGCGTAAAGGGTCTTGGGAGGGCTAAGGGTCAGTGTCACATGGTTTGTGTGCAGAGGCAGAGCATTTCATAATGTTTTATGAACTGGGAAACTGGTGGCTGATGGTACTTGGCACTAAGTTTTGCCATGTTCTGTTGACCTAGTCTGTGCGTTATGCCATTGTGTGTGCTTGTTTGGGATGAGTTGGTTTGGGTGAGGCCCAGCATGTTAGGCCTGATTCCCTACACTGGCCTGCCCTGCCCCATGAGCGGATAGTTATCTCGCAGAGGAACCAAAGGGGAGATTAGTGGCAACAATGAATTTCCATACAGCAGCAGCAGCCTCACTCATGACTCAGCACTGGCCTTTAGTACACTTGTGTGCTGTCTGTATGTGTGTCTTCATTTGTGTCTATGAGCATCTCTGTTGCTTTCTCCATCTGTGCAGAGCTTGTGGACGTATGTCTTTGTTTGGTCGTTTGTGTCTGTACACTGTCGTATTGTCTTTCTTTCACTTGATTGTGCACTCATTATGCTGATCATAAGTTACCTACTGTTTACACACGCTTTGACATGTTTTCATTCCACCTGCACCGCACTATTGTGACTGAACACCTCCATGCCACGTGGTTTACCTGCTACCACGAGCATTATCTGTTTTGCGTCATCCTACGCTTTCATAGGAAAGCAAATACTGCTCTTCCTGGTTGAGGTTAGGGGCAGGTATTTAATTATCACTTGGAATCTGAACAGTTGCCTAGAGGTCATTTGCTTTAAGATTGAGGGACTGTCTATGCTCAAATTCTGCAGAATTTGTGAACATTTAAGGTGGAATTGAAAACACAGCCTGCATTTCAAATTTGAGGTTTGGGAATGGTGCATAGTACACAAACATTAAGACATAAACGGCCCTTGTTTGAGGGAGATCAGAGGTCGACCGGTTTATGCTGAAAATAGCTTTTGAAACTGTAAGTAACAAAAATAAGACATTACTTACTTTTTTAATTTGTTTTATACAAATACACTATATAGTAGTGAAGGAAAAACTGTTAGCTATTTCTAGATCTTATCTGTATTTTTTGTTGGAATGAAGTTAAGTGTGCTAAAACAAATACTGGTATATGGAAAAGGTGTGCATATATGGACCGATACACCAAGTGTGTTTGAACACGAGAGAATCTAAGTAGTCTGTCGCCAAACAATTAAATGTCGATGTATACACCGTTTCAAAGCTTTGGGGTCTGTTTAAAAAAAAAAATTGTAATGTACATTTTAAAAAATATAGTATGAAACATTAATATTGTGACTTTTTTTTTTTTTTTTTTTTTTTAATATATATACATTTATAAAAAAAATTATTTAAGTTGAATTTTCAGCATCCATTTCTCCAGTCTTCAGTGCCACATGTTCCTTCAGAAATTATTCTTTTATGCTTAAGAAACATTACTCAATGTTAAAAAGCAGTTTTGCTGCTTAGCATTTTTTTGAGGAAACTGCAAAGCATTTTTTGCAGAATCAAGTTCATTTGACAGAAGTCTGTTGTAAAATTATCTAACTATCTTCATCTCTTCTGATATCAGTTCAATTGGTTACGAATTTAAAAAATATTAATTTCTTTTAATAAAAAAAAAAATAACAAATCTTACCGACCCCGAAAGATTTTTAATGGTATGGTAGTGTATCGTATCATGAGGTATTTGCCATTACCCTGCCCTAGTTTATATAAACTTGCTGGTCTCCTGTTTTCTCACAGCTCTCTGACACACAAACAAACAAACAAACAAACAAACAAACACACACACACACACACACACACACACACAGAGACACTTTTATGCAATCTTTCCTGCTCTTACAGGCACATGTGAGCCTACTTAACCCACACAAGTCTAATTTTATTAGGAATTTAAGATTCTAGTTATTTTTCTAACTAATTATAATTAGAAATAATGTTTTTTGCACATTTCTATCATGTTGCATTTTGGACTCCTGTAGGCTCTATGCCGTCACAGGCATACAGTGCTATAGAAAGACTAAGGAATAACACATTCTGTGTGTTTGACACACTATTAAGTTATTGGAATAATGACAAATGCAATATCGGTCAACCTCTAGTAGCAATTTGATAAGCCTTTTTTCTTTCATTGGTCACCATCAGCAGCATTTCTTTGAGCATTTACAGTGTTACGCCATTCTTAAACTCTGTAGGAGCTTTAAAATTTGAAGTTAAAACATTACTAAAACTGCATGGTGTGAAATGGCTAACTAGCTGTTGTATTTCCTGTGTGTGTGAGCGTGTTGGGCCTGTACTAACCATGGATGCGTTTGTTCTTGCTGGATGGCGTGTGGTGCTGGTGTGGGGCTGAATGCTACAGGCATTGGTAAACTCTCCACTGCCGATGGCAAAGCCTTTGCAGATCCAGAGGTGTTACGCCGTTTGACGTCGTCGGTGAGTTGCGCGCTGGACGAGGCCGCCGCCGCCCTCACCCGCATGAGGGCCGAAAACACGCTCAACGCCAGCCAGGCCGACAAGTAGGCATCTTTTCTCACGCACATGATTACTCCTCCAGTGTCCACACATCATGATGCAACATTCATGTTCAACCAGCAAGAATTACTTCATTGTTAAGGCTAAAAGCTAAGCACTGTTAAATATGTGTTTTAATGATGACTGAATGTTATTGTAATAATGTAATTAGACACAAGCAGCTGTGTAAGTCTTCTTGCTCTTGCACGAGCCTTCAGTTAGAGTAGTTAGCTTAGCTTCGCCTGCACAGTCGCAGTAATTGTAGTAGTCTGGTTATTTTTAGCCGTAGCCTGGCTGAGGCCTGCTCGGACGGCGACGTGAATGCAGTGCGGAAGCTGCTAGACGAGGGACGCAGCGTCAACGAACACACAGAGGAGGGCGAGAGCCTGCTGTGTCTGGCCTGCTCAGCTGGATACTATGAGCTCGCACAGGTACTGTGTACAGACTCAAACACACTTCCAATCCTGAAGCTGATGACCGATACAACAACTCACATGCATAAATAAATAAAAGTAAATTAAATAATTAAAATTAAATAAATAATTGAGAATTTGAAGGTTGTATGTAATTTCTGCACCTGAAGTGGCACTGAACTGAATTAGGGAAAAATACCATTTTTAAAAACATTTTGGAAATTATTCCCATCTGCCGTTTCTCATTCAAACAGGTGGTAATATAGCAGTTTTCAGCTGTGTGATTTATTTATATCGTTGGGAAATATAAATTATATTTTCACACAGCTCTCTATATGTGACCCTGGGCCACAAAACCAGTCATATGTAGCACTGGTATATTTGTAGCAATAGCCAGAAATACATTGTATGGGTATGCCAAAAATCAAAGTACATCAAATCAAGCATAGATCATGTTCCATGAAGATATTTTGTAAATTTCCTTGTGTAAATATTTCAAAACTTAATTTTTGATTAGTAAAATGCATTGCTTTTAAAGGAGATTTTCTCAATGTTCTGATTTATTTTATTTATTTTTTGCACCCTCAGATTCCAGATTTTCAAATAGTTGTATTTCGACCACATATTGTCCTATCCTAACTAACCATACATCAATGGAAAGCTTATTTATTTCAAAAAATTGTTTTTATTGTCCAGGGTCACACATAGTTATCCAACTTTATCTGCATACAGTAGAGTATATAGCAAATGTCAACTGCTTGATTGCTTGTACCATTGCAAAATATGCTATATTATCTCCTGGCTCTAATCTGCTAAATGACTAAGGCAAAATATTAAAATATTACAAACATTATGAAAAAGAAAAATTTTATAACTAACATTATTCTGTAAAGCTGCTTTGAAACTTTAGAATGTTAAAAGTGCTATAGTTAAGTAAATGTTTGTAGTGTATTATCAGTGTATTATCATTATCCTTAATATTGATACCTCAGATGTAAGGTTTTATTTATAAATATTTTTAATTATTTCTAATATGTATGCGTGTGTGTATATGTATGTCCAGTAAGTTTTATGTTTAAGTAAGGTCATACATATTAAAAAACACATGTTTGTTAAGTTGTGTAAGGATCTAGCTTCTTGATGCAACATCAGTATCTGGAGTATCCTTATTTCCAGACCAATTCGCCCATTTTTGATTGCAATTGCTTATGGTGCTGCTAGTGGTGAAGAAATTACATGCTTTACCTTTAATTTTCAGTTTTAGTATAAGCATGCTCTGTGGTTGTTTGGGAAAAAACATCTGTTGATATGAGTTTGACTGGTTGTAGGTCTTGCTGGCCATGCATGCTAACGTGGAGGACAGAGGGATCAAAGGAGACATCACGCCACTTATGGCTGCTGCAAGCGGTGGTTACGTTGACATCGTCAAACTGCTCCTAGTGCACGGAGCTGACGTTAACGCACAGTCCTCGACAGGTACAACTTTTTTTGTTTTTTCAATAAATAAAATGAAAACAACAGTATGAAATGAAAGTGTACTTAAATGGACCAAAAAGAGTAAAGTACATTTTCACCCTTGTGCAAGCCAACAAACAAACCTTGTGCTTGCAAACACGCCTTGTTCATCCATTGTCTTCCCCATTCTTGCAGGTAACACAGCCTTGACATATGCATGTGCTGGAGGCTTCCTGGATGTAGTAAAGGTGTTGTTGAAGGAGGGTGCTAACATTGAAGATCACAACGAGAACGGTCACACTCCGCTAATGGAGGCTGCCAGTGCAGGCCACGTGGAGGTTGCTCGTGTGCTCCTGGAGTACGGCGCTGGAATCAACACACACTCCAATGAGTTTAAGGAGAGCGCGCTCACACTCGCTTGCTATAAAGGTACATCCCATTGTATCATAGTGTGTTTACATACATAAGATGATAATTCTGGTAAGCTTTTTACAGAATTTCAACTGTAATTGAACATTCATGTCTATCTGCACATTGAAAGTGTAAATATGGCTATATTAAATACAGACAGAAGAGAATTGTACCAAATTGCATTGTAATAAGTAGCTAGTATTTTCAATAGAGGACAACCTTAATGGATAAAAACATGCATATTGTAGTTTATTTAAAATATGCTTTTTACATGTACAGGTGCATCTCAATAAATTAGAATGTCATGGAAAAGTTCATTTATTTCAGTAATTCAACTCAAATTGTGAAACTTGTGTATTAAATTCAGTGCACGCAGACTGAAGTAGTTTAAGTCTTTGGTTCTTTTAATTGTGGTGATTTTGGCTCACATTTAACAAAAACCTCACCAATCTCATAAGACCAATAAAAAAAATATTTTTAGTGAATTGTTGGCCTTCTGGAAAGTATGTTCATTTACTGTATATGTACTCAATACTTGGTAGGGGCTCCTTTTGCTTTAATTACTGCCTCAATTCAGCATGGCATGGAGGTGATCAGTTTGTGGCACTGCTGAGGTGGTATGGAAGCCCAGGTTTCTTTGACAGTGGCCTTCAGCTCATCTGCATTTTTTGGTCTCTTGTTTCTCATTTTCCTCTTGACAATACCCCCGTAGATTCTCTATGGGGTTCAGGTCTGGTGCGTTTGCTGGCCCGTCAAGCACACCAACACCATGGTCATTTAACCAACTTTTGGTGCTTTTGGCAGTGTGGGCAGGCACCAAATCCTGCTGGAAAATGAAATCAGCATCTTTAAAAAGCTGGTCAGCAGAAGGAAGCATGAAGTGCTCCAAAATTTCTTGGTAAACGTGTGCAGTGACTTCGGTTTTCAAAAAACACAATGGACCAACACCAGCAGATGACATTGCACCCCAAATCATCACAGACTGTGGAAACTTAACACTGGACTTCAAGCAACTTGGGCTATGAGCTTCTCCACCCTTCCTCCAGACTCTAGGACCTTGGTTTCCAAATGAAATACAAAACTTGCTCTCATCTGAAAAGAGGACTCTGGACCACTGGGCAACAGTCCAGTTCTTCTTCTCCTTAGCCCAGGTAAGACGCCTCTGACGTTGTCTGTGGTTCAGGAGTGGCTTAACAAGAGGAATACGACAACTGTAGCCAAATTCCTTGACACGTCTGTGTGTGGTGATGCCTTGATGCCTTGACCCCAGCCTCAGTCCATTCCTTGTGAAGTTCACCCAAATTCTTGAATCGATTTTGCTTGACAATCCTCATAAGGCTGCGGTTCTCTCGGTTGGTTGTGCATTTTTTTCTTCCACTTTTTTTCCTTCCACTCAACTTTAACATGCTTGGATACAGCACTCTGTGAACAGCCAGCTTCTTTGGCAATGAACGTTTGTGGCTTACCCTCCTTGTGAAGGGTGTCAATGGCTACGTTTACATGCAACCAAATAATCCGTTTGTAATCGGATTGATGGCTCAATCGGACTGAAAAGGCTTCATGTAAACACCTTAATCGATCCGATTGAGCTCAATCGGTATGAAATTTCGATCGGATTGAAGGGGGTGGTTTATTCCTTTTCTAATCCAATTGAGCGTGCATGTAAACACTCCATCGGATTGAAAACCGAAACTGAAAGGACTGCGCATGTGCAATAACGCAGAAATAGTGTAATGACGTATGACGCGCAGAACGAGCGGTTCTTCCTTTTGAATAAAATGTTGTATAAATGTGTGCCTTGTCATTTATAAAACTCTCCTTTCACTCTGCATCTGTGAAGTGGAGAAGGACAACCTCCCACCAGTCCTTGTTTCGGATTCTCAACCACAGGCAACCCATTTTGTGCGCAGGGAGGGGCATTTTTCTGCGTGATGAATATGAGCAGCACGGCACTGTGGTTTATATGTATATTTATCCAGAAGTGGATAAATATTAATTCCGCTGTTAAAAACAAAGAAAGAAACGGTGTATAAGAGTGGTTATTATGTGCAAACAGTAAGAAACTCCATATTTGTGTAGTGTGTGCATGTCCAAAAAAAAAAAAAATTCAGACTTGAAGCTTGACACATAAACGCGCACATCAACCCGATCACTTTATTTAGCGTTCATGTAAACACTACATTCAGATTCATCAATCGGAATGAATTCAGTCCGATTGAACCAAAAAGTGTGCATGTAAACGTAGCCAATGATTGTCTTCTGGACAACTGTCAGATCAGCAGTCTTCCCCATGATTGTGTAGCCTAATGAATCAAACTGAGAGACCATTTTGAAGACTCAGGAATCCTTTGCAGGTGTTTTGAGTTGATTAGCTGATTGGCATGTCACCATATTCTAATTTGTTGAGATAGTGAATTGGTGGGTTTTTGTTAAATGTGAGCCAAAATCATCACAATTAAAAGAACCAAAGACTTAAACTACTTCAGTCTGTGTGCATTGAATTTATTTAATACACGAGTTTCACAATTTGAGTTGAATTACTGAAATAAATGAACTTTTCCATGACATTCTAATTTATTGAGATGCACCTGTACATAACTGTTTGGGGGCAGTAATTTTTTATTTTTTTTTTTCCCTGTAAAGAAATTCATTTATTTAGTAAGGATTATAAAAATTCATGGAAATTGAAGGGTTATTTAAATTAAAAAAATATATGCTGTTCTATAATATAAATGCTGTTCTTTTGAACTTTCTAATTATCACAGTGTACTGAAAAAAATCATTGTGTTAGCTGTTTTCAGAAGTGAGAAAAGAGAATGAGCTGCAAACCAGCATGTTCTAATTATTTCTGAAGGATCTTTCAGAAAGAAACTTCAGATCATTTTTTTTAAAGAAATTAATCCTTTTATTGAGCAAGGTTGCATTTATATTGATCAAAAGAGCCTGTAAAGAAATGTTTAATGTCATAAAAGAACTGAAATTAATGCTGTTCTTTTGAAAAGAGTCATGAAGAAATTGCAAATAATAGTTTCCTAAAAAAATATTAAGCAGCACAAATATTTTCAATATTGAAGAGAAATGTTTAAGCACTAAATCAGCATATTAGAATTGATTTCTGAAGAATTATGTGGCCCTGAAGACTGAAGTAATGGCTGCTGAAAATTTATCTGCCATCACAGGAATAAATTATATTTGAAAAATATATATGTACAAGTTATTTTAAATTGTGAAAAAGTCTTTCACAATATTACTTCCTTTAATGTTTTTGATCAGATAAATGCAGCCTTGGTGAGCATAAGTAACTTTATTCAGAAATATTTAAAAAATCTCACCGACCCCAAACTAGTATACTGGAATATTCCAATAGCTGTGGAGCATGTTATTACTGTCCTTTCATAACAAAGGACGATGTGCATGTAAACATGGTCATTGAAACCAAGTTACAATATATAATATACCATATATACCCAACTGTATATTATAAAATCAATCAGTTTCGAACCTTTTGGGGTGAAATTAACTGTATCCTGTGTGTTCTTTAGGGCACTTGGACATGGTCCGGTTTCTCTTAGAAGCAGGAGCCGATCAGGAGCACAAGACAGATGAGATGCACACTGCACTCATGGAGGCCTGCATGGTAACACTATCTGCACAGTCTGTCGGTACTTCCTCTGATGTTTGTGCAGGTCTTTTGAGACATTATTCTCGTGCTTGTTTTGTGTAGGATGGGCATGTGGAGGTGGCACGGCTGCTATTGGATAGCGGGGCGCAGGTAAACATGCCTGCTGACTCATTTGAGTCTCCTCTGACGCTGGCTGCCTGTGGGGGCCATGTGGAGCTGGCGGCGCTTCTGATCGAGAGGGGGGCCAACCTGGAGGAGGTGAACGATGAGGGTTACACTCCACTGATGGAGGCAGCTCGTGAGGGCCATGAAGAGATGGTAGCACTGCTCTTGGCACAAGGTACTGGGGTCACCTCAGTTTTGTAGACTTCACCCATAGGACCTGGCAGTGTTTAATACATGTGTAAATAGGGTATAAATTGTTTTGAACCAACTTTAAAAAACGTGTCATTTGGCCGAATGTGCACAATCAGCCACAGAAAACTTATGGGTTATGGGATGTGTTTTGAGAAAGCATACCTAAAAATCAATACCAGTTACTCTATTCTGAGCCGAAACACACATTGTGTTCACAGGAGTTGCATTATAAAAGTGCATGTTAAGACAAAGTGTAAACTCTAGTGTCTTGACTGACCGCTTGTGACTGGACTACTGAAAATGCAAACAGGACCTAAGTTAGTAATGCGAAGACGGAATCCATTTAAAAGTGATATTACCACAAATGATCAATTAGATGTTTTGACCGCAGCAAGCTTTGTATTTCAAACTGTCTTAAATATAGATGCTCTTTTAGAAGTTCACAAACTAAAGGATTGTTTTTTTAATCTATTGGTTTTAGGTGCAAATATTAACGCTCAGACAGAGGAGACGCAGGAGACTGCATTGACTCTGGCATGTTGTGGAGGCTTCCTAGAGGTGGCTGATTTCCTCATCAAAGCTGGGGCGGACATTGAGTTGGGTTGCTCCACCCCGCTCATGGAGGCTGCACAGGAGGGGCATCTGGAGCTGGTCAAGTACTTGTTGGCTGCAGGTGAGGCATTGCGTCGGATGTAATTCTTGAAATTTCTCCTTTCTTTGGCACTGTGACATGTTCACACACTACTCTCTATCTGTTCAGGGGCTAACGTCCATGCCACAACAGCCACAGGTGACACAGCTCTGACATACGCCTGTGAGAACGGACACACCGATGTGGCCGATGTGCTGCTGCAAACAGGGGCTGACCTGGTGTGTGGATATTGTTTTTTTACCATTATTGTATTTGGTCCCACTTTATATTAAGTGGCCTTAAAGGGTCATGAAACCCCAGACTACTTTTTCTGAGATTTTAGTGTTGATTTGTTATGACAGATGCTTCACTGTTAGATCGCATACATTAACTGAGAAACGTTCATGGATCGAAGGAGAGTGTTTGTTTTTGCTTTGTAATAAGAGTTTGACACAAATGCGATTCATTCACTTAGTGAGTGTAACCGTTTTTACAGCTCCTTGACAACCCATCAAAAGGCTTCTATAAACGCCGCAGAATAAGCCTTAAAAGTTATCAGCGGTGCAACAGCACGTTCATATATATGTTTTCGATGCAGAGTGCAAATGGATGTGCATTTATTTGTGTTTTTAACTCAACGGGTGCGAAATGAAACTGTCTGAAACCAAAGCTTTGTGTGTTGTCTGTCTCCCCTCTTCCCCCTCCTCTCTGATGTTGATATTTGAAAGCACCAAAACAAACACGGCCATACCCCAACAGTACCTCGCCCCTATTTTGAAATCTCCGCCCCACTCGCACGTATACAACCATGGCAACGACGATTGCGGAAACGAGTGAAGATGACACACACGCATTTTCAAACAAAAGCCAACATGGATAAGTTGTGTGAAACTTGGCAAAATCAACGTTACTTGCTCATCAAGAAGAAACAACGCAACCTCAGCGTCCAATTCAAGCCCTTCCCGCTCCTTGAGTTTCTCTCTACCGCAGGAAAGCTGCTCTGATATTTACAGTCCTGCCTCTTGCTTGATCGTAACCCTTCTTTTTAAAGTTTTGTTTCTGATATTTAATTTACTTTAAAAAAAATAAAATAAATTTATCTGCCATTTCTCTCCATCTATAGTCGATCTGCTAATATCCGTCCTGTGCACTCAAGCTGAGCGCGCTCTTCTCCCTGTCATTACAAGACACGCCCCATTACTGCTGACTGGCTACAGTTGTGTTTTGGGACACTGTGGTCAAAAGCGTTTTTCAAAAATTGCTTAGTGCACCTTTAACTTCTATGTACTTGCATAAGTACACTGTACCAAATGATTAATTTAATGTTTTTATGTTGTACTTTTAAATAATTAACTACAATAATTGAAAAAATACCTGCATGTAATTGCTACTTTAATTTCTGAAATTACATTTATAATTACACTGTTGACACATCCCTTACACCTTAATCCCTCATTAAACTTACCCATACCACTAAACCTTTACCCATATCCCACCTAGGGTTGTGATGGTGAGGAAAGTTTCCCACTGGTTAATCGATGTGTGACAATACTGGTATCACCATGGGGGGAGGTAGTTTTCCCTCTTTTCCTCGCTTTCCTTTTGCTTTAAATGGCATGTAAAAGCACTGTGCGCATTTTACTTTCACTTTCAAATTAGCGGCAATTTGGCATCAAGCAGTTGTTTTTAGTTAGTTTGAGTTTTCCCTCTTTTCTTCACTTTCCTTCGCTTTTAAATAGCTTAAATGCGCCATTCAATTCAAGCAACAACAAAATACAACATAGAACTCTTATTAACAAAACAAATAAAAATACACCATGCAACCCAAATCCCACCTCAATAGCACAAGTGTTTTGCAATACAATAAGAACACAAGTACTTATTTTTTTGATGTAACTGCATAGTAGTTAAGGCCACTTAATATAAAGTGGGACCTTGTATTTTTATTTCTTTTTATAGTTTATACAGTTAAAGCCTTTTTGGAGCTTACTGGTGTCTTTGTTTCTCAGGAACATGAATCAGAAGGGGGCAGGACTCCACTGATGAAAGCGGCCAGAGCTGGACACCTGTGCACTGTGCAGTTTCTCATCAGCAAAGGCAAGTTGCAATGTCCCAAATTAGGGCCGCAGCAAACAATAAAATCGACAATAAATGTTAGTGAAAATAGTCAAAAAATTTCGTCACCAGTTCTTCACCAGGGTTTTTGCTATCAGCATAGTGAACCTTTATCAGTGATGACGTTTTGCAGTAGAAAAAAACCCACCACTTAAAGCAATATAATGTATTTATAAATGGTTCCTATATTTGCATCAAATGATGAGGAACAACTATGAATTACATTTTATGTCTGCCTCTGTCCAGTTGTTATCTTGTATTTTGAAATTCATTTTCACATTTGTCTGCAGGTGCTAATGTGAATAGAGCCACAGCCAACAATGATCACACAGTGGTTTCTCTGGCTTGTGCGGGGGGCCACCTGGCTGTGGTGGAGCTGCTGTTGGCCCATGGTGCTGACCCCACCCACAGACTGAAGGTGAGGGGTCCAGCCTCCCTGAGAATTACACTTTCCAGATGCTAACGGGTGTTATGTGGTCATAAACTCTGATCGGCGCTCTGTGTTAATTAGAGTTTCTCTTCTGCTCACAGGATGGCTCCACGATGCTGATTGAAGCTGCTAAAGGTGGTCACACTAATGTGGTGTCCTACTTGCTAGACTACCCAAACAACATTCTGTCAGTCCCTGCCCCAGACCTGTCCCAGCTCACACCCCCCTCTCATGACACTTCTCAGGTGAGCGGAAACATGCACAGTCTAACAGTCACTACAAATTACCATCTTTTACATTTACTTAATGCTTTGAAATATGAAAATACCAATTTGTGGAGTGTATGTAACATGAATGTTTTATATAATAGTTTGCACTTATTTAATGGAGTGTTAATTTTGTTTGACATACAGGCCCCTCGAGTCCCATTCCAAGCCCTGGCTATGGTGGTGCCCCCCCAGGAGCCAGACAGAGTGCCCTCCACCATCCCCACGCCCCCACCTGTTACAAGCAAAGGTTAGTTTGTCTAGTAAAGTTACTCTATTCAACTAGATGTGTTGCTTAAGATGACTATAGCCTTGTTCAGATTGTAAGTCCAAATCTAATTTTTGTGCGAATCCAATCATATATAGCAAGTATGAATGGCAAAAAAAAAGTTTTTCAAATCGGTTTCAAACTACATTCATATGTGGCTTATCTTATTCAAATCACATTTTCTGGAAATCTGTTTCAGTCTGCTAGGATTTCAAATCGAATACATAAATCAAATTTGGACTGACAGTGTAAACATAGCAGAGAACTGATGATCCAATATCAGTTCATAAATGCTATCAGTTCACAAATGAAGAGTTCACTTAAGCTTCTCCATCTGACATTTACATACAGCTTCTGTGATCATAACACAATAAAATTATGGTTGGCCACATTAAAAGCCAATGCACTCTAAATGCATTGTGACAAGATAAAAGCTTTTAAAATGATCTGACAAATTTTGAATATTTAATGTAGGTGTAAATCCAAGTGCGTTTTCGATATTTACATTCAGATAGGCAAGTAGTGTGCAGGCTTATTTAGGTTGCAAATAATCATACATCACTTTGAGTCATTACAGCGATTGTGTTGCTGGTTTTTTTGTTTTGTTTTTTTATTCTTTTCTCACAATATGAAAAAGACAACAGACTCTGCACTCACACTTGAAATGCTTTTGAATGAAGGTGTAAATGCAGTTTGACTAAAAACATCCAGAAACTATCAGATATGAAATGTCTGGTGTAAAGGAGGGCTTTGAGTATCGCAAAGCCTTGGGCTGCAGAGAAACGCATTCAGTTGACTAGACTCTGTTGAGCTGCACAGCATGCATGAATTGTGGGGTTCTTTGGTTTGAGCATGTTTGGTTTTTCTCTCAGGTGCGTGCAAGCAGAGGCTGAGCTCTCTTCAGAGCAACTCTGTGGCCTCGGGTGGCCTAGACGCCGACCTGCTGCCACCCTTCCACCCGTACCAGCCTCTGGAATGCATCGTTGAGGAGACGGAGGGCAAGCTGAACGAGCTGGGACAGCGCATCAGTGCCATTGAGAAGGCCCAGCTGCAGTCGCTCGAGCTCATCCAGGGTGAGCCGCTCACCAAAGACAAGATCGAGGAGCTAAAGAAGAGTCGCGAGGAGCAGGTGCAGAAGAAGAAGAAGATCTTGAAGGAGCTGCAGAAGGTGGAGCGGCAGTTGCAGCTGAAGACGCAGCAGCAGTTCACCAAAGAATACATGGAGACCAAGGGGCTCAAGGAGGAGCTGGGCCAGGCGGCAGGGGTGGAGATGCCCGGCACCCCCCTGCCCCTGCAGGCCACACAGCTGGGCTCTGACAACGAGTGCGAGGTTAATCGCAAAGAGGAGGACCACAGGCCCACTCCAACCAATGAGGAGGATGAGGAGGACGAAGAGGAAGACGAGGATGATGAAGACAACATCGACTGTGCCAAGCTGCCACAGGTGGACACCATTCTGTACAGGGAGGCAACGCAGCCGCCGCCACCTCCTCCGCCTCAGAACCAGGTTCTCCAGAGTCCTCCTCTGCAGACCAGCTTCATTCCCATCCAGCCTCTCGCCCCGCAGCAGTCCACAGACTTCAGTAACGCAGAGTACCCAGAAAGCAGCAGCCCAGACCTGCAGAGGGTGTTGCTGGGCCAGCAGCTGACGGGGTTGGGGCCAGGGCTTCTCGCGCAGGCACCCGACGGACTCATGGTCGCCACGCCCGCACAGACGCTCACAGATACGCTTGATGACATCATGGCGGGTGAGCTCACTGCAACTGGGGCTGTCTTTGTTTCCTTTCAGGATGTCAACCAATGATAAGAAATGCAATAACTGCATTACCCTTGGCAATTAGATCAGGCAATTAAATGTATGCCTGATTAACAATATTTATGCTAGTCTGCTCTCAAAAGTTGTTTATATCTACACATTTAAAATGTATACACGCGTGTGCAAATATACGGCCAATCAAATGCTGTCTTGAATAGGAACATCCCTCCCCCTATTATCACCTGCTATTGAGTAGCAATAGCTAATAATGTTTTATGACTTGTGTAAATTAATCTTTGGGGATGAGCACTTTAAGAAGAACTGCTCTGACTAGGGGTGGGCGATATGACCAAAATCGTATATCATGAAATGAGTAATTTTATTTCACGGTAGCAATATATATCACAATATAGTTAGTTATTTTTGCTTTAAATAAGGTCTTCACCATAGAAATTTCATAATTCTTGTCACCAGTGTCAATGTCACATAAAAGAATTGAAAAGAATTAAAAAACTATTTACAAGCAATAGGACCAAAACAACTACAGTAGAACAAATAAATAAGAAATGGTACATTGTATGAAGTAACCACTTGTTGCATTTCAACCGCTTAAAAACACTTGTTTTTACGACTCCGTAGCACAGCAACGTCTTGAGCGTGTAACCCAATAGAGACGATAGTCCAAAATCTCTACCGGTTGAGTAATTTCTACCGATTAATCGTGTCTATTGGTATATCGCCCATCCCTAGCTCTGACCTTGTTTTTTAAAGGGTAAATACTTCAGTACAAGTGAAAGGAACCCTCTGATTGAGCCATTTCATGCAAATTAGTTTTAATCTCTTCTATTTTAATTTGCTTTTTATTTTCATTTACAAATGTAATGATTTCAGTATGAGGATACATTATTGCTGAAGTCACTGTGGTTTAATGTTTGACTCGGTGTTGCTAATTGAAACTAAAACTATTAAAAATTATTTTGGGTAATTGAAATGAAGCTGTAATAAAATGTAAATTAGATAGTTTAAAATTAGAAATATTGCCTTTGCAACTAACGGAAATAAGTTTACGTCCAAGTTCTAAAATTACTAAATCTAAAATTTGAAATGAGTATAAGGCTAAATAAAAAACGAATAAAAATGACAATCACATAAAATTACTAAAGTTAAAATGAAAATGGAAAATACAAAAATAAAATCTAATTCAGAATATTAATAATTTCTATAATAGTAAATATTACTAAAATAACACTGCTCTCTGTCTTTGCAGCTGTGAACGGCAGAGTGCCTGTGGTAAACACTACAACTTCACCCTCCCCTCAGCCCTCCACACAGACACCCATCAACACAGTCTCCCCACCCTCCATGCTCCCTCTGTACCCCTCAGTGGACATTGACGCACACGTAAGACCATCTTCTATGCATTCAGCAAAATGACTGCTGTGGAACATTTGCAGACATCATAAATTAATGCATCAGATTGTCCATATTGTTTTTAAGCAAATAATTTCTCTTTGCCTCAGACTGAGAGCAATCATGACACGGCGCTGACCCTGGCCTGCGCGGGTGGACATGAAGAGCTTGTCTCAGTGCTCCTTGCACGTGGGGCCAACATCGAGCACCGGGACAAGAAGGGTAAGAGGCTCCTTCATTTGATTCGTGAACTTGTGTCGGTATAGTAAATTTACAGAGATGTTGAGTGTAGCTCTGTCTGCACACAGGGTTCACTCCCCTAATCCTAGCTGCCACTGCGGGCCATGTGGGTGTGGTGGAGATCCTACTGGACAAGGGAGGGGACATTGAAGCTCAGTCTGAGAGGACCAAAGACACCCCTCTGTCCCTCGCCTGCTCAGGTGGCAGACAAGAGGTACCCTAACAGTATTAACTCTGCCTCTTCGCCAGATAAGCTTTTAAACCCTCCGAAATGCACCATTTACATTGCTTTATCTCCATCTTTACAGGTGGTGGAGCTGTTGTTGCTCCGTGGGGCTAATAAGGAACACCGTAACGTTTCTGACTACACCCCGCTCAGCCTGGCGGCCTCAGGGGGCTACGTCAACATCATCAAGATCCTTCTGAATGCTGGTGCTGAAATCAACTCTAGGTCAGAACATCTGCTCCTGTTGTTTTGATCAAGATTCGTGTTAAGACTCTGTTTGTTTTAACAGTATAAACTTCTTATTTCTCTTTCAGGACTGGCAGTAAGCTGGGCATTTCTCCGCTCATGTTGGCAGCCATGAACGGCCACGTGCCTGCGGTGAAGCTGCTGTTAGACATGGGCTCCGATATCAATGCACAGATCGAGACCAATCGTAACACAGCACTAACCTTGGCCTGCTTCCAAGGCCGAGCAGAGGTTGTCAGCTTGCTTCTGGACCGCAAGGCCAACGTGGAACACCGCGCTAAGGTCTGTGATCACCTTTCCACGTGTTATTACTTGGGCAGTGTGGTCCTTGTGTAGGGCAGCATGATATGAAATAAAATTGTTATATGCGAAAAAAAATTTAAGCATTTGAGTGTAAAAATTAATTTAAAAACTGAAAATATAATATACATCGCATGTTCTTTTGGCACTTAATTGCAAATAAATGCTACCATTAACTAAATGTTCATGGGACCTTTCTTTCCACTAGACTGGCCTCACCCCTCTCATGGAGGCTGCGTCTGGCGGTTATGCTGAAGTGGGCCGTGTGCTGTTGGATAAAGGGGCGGATGTCAATGCCCCTCCGGTTCCCTCCTCTCGTGACACCGCCCTCACCATTGCTGCAGACAAGGGTCACTACAAGTTCTGTGAGCTTCTCATCAGCAGGTGTGTCTTTGTAACACTGGTGGTGTACAGTACCAGTCGGTCTTCTCTCCAGAATGTAGCATCTTACGCTGCTGTGTCTGCTCTGTTAATTTAGAGGGGCTCACATTGACGTGCGAAATAAGAAGGGGAACACCCCTTTGTGGCTTGCTGCTAACGGTGGCCACTTTGATGTGGTTCAGCTGTTGGTGCAGGCTGGAGCCGATGTGGATGCAGCAGACAACCGCAAAATAACCCCCCTCATGGCAGCGTTCCGCAAGGTGAGCGGTTTTTGTCATGCTGTCCATAGGATTGATGAGCATCTCGGCTTATGTCTAAATGTCACTGGTGCTGTGCTGCGCTCTTGTAGAAAAATAATGGATGATAATCTGTTGTAAAGCACTGAAATATATCCTTTTTTTTAGGGTCATGTAAAAGTGGTGCAGTACCTGGTGAAGGAAGTCAACCAGTTCCCATCTGACATTGAGTGCATGAGATACATTGCAACTATTGCAGATAAGGTATAAAAGACCAAAACACAGCCTTATATACCTATAGAGGACTATTTACATTATTTGATTGAAGTCTTTGATTCACGTTCATATTGTCACTCTTCAGGAACTGCTGAAGAAGTGTCATCAGTGCATGGAGACCATTGTCAAAGCCAAAGATCAGCAGGCGGCTGAGGCAAACAAGAACGCCAGCATTCTACTTAAGGAACTTGATCTGGAGAAGGTTTGTATCTTTAGATGGCCAATTGGTCTAACTGTTGAGCTAACTAACTTTTTGAGGACCACAATCTGCAGCATGATGTATCAAGTTCTTCTCAAATTTGATCATAGTCTCGTGAAGAAAGCAAAAAGCAGGCTCTGGCTGCAAAGCGAGAGAAGAGAAAGGAGAAGCGCAAGAAAAAGAAGGAAGAGCAGAAGAGGAAGATGGAGGAAGAGGAGGCTAAAGTGAAAGAGGTGTTCTGTGAGATGCAGGATCTGAAGGAGGACTCTGCAGAAGGTGAGAAGCACCTTGTCTGTTTATACCCAGATATCATAGAAAATACCTAGCTTCAGGTCTTTCCTTTTTTTTTTTTTTTTAATAAAAGAAATTATGACCTGTAGTGATGCACTGAAATTTCAACTACCAAAAATACACTAATATGCAGTCAAAATGTTTGGAGAGCTGAAATCATTGACCAAATTGTTGAAGTTTAATTAGCGCTTCTCCAATGATGCATTTTGACTGTGACAACATCTATTTTACGTCTACAAAGTGGATAAGCTACAACAGGCAAACATGTCAGCTGTGTGGACACTGATTTTAATCAATTTTTATTTTGATGAAACAATATAGATTCTTAAATCCCAAGATTCATCTTTTAATCTAAATTCTGAAAAAAACTTCACTGAACATTATTTGAACCAAGCTTTGTGATTTGTTACTTTTGATATGAAACAAAATTGACAAAATATGAAAAGTCTGACTTTATTTTGAAATTCAAACAATAAATGTCTTTCTGGCCCGCTTTAATGTGGTGTGACCGATTGCTTTAGCAGCCTCAGTTCAAGCAAACCACAGAAAAAAGGTCTATAAAACGGCTTGTAAATGCGTAACGTTAAATTTACCTCAGGAAAGCCATTCAGTGTTCATAGCTTGTTAGAAAAATATAATTTTAGAGAGAAACATTTTGCTAAATATATCCTGTATATTACATTTATCATTATATTTTTCATGAAAGCAAGTTTATATTACAGGCACAGTTTAAAATGTTTCAACAACACATTTGAAAGTTGATATAAAAACTGCCTTATGTTCAATTTTAATATTTATGAACTTGTTTTATTTGAGTGATTTTGATTTAATTTGTTTTTGGCTAAATTAAACTTTTTGTATCTGTTTTGTATCAGAAAAGAGTAAACTGTTTCTGTTCTGGTTTCTGATGCATTATTGTTATTTTATCCTGCAGAAGTGGAGGTTCCCATTGAGCCCCCAAGTGCTACCACCACCACAACCATCGGTATCTCCGCCACCTCCACAACCTTCACTAACACGTTCGGCAAAAAGCGAGCCAATGTGGCCACAACACCAAGCACCAATCGCAAAAACAAAAAGAACAAGACCAAGGATTCACCTAGCGAACCGATAATCCTTCAAGACCCACAGGTGGCGCTGGCGCAGCAGAAAGCTGACAAAAACAAGATCCATGGAGAACCTCGAGGGGGTGGGGCACCAGGAGGCACCAGCGACTCGAATCTAGATAGCACCGACTGCAACAGCGAGAGCAGCAACGGCAGTAAGAGTCAGGAGCTCCCTGACCTGCCTTCATCATCGTCCTCTTCCGCCCCTTCGGTCCTTGCAGGCTCTAACCAGCCATATGTCGCAAGTGAGAAGAGACTGGGGCCATCGCTGCCGGGTTCTCGTGAGGAGAAGGTCATGGTGTCCATCTCCAAACCACAGCAGAAGTAAGAGTTAATGTACTCCTGCTACTGCATTGTGCAATTCAAGACACCGTTAACTTGCTGGAAATGTCACATCATTACCTCAGCATTTGACACATTTTACATAGTAGTTTATTTTCTTGAAATTTGGCAGTAAAATATGCTACATTTCACTACAGGTAATAACTGCAAATTGCAAAGAGAAACATGTGATTTGACAAGATACTGCGTTTCCATTCTGCAGATTTATGCAAAAAAATTCTTTGGGAAGATGATTAAACTTTGTATTTCTATTCACATTAACAGATCTCATGAGATCAACACTGACTTGACCCCCAGTTCCCTGCCCCCCTCGTTCAAGACCATTTCACTGCCAGTCACCTCGCCCAACATTAAGATGAATCTCACTAGCCCAAAGAGGGGCCAGAAGAGAGAAGAGGGGTGGAAAGAGGTGGTTCGGAGGTGAGGGTCACTTTTTTGTTAATGTTGCAATCTAAAAGTAACAGGATAAAAATAAATCAAAGATTTACAGTGAAGCAAGGATGTAAGCCATGTCTAAGGATCCGAATATTTTAGAAACTTAGGGATAAGCTCTTTAAACTTAGCGATGTGCAAAAAACCTCAGTAATAGAATTGAGAGATCCTTGCAAACGCTGGAGTACTGTGTCATCAGGTTCGCTTGGGGGAAAAATCTAGTTTTGTCATTTCTCCCTTAGATCCAAGAAGCTCTCTGTCCCTGCCTCTGTGGTGTCTCGGATTATGGGTAGAGGTGGCTGCAACATTACGGCCATCCAAGACGTTACGGGTGCACACATCGACGTGGACAAACAGAAGGACAAGAATGGAGAGAGAATGATTACAATCAGGTAAAAAATTACACAAAGTTATTAGGACACTAGCAATTTGACTCATTCTCCTTGCTGGAATTTCTTACATATGCTTACTCTCTTGGTTTGCAGAGGTGGCACAGAGTCAACACGGCATGCGGTGCAGCTGATCAACGCACTGATCCAGGACCCAGCCAAAGAGCTAGAGGACCTGATCCCTCGTAACCACATCCGGCCGCCTGGCGCCAACACCAAAATCAGCTCCACCTACACAACCTCCACTGGGGCCACAAGCACTACTGCAGCCAGTTCAAAAGGCCTGCCTTCTGTAGTGCCCACCTCCAGCATGTCTTTCCAGTCCTCCACCAACTTCACAGCTCAGCAGGCTGGCAAGTTGGGCAAAAGCATGGCACCAGGCGTCAGGCCCCCCTTCGTTTCTTTGCCACCACTTGCTTATGCTCATCCTCAGCTGGCCCTTCTAGCAGCCCAGACCATGAACCAGATCCGCCACCCTCGATTACCCATGGCGCAGTTTGGTGGCACTTTCTCATCCTCTCCCAACACTTGGGGTCCTTTCCCTGTTCGTCCTGTGAGCCCTGGCAGTGCTAACAGCTCACCCAAACACAGCGGTAATTCTGCGCCACGTCCTGCCAGCTCTGCTCCGACCCACACTGAGCATCCTGCTGCTCCCGTGTCCAGCACCTCGACTCCCACTGCCTCCATCACTTCTCCCACCAGTACTGCACCCGCCAACACCCCCACGCCTTCCTCTGTCAGAAAGCAGCTTTTCTCGACAGAGCCCAAGTCTGGGACTGGAGTTAGTGTGGCCTCTATTGGCAGCAGCGCTTCCTCTGTGAAAGTTGCTCAATCTCCCATCAGCTGCGCTCCCACAACCCCTACGACCCCTCCACCTCCATCTGCGCCCATTGCTCCACCTCCACAGCATCCCCCTCCCCCCAAGCCAGAGCCGGCCTGCCTCAGCACCCCAGCTAAAGAGAAGCCCGTCACAGAGCTCACCCCACCTGCTGCAGGAGCTCCATCTGATGGGCCTAGCCCCTCTGCTCCCTTGCACTTCACCTCGTCTCCCTCTGGCCCCTCGATGCTGCCTGTACAGCCCGAGAGCCGGCAACCACTTCCGTCACACTTTCCCTCCAGCACAGAACCCAGTTCCTCTTCCTCATCACAGCCAGGCTCATCTCACCCCGTCACACGCCTGCCACCTCCAACCTGCAGCAGCACAGTCACTAATACCAGCAGCGCCTTACCTCATTACGCCACCCCCAACGCACCCGGTGTGTCCCCACGCATGCAGCCACCGGCACCCTACTACCCCATGGCTCAAGGAGCTCTTACGGAGCAGCAGTCTGTGTTTGTGCCTCCGGGAGCCTCACAGGAACCCCTCAAACAGCAACAACAACAGGCTCCACCTCAGCCCAGCCTGGCTTCGGCAGGCATGCCCCCTCCCTCTCTTCCAATGTCCTCCACTATGGGCATGATAAATGGCTCTCAAATGCACCTGCACAGTGGAAAAGCGCAACTGCCCCCCAACTTTGGCCCTGCAGCTATCTTCAATCACTTTAGCAGCATCTTCGACAGCAACCAGGTGGGCAACAACCAGGTTTGGGGTGCCTGCCATCTACCTGCACGTACCCCTCCGGAGCAGCCCTACAGTGCCCCGACTAATGCATACATAAGTGGAATGGGGCAGATTGAAAGTGTCATACCTCCTCCTGATGGCTCAAAAGCTCCAGGATATCGCTGTTCCTCGCAGCGAATTGTCTCCAGTCCGATTGGTGAGTGCAATCTTTACATCAAGGGTGTCCAGTCATGTTCCTGGAGGGCCACATTCCTTCAAAGTTTTGCATCATCTGGCATCAACACATCTGGAAGTTTCTAATGCCAAGACCTTGATTAGCTGGTTCTAGGCATGGGCTGGTATGAGATTCTGACGGTATGATAACCTTAGATAAAAATATCACGGTTTCACGGTATTGCGATTACAGCTCTAAAATGTTATTTTTAAATGTCTGGGTAAAAAACAACAATGTTTTTTCCACTGAACACAATACATTTTATTTTTAAGAAACATATAGAACATTTTGGAACGGTAAACATGTCAGGCTAAATAATTAATATAAATAATTGAATTCTTGTTAATTAAATTAAGTGCAGTCACTTAAGTGAGCCTAAACCTGCAGCTCAACAATAATCAGAACATAAATTATTTTCTGTAAAAAAAAAAAATAAAAATAAAAAATCCTTCTAAATGAAAAAAAATTAAAAATGCAGTCACTTAACCTAAACCTACAGCTCAATAATCAAAAACATAAATCAAAACAATTTCTATAAAAAATGCAGTCATTAAACCTGCAGCTCAACAAGGTTTTTGGAGATATGCTCACTTTCTACACATTCATCTTTCAGATGTGTGCACATACACATAAGGAGAGAGCGCGATTGTGTCTCTCTCTCTCTCTCACACACACACACACACACGTTCGTTTTTGTGAAAAGTGGGGACATTCCATAGGTGTAATGGTTTTTATAGTGTACTTGCTGTATGTGCTATTGCCCTAAACCTACCCCTTACAGGAGACTGCATTTCAACTTTCCCCCAAAAAATCTCATTCTGAGTGATTTATAAGCGTTTTGAAAAGTGGGGACATGGGTCAATGTCCTGAGATGTCACCTTCACCTTGTAATACCTATGTCATACCTTTGTCATTATACAAATCTATGTCCTGACTTTTCACAAAAACGTGCACACACACACACACACACACACACACACACACACACACACACACACACACACACACACACACGGTCTCTCTCCATATAATACTCAAACAGTGGCAAAGACACCTGAGCCGGCAGTTTGTTTCTTTTTTTAAATGATGTTATTTTGAACAGATGTAAACAATGGCAGGAGGCTTAAAATTATAGACGTGATACCAGCTAAATTTAATTGTACTAAATCGCAGAAACGTAGTACTTTAGTCTGCTATTCCCCGCTCTGTGAGGTAACGTGAGGGAGGAAACTAGTTGACGTTAGCTAGTTAATTAGGTGTGTTGTCTGCCTCGGTAGCAAGCCAAATATTATTTATTTCAACACTGAAACAACCGGCGAATGGGTCTCTGTCTTGATTGAGGGTGAAAGGGGGAGAAATGAAGACGACACAGATATCGTTTGTGTACGACCTGGAAGTATTTTAGCAATCGGCGCCAAAACGTCATCTGTACGGAACATGAGAAATTCCCATACAGCAGACTTCGCCTTTTTCGACGGGGGAAAAGTTCCAGGGATTCACCTCATTCGGCCATCATCCTACACACAGGTTACTCTCACTGACCGCTGTCCGGAGGGGGAGGGGTCGTGTGACTCTTCAATGCTCACAACTGAGGGAGTCCTGCACTTTCCGTCTTTGACGACACGTAAAAAAAAACTGTGCATACCGCAGGAATATAACGGAAAATTTTAGTGGTTTTGAATTTTCCAAACCGCGGTATACCTTGAAACCGGTTATCGTCCCTTGCCTAGCTGGTTCAGGTGTGTCTAATTAGGATTGGACCTATGCTGTGTTTAAGTCCTCCTGGGACGTACTTGCTTACAAGTTAACAAATCGTAATTACGATGTCAGGTGCGTTCAAGTCACTTTGGTCGGAACAACATGGCAATTTAACTTTTCTACATAAATTCAACTATTCTTTTAACTACAAAATGATGAATAAAGGTTGTGATGAAGGTGATGTAAACTGAATCATTATATATTCTATGGTAATTATACAATAATATACTATTTTGTATATGTAATTTAAATAGTTTTATTGTACATTACAAAAAAATAATTTTATTCATTTCAACAAATTTACTGTCAATACAGATGCTGCATATCTATAGTCTTTGGCTGCGTCCATTGCCTCCGACACGTTTTTTTTTTCACTGGCACGCCCCCAACTCGGAAATTCACTCGTAATAACGACTTTGTGGTGGCATTCATGTGCGTTCAATTCCTAAATACGATCTATCTGACATGACTTGAATGTACCACTAATCTACGTAGGAACATGGCCCTTCAGGAGCAGGACTGGACACCCCTGCTTTAAATACCTAACATGCATTATTGCTGATGTTCTTGCTGCTTTTTGTGATTGGGATCAATCCTTTTATGTTCACTCTGTATCACAGGTATACACCCCATGGACAACTCTATGTCCTCATCCACTGCTCTCCCCAGCTTTACCACAAGCATATCTGCCAGCCCTGTGTTCCTACCAGGTCCTGCTCCTGTGGGCACACCCTCCTTCAGCCGCCAGCACTTCTCTCCCCATCCCTGGAGTGCCTCCACCTCTTGTAAGCCTTTGTGATGCAGATGCACTATGGAACACATTACTTTTTATAAGACCATATTGCTCATCTGTTCTCTCTGACGGTCTCTTCATTTCTCATTGATTTTAGGTGAGTCTCCAGTGCCCTCCGTGTCTTCCGGGGCATCCTCACCTCTTTGCACATCTACAGTGACTCCCGCTCTGATCCAGGCAAAACCTAGTAGCTCCAACCAGCAGGATCGTAAAGTGCCCCCTCCAATTGGAACAGAGCGCCTGGCCCGCATCCGGCAAACTGGCACCGTCAACCACACCATGCTGCCCACCAGCTATACCCCACCAGTTGGACAGGGTGGCATCTGGTCTTTTGGAGTGGGCAGTGCCTCCGGTGAGTCTGTGGTGTTGTCAACATTTATGAATTGTTCTCAATGTTATGAAATAGACATTTGCATATGCAGTGACAATTGCTTTTCATTGCATTAAATGTGAGGAGTTGGGGTTTGAAATGAATAAATATCTGTCTCTGTTCTTCACAGAGACAATGTCAGGCTGGTCTCAGCCCCTGATGGGAGGGCCAGTGATGCACCAGCAGATGCAGGAGCCGTCAGCCTTCTCTCAGCACCAGGCTATGGAACGAGATGATACTGGGATTGTGGCTCCTTCTAACACTTTCCACCAACCTCTGCCCACCAACTTCATGGATTTTCCAAAGGTACGTACAGTGCCTCTTCAAAAATACAATTTCTATTTGTTTATATTTTATTATTTGCCTAATCTTTTTGGTTTTATTAGTTGAATTCAAAATGGGTAATTTAAATTTGTAGATCCACTAACAAATGTTTGGTTTTATGGATTGTGTAGGGGCTGCCAATGTCAATGTACGGTGGCACGATGATCCCTCCTCACCCGCAGATGGCGGAGGGTCCTGGAGGCCCTGTATACAATGGTCTTCACACTTCTGACCCTGCCTGGAATCCTATCCTAAAGGTTGTTCCCAACACTGCTGAGAATTCAGACCCACAGCAGGTGATTTCTCTTAGTTGACCCCAACTGAAAGTATTTGTAAAATTACAGCTCCTTTTGCTTTCTAACTCTTTGAATTCTTGTTGTTGCAGGTATGGCCCGGCACTTGGGCCCCACATGTGGGAAATGTGCATCTGAATCATGTCAACTAAACAGATCGAGAGGCCTAGGAGCAGTAACAAGAAACACGTTAAAAAGAACAAGATAATTACCTAATTACTGAGACGTGGTATTAACCTAGATGTGTCCCCCAAAAAAATGTTAAACAAGTTAAATTTGAGAGATGGACACCCTCGATGTGCCTAACTAAAAAGAAAGAATCCAGTGTGGGATTTAACGTGTTTACCACTGTCTATGAACAAATCGATTGCCTGTTCAACAGGATACATTCTGAGTAGTATAGCCATTTTGACATTTAAGCCCCACGTAAAAGTGTTCTTGGTCGGCAGGGCTCAATAGGACAGTGCGCTATTTATACTTGGCCAAGACCTAGATGATTGCTTAAAGAATGAAATCAGACCTTTTAGAGTGGTAAATACCTGTATAATTGTTTACATACTGAAAAAGGGTTAAAAATGAGAGTAAATTTCATGTCGTATAGTGGCTCTACTTTATGTAGCCTGTATTAATGTGAAATATTTACCTTAATATTCAATAAAAAGTTGGAAATGTATCTGTGTGTTATTTTGATCTGTTTGTTTTTACATGGGCAGCTATTCACGGACAACTGTATAAAATAAAGCACAACAAACTAGTGCTTCAAGTAAGACACATATTCTGTATTATGTAACTTTTCAAAATTTTTGAAATGTCTTATGTTTTGAAAACCTGGTGACCTACCAGGAATTTAAATTGACGTCTTAGTTAGGACATGTGCAGGACAACTTGTAAGACAAGAACAAAAAGAAAAGAAAACTGGATATAGACCTCGTCCTGCATGAAATGCCAAGATATTGTAAACGTGGGGAGGCATATGTATACTGGATAGGTCATCCTGAGCGGTAGGTTGTTGTTATATCTTATCGTAGAGTTCATATCATGTGCCCAACGGAATGACTCCGAAACCCTCGTGTTTTTCGAAGAGTTTGCGTTCCATGAAATGGCTCAAAACACTTCCCATAGAGGGCCTCAGCGCTGCACGTCAGTGGTAGAATCGTCTTTCCGATTGGCCAGAATTCAAGGTTTGCAGCACGTCACAAATCTCCTCCCTCGAGCTTTCTAACATGAACACGCGCAGCGCTGCAGCAGGAAGGCAAAAACCTTAACGCTTGTTCGTTCAAGTCCCGAGCTTAGCTATCGGTTCATCATGTCAAGCAGCTGCGAAGCTTCGTCGACCTGCCCGATCCCAAGCCGCTCCAGCTGGCCCCCGCTCCCTGACAGCTACGGTCAAACTCCTGGAGGAACTCTGTTTTCAACAACTCCCGGTGGTGAGATGACCTAGTGCATTCATTTTTAATCGCAGAATGTACTTCATAACTAGTGATTTTGTTTTGCATGCGAGTTTTTCCCACGTTGCTCCAGCGCACTTTGTTTTCGAGTGAGTTGATCGTTTGCACTGCGCAATCATATAAAGCCAGAGGCAACAAGATGTTTACAAGCAGCCGGTTGTCTTTTAAACAATTCAGTGATTTACTCTCTTCATCAGCAGTTCGGTTTAAAGTGCGTTTTGTTTTAATCAAGCGAACACTTAAACTAGTTTGATTTGTCTGCTAACAAAGTCCGAAAGTGAACGCACGCGCATCACAGGAGAATTCTGTAATTTGACTTTTTTTTTTTTTTTTCTGGAAAAGCCATGAATGTTTGTCATTTCCACCACATCTCACATTATGTATGCAAGATTAATACGCATTGCAAATACAATAAAACAATATTTTCGCTTTCGCCTTTTTCGCACTGTTAAATTAGACAAGTACATCTATATCTTTAGCTATAAATACGGAAATTGTTTATATCACAGTGTAGATTGTCATATTATTAGATCAAATATAAAAACGTAATTCGATGTTTTTGTTATGGATTTAAAAGTCTTGATAGTCTGTCTCTGGGGCAAAGATGAAAGAATAAAAATCTGTATATAACAAATCCATGCATAAAGCTCTTTTAAAATAATAAACTAAATGAAGGCATGGTAAAACATTGAAAATTGTCAACTTAACTTACTGTAAAATAAACACCTGTATACAAACGCCACTGTAAATATTGTTGACATGGTTATTAAAGCTCACATCTTCAGTTTTTGAAACCAAGCCAGTGGCCGTTCTATCAATCAACATTTAGTTACTGCACATTTATTCATGAAAACTGGTTCTCCTTTGACTCTGTTTTGATCTTGCATGTACATGCATTTGAATGACCAGAGGACATGCAACACAAAAAATACTGAATTAAAAAGAAAGTCATATCGGAAAAACTCGTTTCTTATACTTGCTTATTTCAATTCACATTTTAGATATTCTTAATTGAGTCAGACCTCAGTCAGTCCAGTCACACTGGGTCCTTATGCAGTAATGGGTGATGTTGCAAAATTTTGGGGTTACTACAGGACATCTAAACAGGGGCACCTTGTTTTTAAGAGTGATTTTGCTTGCATGCATTTAGAAAGCACCCCAGTCAGCTCTTCACCCTGTTTCCATTACTCCAACATGAGCTAAACTACACTACAGGCTTTCACTTGGGTGACACATGTTTTTCTGAATTCTTACATAGAGCAGAACTCCGGAGGAAGAAAGTCCCTGGAAGAAAAATGCTATGAACTTATGCCAACTTTTTGTGAGGCTGAACCTCTTAAACTAATATTGATATTTTCCCTGCAGGAACTCGGATCATCTATGATCGAAAGTTTCTCTTGGAATGTCGAAACTCGCCGATCGCACGCACCCCACCCTGCTGCCTCCCCCACATACCAGGGGTCACCAGACCCTCGCTGCAGCCAGCAGAGCAGGAGGATGACAGCAAAGATCTCGCTGGTAAGCTGCTTCTCATATCGTTCTTTCTTACACTTGCTTTAAGAAGCATGTTCTGTCGTAATCCCACACAGCGTCTCTCACGTGTCCCCTAATGTATACCATTTTCAATTTCCAAATCAACAGCTCAAGCAAAACCTGAGGAACAGGTTTAAGCTTGTTCATAATTGTGTCCTTTCTGTCTGCTGTAAGTTGACAAATGCGCTTGCGTGGCACATTACGTTTGTCTACTGCAGAAAGTCTCATGTGAATTCTGATATAGTACACGTCAAATGAAAATGGCCATGATAAGAAAATATCTTTAAAAAAAAAATCAGAAATTAGAAATGTACTCTTTGTATTCATGCTGGCTTCGTTTGGTTTTAAAAAAATATTTTTTTATGACTTTCAGAATGTGCTGTAATACAATTTTTCCTTACACCATGAATGCATTGTACATTTTATTTTTATTGTAATATTTAATAAATTATTAGGTTTATTCCTTATCTTTCAATGGTAGTAGTTTGAGATTTTTGTATTTATTATTATTATAATTTTTTATACAAACATCATGAATTAGTAATTTACACGGTCCTCTATAATAACACCTTTTTTGTTGTTGTTGCACAACGTGACTTTAAAAAACGTTTTTTTCTAAAGAAATAGTGATGAAACATTATGCCAAACTACTAAAATTTGATGATTTTTAATTATTAAATTGAATTCTCTTTTTTTTTCATTGTGATATCAGGACATTTGTAACACCATTATGTTTTTACTTTATGCCCCCTGAATAATATCTAAAGTGTTAATTCAGAAGTTAAAAACATACTCATCATAGAAAAGTTGTATTCAAGTCACTATTTTTATGTAATAAATTAAAGCATATTATTACAGATATTAAAATGCAATTAAAAATAAAAGTGGAGTAAGAACTCAAAGAATTTATGCTGGTAGTTGACTGAAAAAAAATGCCCTAGGCTGCCATCTCTCTGTATTTTATTTTATTTAATTATTTTTTCTTCGTTCTAACTCAAGGTCACATTTTGGTGTGACTGAAGTTACTTCATGAGAAAAGCAAACAAAAATGCACCTGACCTGCTCAATGTTTGGCAAGTCTGATGTCCATATCGGGAATATCCACAGGGTGTACCGTACTTCATGTGAAAGGAGTGACGCAGTTCAAAGGATTTTTTTTTTTTTTAGGAAGAGATCACCGTGACACAACACCAAACCCTCTAAACCCTTCTGTCTCTCGTTCCTTTTCTTCTCAGTTGATGACAACCAGTTTATGATGGATATTTGATGGATGTCTCCAGCTCGTGTGGAGAAACGGACTGTCTCAGCCTGTTCTACCAGTGCTCGCGATCTGAGGGATGATCACACCAGCTGTGGATTCATTTATGCCTCCATGCTTTATTTTTACTTTACCTAAATAATGAAATGCTCAGAGCAAGTGTCTCTGTTGTGGGGGGAGCGTTTTGAGTTTGCTGGATGTTATGGTGAAAATGCAGCTTCTGCTGCTGTTTAATTCAGTGCCTTCATTACTCTTTTTATTTTAATTCAATTTTTTTATTTACAACCATTCTGAAGGTGACTGTATGTAATCTACATTTTTACTGTCTTAGGATAGTTCAAATGCAGTTATTTCATTTTTGTAATGGAACTATGTCCCCATGAAGGGCATTTAAGTCATATATTCCAGAAATCAACAGTTGGGATGATGATTTTTGTACTGTTTGCTGTTCATTCTCTGGATGTAATATGACATTTTGGAATAAAACTAAAAAAAAAACCTTTATGTCTTTGACTCGTCTCTTCAAGTATTTAAAATATTAGATCTCATGTACACAGTAAAAGTTTAAGTTGTAAATAAAATAAAGGTTACTGGAGTATGTTTTATTAAATTACAATTACAGTTTTTCTACTTCAAAATAGTTTAATTCATGATTAAATGTTACTAATTTGGAAATTTACTAGCAATTTCTGACTAAAATGTTTTCTACATCTTTATTTTTATGTAGAGTTAATGCATTCAGATTATTTAAAGAAATACTTCCAATTCAATACAAATCATAATGTTGATCGGAGAAAAAAAGACAGGAAAAAAAAAAAGACAGGAGAATGGAAAGTGAATGGGTCAACTTTTGGAGGATCTAAAAGCAGAAATGTGGAGCTTATTTTATAAAAACCACTTGCATTCATTTTATTAAAAATTGTGCATTATATTTATTTTTTATTTAGGGTTTTTAGGCGTAATGTAAAGTTGGGTATAACTACACAGAAAAGGTTGGCAAGCACTATTTTTTTTACACTGCGATTTACACTGTTTTACACAATGTTTACACAAAAATTGTTAATGTGCATACTGTTTACAACTTGTAGCTGTACTATTGCAACAAATTGGCTCCATTCACTTCTATTGTAAATGCCTCGGTAACCCATTTTAGCATAATTTGAGATAAGGCCACAAATATGACAAAAATGTATTCCATAAATGTTGTCGAAATTATTCCTTTAATCTTAGTGATGCTTTCCATTTGTGGAATGAATATTGTAAATATTACTTCTTTACCCTCCAGCCTAGATCCTAGCGTTCTCATCAGATCAGTGTAAAAGCAACAACAGAGCGTGTCCTGTCTGAAGTCACATGGTGCAAAGTACAAAAACACCGCTCCTGAGAACCAGAACGCTGTGGTAAGAAATGTTAGAAAGACTTTCATTAAAACTCACTGGAACATGATCAGAGAACTGGACACCTTCACGTCACTGTAATGTAGACAGGTCATCTGTAATATCAGGAGTGTTTTTGTTTGCGGTTAGGATAGCAGTTTTGCATTCAACCTAGGTTTGGATAAAGCAATATATTTTTTAAAATGACATGATGCAGAATAATGCATGATCCCATGCATAAAGTATCTTTAGCTGTAATGAGGATGTGAAGAAAGCCTCTCCTTGCCCTCGTGGGAGACACGCATGCCAACCGCTCCAAATGTTACAAATAGGCCTATCTTTTTTCTTAGGACCATGTGATATTTCAGTTTTTCTTTTTTAATAAATCTGCAAAAATGTCAACAATTCTGTGTTTTTCTGTCAATATGGGGTGCTGTGTGTACATTAATGAGGAAAAAATGAACTTAAATGATTTTAGCAAATGGCTGCAATATAACAGAGTGAAAAATTTAAGGGGGTCTGAATACTTTCTGTACCCAGTGTATATATATATTTTTTTTTAGTTTTTTTTTTTTAGAAAAGGCCATTTTTCTAAGTTTATAAAATATGCCTGTCACCTTTAATATTAAATTCCTGAATTTAGTCAATATTTAAAAAATACGACATCATAGGTGTTACCTATTAAATCAGTACCAACCAAAGTCATCTTTGCACTGTGGCACAGAATCTGCATCTTAAGTTGATTTTAGATGTATTTACACAACAATTGCATTATGGAATGAGATTAATGTTTTAAACAAAAACATTTTGAATAGCCTACAGAAATATGAAATGAGTGACAAAATGAAACAATAGGATACTTGAATTATGAAGGTTATGCCAGTAGGTAGCGGCAAGTCATTGTGTTGATGAATGAGTCATCAATTCAACCGATTCGTTCGATTTGTTCAGGAGCAAAGCAAATGGGTCATTGAACCACTCACTCAAACGATTCATTTAAAGACTCGGATTCATTCAAGAATGAAACACCTGTGTTTTAAGTCAAATAAAACACATTCTTTTGTGTCTACAGTGAAATCAATTTATTCTCATTATTAATGAAACTGTACTGTCTAAAATAAAAGTTATGACTGCTGCGTATTCACACTAAAATCAATACTGGTCCGCGCTTCACTATAATGCATTCGCCCCGTGTTGTCCAGTGCGTCACGCAGCTTTGCCACACAGATTTTGATAACTGGACAGCTAAATAAAATGCGCGGTGCGCCAAAGAAATAGACTAAAATGTTAATGTGGCTGCAGATCCGAGGTACATACATATTTCTGCAATAAGCACATAATATTTGCCATTGAGAATCCCCAACGGTTGATGACGTGATGATGGCACCGTTTCATTTTTGCTTGACCAATCAGTGAAAAGGGGCGTTTCATTCCCTCCCACACGTGAAAATCGAACATTCAAGCTGTTTATCCATTTTCTACCCCTGAATGTAAAAACGAAGAATTAAGATGAATTTTTGTCTTTTCATGTTTTTGAAAGAAAAAAAATGAAAATGGTGCCGTTTTCTCATGTTTCTGTTTTCAATATTAAATCAAAAAACGAATGAACGCAACGTACACTCTACACATTAGGAGATTCAATTTATTCATTAAGTGCATTCAATTTAGCTAAAACAATTAAAAATGAAAATTCAAAATGAGTGAAGTAGTCATGAACTAACAATCAAACAGTATCTGTCAGTATCTGACGCAAATTACTGTAAAATAGATAAAAAAAAAAAAAAAAGATGAGAGAAAATGAAGCTGGCACCAGCTGGTGTAAACATCACGTGACGCCGGTTAGACCAAGTCACAAGGAACTTCCAGGCCTGAGTCTCAAGGTTGAGGACGAGAGGAATGTGATAAAGAGAGAGTTAAAACAACAGGTGGTTTTGTGTACCAAACAAAACTCTCAAACTCTCCCTAATTCAAAATCAAGAATTATCAATGACAATAATCTGGTTCCTAACTCAAAAATGTCGAGGGAGTGTATACATATGGCTTAATGTGAGATTGTGGAATTTATTTATTAGTTTCCCTAGACAAAAATATTTCAACAGAACTGCTCCACCGCTTACTGATATTTGTAAAACTTTTGTCAAATCAAAAATCATGTGGTGTGACCAACAAAGATACCTGCAAAAGAAACAATCTGCAGTCCCTCATGACCGTGTGTGAAGGTAAATAAGTTTCTCAAAATACCAGATCATTTGAGTTTGGTTATTTTAGGTTGTAAAATGTCACAGCTTTAAGTAAACTAAATATTAAGACTAAATATTATTCAAAATGCAATGAAAATGTTCAGTTTTTTTACCTGACAGAAACAAATGACCTTTTCAGCATTATTAAATGTAAACATTTGTTGGAAATATTGTAGTGTATGTGAAATTGGCTTATTTTAAAACTATTTTAAATTATTTAGTTAGTCATGGACTCATATGTCAGTGATCTGCTTAACTGGGAAAATGATCACTAAGTATAATTTCCAGACACATTTGTAATGGCACATGTTTAGTTCATGAGAAACAAACTGCTTTCGGACAGACTGGCCAGTACTGGTCATCGTTCAGGGACAGAATGGATGTGCAATGTGCATTGAACTGCCAGCACTTTATTATTTCTCAGTATCAACAAAGTGGCTTTCTAGGAACATGGCAGGTTATGTGTGACTAAATTCCCTCTCTCTCTTATCAGGTGCATGCTTCCGACTTTCTGTATTGAGGGTGGTATTGATTTTAGTGTGAATACGCAGCAGTCATAACTTTTATTTTAGACAGTACAGTTTCATTAATAATGAGAATAAATTGATTTCATTGTAGACACAAAAGAATGTGTTTTATTTGACTTAAAACACAGGTGTTTCATTCTTGAATGAATCCGAGTCTTTAAATGAATCGTTTGAGTGAGTGGTTCAATGACCCATTTGCTTTGCTCCTGAACAAATCGAACGAATCGGTTGAATTGATGACTCATTCATCAACACAATGACTTGCCGCTACCTACTGGCATAACCTTCATAATTCAAGTATCCTATTGTTTCATTTTGTCACTCATTTCATATTTCTGTAGGCTATTCAAAATGTTTTTGTTTAAAACATTAATCTCATTCCATAATGCAATTGTTGTGTAAATACATCTAAAATCAACTTAAGATGCAGATTCTGTGCCACAGTGCAAAGATGACTTTGGTTGGTACTGATTTAATAGGCAACACCTATAATGTCGTATTTTTAAAATATTGACTAAATTCAGGAATTTAATATTAAAGGTGACAGGCATATTTTAAAAAAATGGCCTTTTCTAAAAAAAACAAAAAAACAAAGAAACAAAACAAACAAAAAAAATATATATATACACTGGGTACGGAAAGTATTCAGACCCCCTTAAATTTTTCACTCTTTGCTATATTGCAGCCATTTGCTAAAATCATTTAAGTTCATTTTCCCCCTCATTAATGTACACACAGCACCCCATATTGACAGAAAAACACAGAATTGTTGACATTTTTGCAGATTTATTAAAAAAGAAAAACTGAAATATCACATGGTCCTAAGTATTCAGACCCTTTGCTGTGACACTCATATATTTAACTCAGGTGCTGTCCATTTCTTCTGATCATCCTTGAGATGGTTCTACACCTTCATTTGAGTCCAGCTGTGTTTGATTATACTGATCGGACTTGATTAGGAAAGCCACACACCTGTCTATATAAGACCTTACAGCTCACAGAGCATGTCAGAGCAAATGAGAATCATGAGGTCAGAGGAACTGCCTGAAGAGCTTAGAGACAGAATTGTGGCAAGGCACAGATCTGGCCAAGGTTAAAAAAATTTCTGCTGCACTTAAGGTTCCTAAGAGCACAGTGGCCTCCATAATCCTTAAATGGAAGATGTTTGGGACGACCAGAACCCTTCCTAGAGCTGGCCGTCCGGCCAAACTGAGCTATCGGGGGAGAAGAGCCTTGGTGAGAGAGGTAAAGAAGAACCCAAAGATCACTGTGGCTGAGCTCCAGAGATGCAGTCGGGAGATGGGAGAAAGTTGTAGAAAGTCAACCATCACTGCAGCCCTCCACCAGTCGGGGCTTTATGGCAGAGTGTCCCGACGGAAGCCTCTCCTCAGTGCAAGACACATGAAAGCCAGCATGGTGTTTGCTAAAAAACACCTGAATAAGATTCTCTGGTCTGATGAGACCAAGATAGAACTTTTTGGCCTTAATTCTAAGCGGTATGTGTGGAGAAAACCAGGCATTGCTCATCACCTGTCCAATACAGTCCCAACAGTGAAGCATGGTGGTGGCAGCATCATGCTGTGGGGGTGTTTTTCAGCTGCAGGGACAGGACGACTGGTTGCAATCGAGGGAAAGATGAATGCGGCCAAGTACAGGGATATCCTGGACGAAAACCTTCTCCAGAGTGCTCAGGACCTCAGACTGGGCCGAAGGTTTACCTTCCAACAAGACAATGACCCTAAGCACACAGCTAAAATAATGAAGCAGTGGCTTCACAACAACTCTGTGACTGTTCTTGAATGGCCCAGCCAGAGCCCTGACTTAAACCCAATTGAGCATCTCTGGAGAGACCAAAAAATGGCTGTCCACCAACGTTTACCATCCAACCTGACAGAACTGGAGAGGATCTGCAAGGAGGAAGGGCAGAGGATCCCCAAATCTAGGTGTGAAAAACTTGTTGCATCTTTCCCAAAAAGACTCATGGCTGTATTTGATCAAAAGGGTGCTTCTACTAAATACTGAGCAAAGGGTCTGAATACTTAGGACCATGTGATATTTCAGTTTTCTTTTTAATAAATCTGCAAAATGTCAACAATTCTGTGTTTTTCTGTCAATATGGGGTGCTGTGTGTACATTAATGAGGGAAAAAAATGAACTTAAATGATTTTAGCAAATGGCTGCAATATAACAAAGAGTGAAAAATTTAAGGGGGTCTGAATACTTTCCGTACCCAGTGTATATATATATAGCATGTATTATATACATGTGTAACATGCCGTCAGATAATGACAGTATCATATAAACTTCTCTATGAAAAAAACTCGAAATAATAATCAAAACGGTAAGATACTGGTCTGCGCTTCACTATAATGTAAGTGTCACGCAGCTTTGCCACACAGATTTTGATAACTGGACAGCTAAATAAAATGTACTGTGTGCCAAAGAAATAGACTAAAAGGGTAATGTGGCTGCAGATCTGAGGTACATACATATTTCTTCAATAAGCACCTAATATTTGCCATATAGAATCTACCTACACAGAAGTAAGCCCTGTCTAGGCGCTGCCCCAGTATGGTTTGTGTCAAGCCATTTGTTAGTCTGGTTGTTTGATGAGAGGGAGATGAACGCAGGAGTTGTAATAAACGCTTTAACAGCAGAGGACTCTTTTTCTGTTGCACAAAACCGAAGATGACAGCACCATTTGATCCTTAGGTCCGTGTACTTTTGCGTCCATTAATTTTTCGTTTTATAACCCAGAAATGAAATACGGAAAATGCGGTTTCTTCTATAATGGTTAGAACTCTGATGAATAGAATAAGCAGGAACAAACTCATTTTCATTATTCAAAATTCCTATTTCATTAAAAATCATAAAAATTATTAAAACATTTTTTGTAATGTATGTAAATGCAGTTTAATTAAGTTTAATTTCTACCTTTTTGAGTGTTTCTATACAGACGCACCCTCTCGGCGCTACTGACGTAGCTACCATAACTGCTTTATGAAAACATTTAGCTTCCATATTTAGTGTCCTGCAGCAGCAGAGAGCGCGCCGTTAGCACAGCTGAAGAGTTCTGCGTTCAAATACACGCAATACGCTGAAGCTTGCAGCAAAGCCCCAGCAAAAGTAATTACCATTAATTACCGGGGGAAATAGTAAGGAGATATTTGAATTATTTACTAATAAAGTGTTTTCTGTGTCAGTGTCGCAAAGATGAAGATGATGATCCTGACTCGGCCGTCTCCTCCTCATTAGACGCGCCTTTAGAGAGAAGTGCATCTTCACGGATTATAATGAAAGAGTTTTTGTTATCGATTTGATTTATTTCGTTAAGTAGTGATTTAAAGCTTTCTATAGATATATTTATTATGTCTGTGAGGCATGTATTCGCTGACTTTCGGTTCATTTTTGTGAAGCGCTCCTGTTCAAGACGCATCATTGTTTTCTTAAAAGCACGACGTTTTGTTGATATTGTGAGTGCACACAAATAAAAGTAGACCCTTTACGGTTCCGAATGGTGTATTACTCTTACCTTTATGAGCAAAAATTACGGCGTAAGTTGTTTCCATTGAAAAAAAATGCAATTGATTGCGCTGGCGCCTCCATGTCCTGCCCTTTAGCTTCCGCTCTCAGCACAAACTACTGGATGAAGCGCACATTTATCTAGGTTTAACGTTTAAACATTGTTATATGCTTGAACTGTTTCAGTAGGCTATATCTATAGATTTTATTTTAGGCAAGTCGTGATGATTTGAGAAGGCTGAATTGATCAAACGGCTATGATCAGCCTGCCGGTCTGCTGCTGGCCGCTTGGTCGTTACTTTAAGAAAGAAATAAACTTGTTTAACGAACAAAAAAAAAAAAAATGCTCCAAACGTTTTTCTAAATTAACTTAGCCTAATAAAAAAACGAAACGAAATATAATCACTTTGCCATTACATACAAAACTGGACTATTTTAATAGCTGAAACAGCTAGGCTATTATAATTTGATTTGGGAGAAGGGGGAAAAAAGACAATGATTTCAGATTGTCAAATGATTTCAGAAGCACCCTCAGTGATTTGATTCAGGAACCAGGCCTGCCTGTATCTGGAGATTATAACTTTATATATTTCTATATTATATTTCTATATTTACCCCATATATTAAACCATGTGTAGCGCTATATCACGATATAGCCGTACTTTGAGCAACCATGCATGGTCCACTCCGATACCGTGACCCAGATAGCACACAAAATTTTGACAAAATTATATCCCAGTATATAATTTAATGATGATAAAGTTCCCAGGATTCTGCTATGTCTATTTTAAAAATCATATTTGTATTAAGTCTCTGCATTATTCCAAAGATGGCTGTAGTTCTCAACTGAACGTGCAAGAGAAGCATTAATAAATTTGGCCAAAGAGAAACTGTTAAAATCTAAATTTTCTATATTAATTTGTGCATTTTCCAAATGTTTATTAAAAGTGCAAAAATTCATTAAAAAAAAAGTCAATATTTTACTTTTTCGGGTAATATTTTGTGTGTACGGTTCTAATTTCAGTTTTGGTTTTCAGCATAGCATTTAAAAATACAATAACCGTTCTTTTTTCATTTTTTTGGTCTGGGTTAAAAAACGAAAAACGAAAAACGAATGGACGCAAAAGTACACGGACCTCCTTGCTTGACCAATCAGTGGAAAGGGGTGTTTAATTCCCTCCCACATGTTGAAATCGAACATTCAGACTGTTTATCCATTTTCTACCCCTGAATGTAAAAACGGAAAATCAAGGCGATTTCTTTTTTCATTGTTTTGAAAAAATGAAAAATGAAAATGGCGCCGTTTTCTCATGTTTCTGTTTTCAATATTAAATCTCATGTTTCAGTCACGTATTGTTATACGTACATGTGTGAAAAGTAACACATTAAATTGAAGCCCCACCACAATTCTTCTCAGCATGAAGATCTGCACATTTCATTCCCTCACCAATGAACAAACTCGGATAAGATTATCCTGTATTATTTATAATATATACACGTTGTATAAACATAATTAAGATCTCCAGACCCTACAGAGGACTAAGCAGTTTGAAGAATGGGTGGATTTATAATGTAAAGGTATAGGCTACACGTGCTTCGGGAATGCATATGTAGGCCTACTCTCCATAAACACAGATAACTTAGAACACTGCGAAAATGCCTGACAAAACTTGTACAATTATTTTAACATTTAATATTAATTATAAATAGCCTCACAGGACTACATGTAATCCGCCACTAAACGTTTTATAGTCATAAATTAACAAGCTAAATTACAGAAAAGACTATAGAATACCCTTAAAGAGACTTTGGTTACAGTTAGCATGGCAGCGAGTGTTAATCCTGTTCTATAGTGCCATCTAGAGGTAAAATGAGGCGCTGTTTCAGGAGTTCTGAATCCTCTATTTTTCTGATGAAATCTGATAAAATAATAGCTAAATAGTTGGCCTATATTCATCTGTTTTGTAGACGCGTTCTAACAAAGAATTTTTAGATGTCAGTGTTGATATGTTTTGTGTAAAACTGCAACGCAGTTCAAAGGAATGTAATATTAGAAATAACCATTTAGCCTTTCCTTTTCACGCATGCAATTTCTTACCTCTGTTCGTGTTTTGAATGTTTATCGTGTAAATTATAACCATAACACTAGTTTCCGACGAGGAAGGGATCCGAACCCCACGTGCAGAGCACAATGGATTAGTATCGCCTTAACCACTCGTAACCTGCCACTGATGCATTTGAATGATCGTCTGGCCCCACTGGATGAAATACATTCGTACATTTTTATTTAATTCTCGTACAAACAAACAAAACTATAAAACAAATGACACGTCAGTTACTGGTTCAAGTCTCTCTTCTGTTGATCTCAGACATTCACTTCACTCTCTGCTGTAAAAACACCGTTCAAGGCGTGGACTCTCCTTGCCTCTCCTGTTCAATAGCTGCAGAAAGAATTTCACAAGAATACAGGCTTTAAGAAGTGTTAAGTTAAGTGAATATTTTAAGTGAGTATTCTGGAGAGCAATAGAAAAGAAAAATAACTTGAAATAGGCTAACTTGTTGAGTATCATAAAAAAAGAGATTGTTTCAAGTTTTTTTTAACCATATGGTTTTATAGATTACATTATGGGGGGAACAAATGGATGATTCAGGATAATCACACACCCTAAGTAACACATTTACTTCATTTCACATGTAATAGGTTTTCTGAACGGAATCGCTGTTATTTATAAATTTTTAAATGAGAAATAATCAATATATTAAAAACAAAACAAAATATTGACCATAACATCATCATACATCCTTCGCCATTGTTTCAGGATCAGATAGGCTACTCACTTTCTTTGGTTGGCAAGGGATTCTTTTCTTGGGTCTCTGTCTTCCTGAGTTTAGTTTTATCAAAGGATGTGATTTCTGTCATGTTGGGTTTGTCCGCCATGTTTCTGCACTATAGACAAAACAAAATGCAAGTTTAATATATGTTATTTACTTACACAACTACATTCATATTTGTTCAAGCTGAATCAGAACAAAAGTGAGCCAATGGAGTTTAGTGAGGGCATCATGTGTCACACATTTGTTTTTGTTTAAATTCTGTAACAATTCTATCCATGAAAAATCGCCAAGCTACTGCTCATATTTCTTAAAATCATATCCAATCTGCCAAGTCTGATGACTGTTGGCCATCCTTTCTTTCTGGGAATGTCTCGCCTCTGTCTTTGTTCTGTGCCCTGCTTCACAGAGTCATTTCTCTGCTTCTCACTTCAAATCTCTAGACATTTCAGACTATCTCTCTGAAAATAAGTATAGAAAGAACACAAAGCCACCTCTAAAAGCACCCAGAATATTGGAGTGTAAAGTCTTACCTTGAAGCAGTGTATGGACACGAGAGCTGAATGAAAAAGTATAAGTCTGTCTGTGTGGGTGGATGAAGCAGGTTCTGCCTTACGTGTGTGTATGTGCTGATGAGGAGGGGGCTACACCGCCTGTCCCCAGGGTTATTTGATTGGCCACACCCCCCATTGTCTTTCTTTTCCCCTCACATTATATGAAATATTCATGATCTTAGAATTAAGGGAGGGGCAGGTTAGAGCGTAAATCTGCTGACCTTGCATGGCAGAGGAGTGTACCAGATTTTATTCATTTAGGGAAACGAGACCCAATTATGTGAAAGATTCAGGAAGCAGAATGAGATTCAGCCTAAAAAAGAAGAAATGTAAAATTGTGAAATACTATTTTAATTTCAAATAACTGTTTTCTGTTATAATATAATTAAAAATGTAATTTATTCCTGTAATGGCAAAGCTGAATTTTCAGTAGCCATTACTCCAGTCTTCAGTGTCACACATGATCCTTCAGAAGTCCTTCTAATATACTGATTTGGTGCTTAAGAAACATTTCTTATCAATTATTATCAATATTGTAAACATTTGAGTTGCTTAATATTTTTTCTCATCTTTATATTTGTGGAAATACACACACACACAAATTCAAATTTACAGTAAATACACATTATTTGCTTTATTTCCTTATTTGGTAGGCAGACTATTTATATAATGTGCTCTGTAATCATCTTTTCAGACAAAAGATTTCTCAACTTGACTCTCTCTATGTGGGCAAACATAAGCTTTAGCGTGTACATGGACCAACTGTTTGAGACCACAGAGTGGTGTGTGCCCTGGCTCAGCTGTTGCGTCCCATACACAGAGTCATCCAACACCAGACACATGGTGCCTCAGAGCAGCTGTGTCCGAGCTGATCCATATGGGGAGGAAGTGACCAGAGATCTATAAGCACCACACAGCTGGCCCTCTCTAAGCCAAGAGACAGACTTTTGACCTTCAGAAGGAATATAGAAAACCAATCTCTTTCAGCATCTTTGTCTGCATTTTTCTGTATTTCAAAATAATAATATTTCCAGCATTATATTATATATTATATTGTTATATTATATACTATATTTATTTTAAATTGATCAAAAATGACAATAAAACATTTATAATGTTACAAAAGTGTTTCTATTTTGAACTTTCTATTCATCAAAGTATCCTGAAAAAACAACAACAACAATGTTTCCACAAAATATTGGGCAGCAAAAACGGTTTTAACTACGATAATAATAAGAAGCATTATGAATAACTGAGCACCAATATTAATTTAGCATCAAATCAGTATGTTAGAATGATTTCTGAAGGGTCATGTGACACTCAAGACTGGAGTAATGATGATGAAAATTCAGTTTTGCATCACATGAATAAATTACATTTTAATATCAATTCAAATAGAAAACAGTTTGTAATAATATTTCACAATATTACTGTTTTACTGTATTTTTGATCAAGCAAATGGAGGCATGGTGAGCATAAGAGACTTTGTTCAGCAACATTACAAAAACATATATATTTCTTTAACCGGAAGACCTTTTTGAACTTTTGACTGGTAGTGTATATAATTTGGAATACTTTATACATGTATTTATTATATAACTGTTCGAGTTAATGGTTCTTTCTATTCTAGATTGGTGTACAAAAATATATTTTTCTATTCTCACCACCAGATGGACCCAGAGAAACACAAATGTAAGGTTCTCTGTGCTAAACGATGCACAAGCACCACAGCACATTTTCCAGAAATAATGCATTAGAACATGTGGACAGGATTTACGCTAAAGTCTTTTTCATTGTAAGTAAATCTTTGTAGATACCATTGCCCTTTATGATTCAAAGCCCTCTCAGCTTCTGATATTGAAAGTCTAAATCTGAGAAAACTGTCTAGTTGAGCCATTGTGTGTGTGTATGTGTGTATTGGGGGAGTATTGTTTGTTTGTTGTTACTCAGCGCGTGCATCATCTGTACTGAGATCCTCTTCACCATTCCCATATCAAGGGTATCATTTACTATTTATGAAACAGAACCAATTAGCTCAACATGCCTTTGGTCTTCAAATGACAGGTGTGGGTGAAGCCCTTGGGAGCCGTCTATGTGAAAACAGCCAGCCAGTAGAGGGAGACGAGATGGCGGAGTGATTAAGGTTATGGACTCTAATCTACTGAGCACTGAATATAATTGTTTAGCTTTATTCACTGAAAAAAAGCTTGCACATCCACATTGACACAAATCACTCCTCATTTATCATCCTGAGCATGCTTCTCACGTACAAGCAAAAATCCCTACAATATAATCTGCTTTGTGGACAGCTGGTCCAATGGCAAACTACTGAATAATAGCAAATCTGACTTTTAGTCATAATTAACTATAGTTGAATGGAGAAGAGACTGTTTATTCATAACCTTTGAATAACCCCACAAAGCCCTGGGGCTGTGTTAAGAGATTTGTCCTCACATTTGCAGAAAAATCACCCCCTTTCCTCTCGTCCTTCCTCTCGCTCTCCTTCAAGCAGACTGCACTCGACGTGCCGCAGCTGTGCTCAACAGAGCAAAGCAATGTTCACCCTTTTTAAAGTCCACTTCCCACATGAACCTGCCTCCACTCCTGCACCTCTTCATCCCTACAACATCAAACATCGTCATTGAGACGGTCGTCTGCAGCGCGTCTTAAAAGGTGATTTATGCCCCTTAAACTCCAAGAGCAACAAGTTCATACACCGTAAGTCCACAAATCACCTTTCATTGCCAGCAGCAGTCTATAAAAGAAGTGGCATGTGAAATAAGGTTTAATATAACTAACATAGAAACCACCTGTACCTGCTAAAGATTGGAGCAGCTGCAGAAAATATGCTCCACACCGTAATGTCACGAAGCTACTATACTTTTTGTGTGCAAAGAAAACGCAAGTACAGGAATGCACATGTATGCTTTGTGAATGGAAATCATTGAATAAAGTCATTACTTTTGTTTTCTTTGTGCACAAAAAGTATTCTCGTAGCTTCATAACATGACGGTTGAAGCACTGATGTCACATGGACTATTTTATGTCCTTACTCCCTTTCTGGGCCTTGAACGTGTCAGTCGTGTTGCTGTCTATGCAGGGTCAGAAAGCTCTCAGATTTCATCAAAAATATCTTAATTTGTGTTCTGAAGATGAACGAAGGTCTTATGGGTTTGGAGCGACATGTGGGTGAGTAATTAATGACAGAATTTTAATTTTTGGGTGAATTAACCATTTAAGGCCCAAAATGTATGTTCATTAGTTCATTGTGGGAGCTTCAAGTGTTTGGCCATCATCAGAGAGTAATAAAAGAACCATAGGAATATATAAAAGATTAAAGTCAGGATGAAACAAACCAACAACTGACATCAATAAAGAGTGTTTAATAGAAATAAACTTTCACAAACAAATCAGTGAAGCTCCCATTAACTGCCAACTCTCTGCCGCAAATATTTCAATTGCTTATTTCAGCTAAACCTATAAAAAGAACAGAATAGGTTTTCATGCTGGAAGGATTGGGTTTCCGGCACAATTACTCTGAAACAATTTCATAACAGTAAGTGTCTCATGGACATCCAAATAGCTCTGTTTATTTGTGCAACTGTTGTCTTAAAGGAGTATTCCAAGGTCAATACAATAAGATATTTTGTTTATTGATTTCCATTGTACGGACAAAATAACAAAACACACACATACACACACACAGAATATTTTTTTGTGTTCTGCAAAAGAAAGTCAGTCATACAGGTTTGGAACAACATGAGGGTTAGTAAATGATGACAGAATGTGCGCACTATCCCTTTATATCAATCAGCCTCACTTGTGGCATAATGTTGATTACAACAAAATTAATTTCAGCTTGAATCTCAAAAAGCAAAAATCTGGGTTACTTTGAGGAATTTAACAGATTGGCCCTATTAACAATGAAAGTTAATGGGACCAATCAGTGAACGGTACAGCATGATATAAACAATATGCATTCATTTTAGTGTGAAAGAAAAACACAGTCGTAAAATTCAGTCGTAAGCGAAGAAAACAAAGGATTTTAGAAGAAAACAAAGGATGAAAGTATTCAAAAATATTTAGTATGGTAATCACATTATGCCACAAATGCCTTAACTTGCACTGAAACTGGAATTTTCCGTTAACTCCTGCTCTAGACTATTTTGTACTTGTCAGTCAGTGTTAAAACTCTCCTGACCTTATACTGCCAAAACAGACCATCAGAAACATCCAACAGGTGTGAATCACAAAGCGTTCCGCTGCTTAAACTAATCTAGGGCAGCACTGACGTGCGAGTCAGTCTGCGCCAAAAAGCTTCGTTTAAATCTCAAAAGAGCCAATAGAACATCCATCCTTGGAAACCGTGGAGAGCTTTCATAAGAGCCAGTTGTCATGGCAACTGTGTACTAATGGAAGTCATGACAAAGGGATTGCACACGCCGCCCAGGTCTGACAGAGTCACAGGCAAGCGGCTGTGAATGCGCAAGGACAAAAGCCAAGCGGAGATGGTGAAGAGGCTGGTTTTGTGCAAGACTTCACTGTGTCAAAGGCTAGACGTGTTTGTAACAGTATTGAACGCCCAGCTGTGTACAGAAGGGGTCTATAGTGACAGAAAGGAGACAAGCAGTCTTAGTGCATGAGAGACAGATCAGAGCCTCGGCATCGCAGGGTGTATAAAGGTGCGTTCGGTTATGTAAACGCGCCGTGGAAGTGAAGGAGGTTTACATAAGTGCTATAGAGCAAAGCTCCATTACAATCCTGCATTGTGCCTGACATATCACACCATGTTCCCCCTGCTTATGAGACGCATCCCGTCGGTCTCCATCTTCTGTCAGCTGGAGTAACGGCTGTGATTTGTGCCTGCAGTAACTCAGATGTCTCTTTCCCAACTGTGCCTGAAGAGAAGGCAGAGGGGAAACGGTCTACATTTGTTGGGAAATGACTCGTGACTGGCTCAAAGGAGAAAAGAATTCACCTGCAAATCTCTCCAGGGGTTCAATATGGCACTCTGGTCACCGCATTTTTCTTGCTCGCCACAGCAATGTTTTGAATCAGAGCATGGGGTTATAGACACATACCTTGGTTAAATAAAGGTTAAAAATTTCTCGACTGGTAAAATGGTAAAATACTACTCTCAAATCTGAATCTAAAACGGAAGCTTAAAACACAAGAAAGTGCTTTTATAATCTCTATGCAATGGTTTTTCTTTGCAAGCACTTTTTCTATGGATATACACTTTGGTGTCTATACACCTATAGGACATGGGTGTGCAAACTTGTTCCTGGAGGGCCACAGCAGAGTTTAGCTCCAACCCTAATTATACACACCTGAACCAGCTAATCAAGCTCTTCAGACTCACTCTGCCCGCGTCCCAATGTGCATACTATCCATCCTAAATTCTGTGTCATATTAGTAATTTTCAATACTATTTAGGGCAGATAGGGTGGATAGTATGCACATTGGGACGCAGGGTCTGTGTGTTTGAAGTTGCGTACCGTCTAAGTATTTGAATTTGAACTTACTTCACCACTGTTAGAGAAGTAAATTGGGACATACTACCAGAGATGGTCTTATTATTGGGAGATATGAGGGTCTGTAGTGCTTACCATTGGAGAATGTGTAACAGTCAACTTGGATCACGTGTGCCTTGATAACCAATCACATTACAGCCTTGAAGTCATTGAATTTCAGTCAGAGTTGTGCAATTGTCAGTTGGCATTTATGGATACTACAGAAATCAATGAGAATTGTCGTAAACTAAATCCTACCTGTCACAAAAAATCTATGATTTCTCTTATAATACGTCATTTTTTTCTGTGTAAACTCTAAAAATAGTTCAATCTAAACTATTGTTTAATAGCAAACAAGTTGTATTCATTCAATGATGAATATGAAGCTTCTCCTCCATTGACATTTATTTAAAAAAAAAGGCCTCTGGTCTCCTAGCATTAACCATTACACTTTTTTTGGCTAAAGTTTTTCAAATACTATGAATTTCAGACATAATACTCTTTTGGCGTAATGTTTTTTGAATACTATATAGTTGGGAAGTATACGATTTTGGACGCAGCTACTACAAACTTCTAGGCAAGTGTGTTGAAGCTAAAATCTGCAGGACGTTGGCCATTCAGAGACAGGTTTGGACACCCCTGCTATGACAAGCAGTTTGGAAAATGGATGAATGGGTGGACATACATAACTAGTAACTAATTTAATTATTAAAAAACATAGGTAACTGTTTAGTATAGGGGCCCATTCTCACTATTAACTAGTTGTTGTTTTTTTTTAGCATGCCTGTTATTAATATATTGGCTGTTTATTAGTACTTATAAAGCACATATTCTGCATGACCATATTCTACATCCCGAATCTTACCCGATACCTAAACTTAACAACTACCGTAATAACTATTAATAAGCAGCAAATTAGGAATTTATTGAGGCAAAAGTCGTAGTTAATGGTTTGTTAATAGTGAGAATTGGACCTTAAAATAAAGTGTGACCAAAACATACTACTCAGCTGTATTTCATTTTGCGTGAAACCCTATTATAGCACAATTTCCCCCTGATTTAACTTCTATTGCAGGGTAAAAATTTAGTTTTTTCATGCATTTTTTATTTAATGGTTATTTCTAGAAAACTACACAAATTAGAGGTTTAAAACCTTGTTTCATGGGTCATTTGTTGAAAAAGAAAACGTTTTTTTGGGGGCCAGTTGCTTACCCTATTTGAAAATGCAGTCAAGATGAGATGGATATGGTGTTTGTTCTGACAGTGTATTTTGCGGTCAGCTATAAGGTCCTTTGGTTGTGTAAACTGCCTTTGGCTAATACACTTCCACACACATCTGTTCCAAGAAAATACCCATAGGGATAGTGTGTGGCAACATCAGAAACACAAGGTCCCAAGAGTTTTACCTTTGTTTCCCCGTGAGAGCCTTATGGTCTGTTGGCAAATATGTTCAGGGACTGAGAAAGACAGAGAGGGAGAGACACCCTGATAACCAATTCAAATCTCCCTGGAGTTCACATTATTTTACATTTCCACAGAATAACAACACAAATATTGCCATTATATAAACCCTAGTCAGGTTTGGTTTGTTTGAAGTAGATAAACTTGCATGACGTATATAATGAGGGGAATAAAGGATGTACAGGATGCTTCTGTTTCAGGAAGCTGCTTTCTGTGCCTTTCAATCCTGTTCATTTATAAGCATGGTTAACTTGAATAGTGGCAGGAAAAGGCCACACTTCTTAAAGAAAGATGAAACACAAGCATTCAAAAGCACAAATGTGTGACTCACAATAAAGACACCCACTTCGTAAAGAATCTATGGCTGTTATTATCAAATCAAAATGACTCAGCGTCACAGCTCTCTGGGAGGCCCTACAGGGACAGTGATGAAGAAACATAACAGCCCATCGCTCAATACCTTTCAGCTGCGTTTTTGTGCGATATGCATAATCACTGGTTATAGCATCAGGGTCCTTCGAGAGAAGACAAAGGGAAACTGCGGAAACTGTGACTGCTAAAACGGATCTTTAACCCCTCGCGCAAAAATCTATCATCCCAAAGTGTCAGTTGTGAATGTCTTGCCACCTACTGCTCTGTATTTTTCATCTGACTTCCACAATGAACTATAATCTTAGAAAGAAGGCAATTCTTTTGAAAAATGACAGGAAGAAGTGTGGGTGTGTGAAATATAGACCTCCTATTTTATTATGAAATATGTTGACAGGTGTATGATAAAGCAGCTGAACATCAGTCAACTCAAAAGATGTGTGTGGTTGCAGGTGCCGTTCACCCAGAACGTGTCTTTGCATTTAAAAACTCAAGATGTGTTACTAATGACTGGAAAAGATTGCGGGGTCTTGACTCAAGGGTGTATATGCATCTGAATATGCATACCTCCCTACCATAAAATAGTATGAGAAGAGTAGTATGTCTGAATTCACAGTAGGCAAAAAGTATGACCGACTACTTCGTGAGATTCTGAAGTGTGCATCCAGTGGACACTTGGTTTACTTTTACTATCTCATCATGAGGCAGCGCCAGTAGTAATGAAAAGATTTATCTTGAACTCTGTTATGGAAGCTAGCTTTAACAACACAAATTGGACAAGCGGTTTGGAAAATGGATGGATGGATGATTCAGCTGGAGGCGGCATCTTCCGTTGAGACGTGAGAATTCATTTGCCACGACCTTTACAGTGCATTATGGGTTTTCTCTAGCCATTGAGTGTTCATCGGTTGTACACTCGTTAAAGCGGTGCATTATGGGATTGAATGAGTGCTTGCGATTATGTCCACTATAGTTTTGGACACCACTACAAATAACCGTCCACTCAAATACATCACTTTAGATAGTTCTTTTCGTGCTTCATGTACAAGTGTTTTTCTAACGAGTGTGCTTTTAATTAGTTATTTGATGCTATAAAATCAGGGTGTGGTGTCGTGATTGTGAGCTTGCGATTGGGTCTGCTGGAGTTTGGGCGCTCCACCTCGCAATCGCTACTACACTGACTCGGCTCCAAATGACGTCATTGGTGCACAATGACAGTGGATATATTGGGATGTTTGGCTTCATTTTTCTACAGTGGAAGGAATTGGAGATGTACATTATTATCATCGTTTTTTCTTTCTTTCTTTAGTTTACACAGAAAAACAATTCAGACAGAGTGCAATTAAAATGCACTGTGAGATAAATGCACATGAACAAACTGTCACAAAATTGTAATACTATTTCAAATTGAGCTTTTTTTGTGAATCCACCTTTTGACTTGTGATGTTTAGCATTTATTAAATAAAATTATTTTATTTTATCTTGCCTAATCTAATTTCAATCAGGCTACCTGGTGTTCAAGTGCTGTGGTTTTCTGGTACTGCCCTGTTGGACAGATGTGAATGGAAGCAGATGAATTGGGGCTCTGAATTGCATAGCCTCCCTCTGCCCTAAATCGCATGTACCCAATTACCAGAGCCACCAGAGCCTGACCTGCAGATTACGGGCAATTGGAAGGACATTTTGTTGTAATTTGGAATGAGGGAGGCCAATTTAGTGATATTTTTTAGAAATCCTGTCTCCCCGTCATTGCTCACCATATAAGGTTTGCTTTTATTTAATACAGATGGAAGTGTTTTGTTAGGTATGTTTATGAGATGCTGTGAGGTCCGTAAGTCTGAGACCACTAGTTAAAATGCTTTATTTTGCTTCCGTTTTCTCTGTTTTCTCATTTAATACAAACATGTTTTCAGGATTTCAGGAAACAGGATTTCAGAATACCTATTTGCTTTATGGACAAGTTGTGTAAAACCCAATAACCATGTTCTCCAGCATGATTTGAGAATGATCCAAAGAAACCCATAACTAGACTAGTAGAAAACAGACTTGATGGAGAACCATTGACAAGTTGGTAACCTGCCAGGGGGAATTGCTTGGTAATCCTGTTGTGGTGAGTGACAGAGGAATTAACTTCATACCAGAGACTGGAACATGTTAATGTATGGTTCTCACATAATCTAGTTATAGGGACTGAATCACAGGGGTTTATTTATGTTAAATACATCACTTTCTCTTCCATCTACCTTTCACTTTCTATCACTCTGTCTCATTATATGTATAAATGACCTAATTTTGTGGAATGTTCTGATGGAGCCAAAGCTTGCTGAGCATTTGTTGGGGTTCTGTTAGCAGCCATCCTCCTTCTTTCTGCTTTTTTTTTTTTGCCCTGCAGCGATGGCTACAGACAGAGCACACACTGAATAAAGATGTTCCCTCATGCCTGCAGATGGGCTATGATGCACTTCTGAGAAGAGCATATGCTTTGCCTTTGCAGAAGTCTGTAGCTCCAGGACTGCAGCAACTCACAAGTAGCAATATATTTTTTGAAGGTTCTATATCAATAGAATTCATAAAATTACTTTTAGTTTTTGTCAAGCATTACCTTTTCATATGACTTATATTTTATCTTTCACATATGTTTTGTACAGTTCTTTAATACATTCCAACATGTTTAATATACAGGAACGCTGTCAAGATAGGTTGCACATTATGTTCCATGATCATTTAAACTAAAGAACTCTCACACTGATTTGCATCTATTAAAAAAACAAATCCACCAATTATTGACTTTATTTACTCTCTTTTGCACTCTTTTTTTTTTTTTTACTGAAATTCAATTAAGTACAATAGAACAAACAGTTGAAGTACTTTCAGAACTACAATAATATTTCAAAAAAAAAAAAAAAAAAAAATGGGAGTGTGCTAATGATTATAGAAATAAATTTAAAGATTTGCATATAGAGTCGTTATGGCTTTCTTGTTATATGAAAAAAAAAAGAAAAAAAGATTAGTCTTGTTATATATTTCAATCTCTTGTTTAAGGATCAAAACAGAGTTTGGTTTACTTTTATTTATATGATATTTAGTGAAAAGTACAATTATAATATTAGAATATAACATTCTTTTGTTTTATTTCAGTATATTTCCATGCATGACAGAAGGACATATGATGTAAACCTGAAATTTCCTGCCAAACTAAACCCGGCTGCTAAAAAACAAATCATTATTGTGAGAATATCGAATCAGGATAAAGAAAGAACACAGTTTTATGTACTGGTTCAGTAACAGAATTTAATTAATTTTTAATTGAAGTAACTTCCATTGTGCACTTTTAAAAGCAATTATCTTTACAATTCTCATTTTATTTGGAACATCTTAATTCAATTCATTGTCATCTGGGGATTATGCCTTATTTTCTCCTGCTTAGTAATGGAATGTTCATGATTATTTTAAGCCCCCTACTTCCTTTTTAAAAGCATATTATAACTTGGTACTGTGATTAATATAAAAACAGGAAACCCTTTGAAAAGAATGATGCCTCTCAACAACTGTCAACAAGAAATATTTATTTAGCCCCGCCTTCCTCGTAAATCTATTTCAAATCGTTTGCTATTATCTGCAGTTAATCTGGTTGTGCCTTTTGCGATGGTTTGTATTTGCATGTACCACCATATATTATTTTCAGCTGAGATGAATGTGGGCCATTTGGCATCGTATTGATTTGGTGATTAAGATAATGAAAATAAATGGCTCTGTTGGTGAACAAAAGACTACTTCTCACAGATTTACTGAGAGTCTGCAAAGTAGAAGCCATTTTGTTTAGACAATATTTGGATGAGTCATTAAAGTTGTAGGCACCAATTTCAGCGCCGAGTACAAGCTGCCATTCTTCTTTTTTATTGCATCTTCATGGCTGGGTTAACTATAATAATCATTAATCATAAGGTTTACAAAGGGGAGTCTAGACATTTTTCATCAACATTCCCACAGATCGATGACGAGAGGGTCAGCGGCAATTACATATTGTACTGCGAAAGGACAGACGTTGAATTTACCAATTACTCTGTGAGCAATTTCAGTGGAATGAAAACACTATGTTGCTTTTTTATTTAGCTTGGGAATGAGCGACCAAAAGTGGTACAGAAAGTAATTTTTGGTGTTGATGTAGAGCTATAAACACATGTTTGCATGCTCTCATGAGCACCTTACAGGCAGTATTCCTGCTACAAATCTGCACGCTGACTTTCCTTTCCAACCGTGCTTTGAGAGGATCAACTTTGATGGTATAAATGGACTGCGGTGAAATAACTGAGTCATGCTGAAAGCTGCGGAAAAGGCTTCTCGGAAATATTTTCAGAGGCATAGATTAAGTAGAGCCATTTTGATCTCGCTACCCAAACAGTATGCTCCCAGTGAGATATGAATAAAGGAGGAGGAACAATCAGAATGTTGCATTTAATTTGTCATCTGCATGCTTGTGGGTGAGACTGAAAGCTTAGAAAATGAAGCACAAGTATATCTGAGCTCACTAATTTCTTTTCAAAAATATTCATGCTTCTGGTATAAATTTGATTTGCATTTGATAAGGACAAAATATTTGTTTGATTGGAGATAAACAGATGAAATTGAAGATGAAAATCATGAACAAATATTTAGATTGGACTGTAACATGTAAAAAACTTTGTGCTATATTGTGGGATATTAAGTAGTTGTGGTTCATTTGAAGTCACCATTATTGTAATTAGTGTTTCTGGTGAAGTCACAGTATACAGTTGTCCATTTTAATTTTAATGAATTAGATCTACTATTACTATGAATGTAAGACAACTTATAGACAAGAATTCATTGTAAATATGCACTCACAGTGACCTTCTTCAGATGATATGTATCTAAAAACTCAAAAACTATTCAGAATATTGAGAAGAAGTATGAAAACAACCATCTTTAGCCTACGGCAACCACTGAGATATGCCATCTTATATTTATAAATGGAAGGAAGTATTGAGTATGAAAGTATAGGACTGACTCCAACAAAAACATGACCAAAAATATAAACCAAAATGGCTTTTAAATATTTTAAAACATTTTGCCAATGTGATGGGATTTGATTTTGTTTGAATTCTTGAACACTCTACTTCGTCCAGGTAGCCACTTTCTGGCTATAATGATGTATAAATATGTCACTTAATGCAATTTCATCAGAATAGTTTTCCTAAAAACAGCTAAATAAGTGAAATTGTTACTTAAAATGTTCCTAGACTCTCAAGTGGCAAAATGCAGCTCTCACTATCTCTCATTATACATTCAGTATATTAAGCAGCTCTGAAGTTTTCGTACTCTGTTCTCTTAACACCCAATGACAGCTGCAAAAGTGTGAAATGTCACACGGTCAGGTTTGTGTTGTGCCTAAGAGGCTGTTCATTTCACTTTCTGTTATCTCTCTCAAGGGAAAAATTCTCAAAACACTGCCGTACTGCTTAAATCAGCAAAACATTTCCCACAGCTCCTCGTCACCATTTCTGCTTTGGTTGCGTGGTACTTGCAAACACAACAAAATAGTGGTGAGTTCAGAATGTGAAATTTGACAACAGACACAAAACCTGAATAGTAATTGCAAATTCTTCCAAAACGTTTCTCTCTACCTGCCTTATCATAAAAGTTGTCAGATAATCTGAAGGGTGAGGAGCAACCGTTGAAGCTTTCAGAAGCCTCGTCTCTCCCGGTTTCCAGCAGGTTCTCCTTGTTCTGTCAGAAGAGAAACTGTAACGTTTCAGTGTTAAAATGACTGAGTTCCTCATGATTTGCAACCTTTACACATTTTTGTTGTGGTCTGAATATTCTATTTAGTCATGAACCATAATATATAACAAATATATAATATTTATGTGGATTTGCTATTAAAGTTTATTGATTCTCACTCAGAAACGATCTCATATTTGATAAAAGATTGTGGGAAAGATGCTGGAGTTCAGCATTCAAAAAGAGAAAAACTGATCATTTCAAAATTGTTTGGTGTATTTTGCACAGGATCTGGTTTTTCAGGCTTAGCATATAGGGCTACAGTTGAATAAATATGGCGTTTTTTTTTTAAAATGTCAACTGACAATGTACATTAAGCACTTGTGTAACATATATGACATGCTTTTGACATGTTTGACAAGTATGACAAAAATAAGTTCTCAGCAGGGTGTTTTGTGGCTGCATTTCTGATATAACAGCATAAATCTAATGTTTGTATTAAACCATTGCTGTCTTTTTGATTCCTCCATTGTTCTAAGGTCATGTGTAGGGCATCAGCCCCTGTAGAGTAGAAATAATCCATGACGGCAAATGTCCTTGTGCTTCCTCTTCGTTCAGTCACGCATGTCTTGCGTGTGCATTAACCGCATAGTCTTCATGAAGACGTTTCAAGACCGTGAAATAGATCCCAGTGGGACTTTCTGATCATAAATGTGGGCTGTGGTCCCATCATGCCTGTCTATTTTATGCTCTGTTATATGTGTATCAACTAGATATAATTTCTCCATGGTGTCACTGACTTTGTATTGCTTGGTTTTATTTCAGTGTGGGCTCAAGAGCTGGTGATGGTAGGAAAGATGTTAAAGACTGGCAGTTATTGCTGTGTATTTCAACAATGAGGGTTGGTGTGTGTCTCTCTTTTTACACAATGTACTGATGCAGTGCACATGGTTTGTTGGACTATGGACAGATCAATCATATTAATATATGTTTAATATTATATTTAATATAAATAACATGTCGATTGTTATGATTATATTTAATATATTTTAAAAATATTTTATTTAATTAAATTAAGTGAATATTAAAGTGAATGTGGTTTGCTACCGTATGGATAGATAAAATCATTAATATATATTTAAAATTGTATTTAATATTAATAATGTAACAATGATTATACATTTTAAAATATTTCATTTTAATTTAAAATGTGTATTTTTACACATATCATTAAAGTGAATATGTTGTTTTTGGAGTATGGATAGATCACACCATGAATATGCATTTAATATTATATTTAATATCAATGATTGAATAACAATTATTAATATGACAATACATGTTAATATATTTGTAATTTTTTAATTATCTTTTGAAAGTTTTAATAATTTTATATATCATTAAATAAATATAGAATGCCAATTTATATTAATATTATTTATATCTATTATTTATATTAATATTAATATATTAATTTGAATAACAGTTTTGCATATATATATATTTATACATTTATGTTTTAATTATTTCATTTTTATTTTATTTATATTGTTAAAATTTTAAAACATGACTATATATGTTCTAATATTACATATATATTATGTTTAAACAAATTATATAATATTTTTTTTTCATATTTTAAAATATAAAAAATATTAGCATTAAATATAACTTGAAATTCTATTATAGCTAAATTCTATTGCAGCAATTCTATTGCATGCATTGTGATCACCAGTCAAGATTTAATTATGGTTTCTAGACACTGTAAAAAAGAGTAAATAAATATGTGAAAAATAAATAATGAAAAATGGGGAAAGGGAAAATGTACTGGTAGATTAGAAATTCCTTCAAATTGGAACATTGTGCCCTATTTTTATGGATTTTTTTTTTACTGTGTGGCTGAGTGAAGATTTAGCTCAGATGAACAGTGTCCACCTTTTAGTTGCCTTCAGATTCTCTTGTAATTATCATACATACCTATTTCCCTCACTGAAGTGTGGGCTGAAACAAACCTAGAAGCCAAGATGATGACCTGGAAACGACTGTCTGTGATTTCATTTGGGACTGGAATATTTAGCTACAGGTTTCACTGGAGCTATTTTTCCTTATGCACCCCAGAGAAGTGCTTTTAAATGTTCTGACACATGAGCTCTCCAGCGCCGAAGCTGCTACAGATGTTGCAGGGCTCGGGTCCTCAGAGAAAGCAGCCTACTATCACTTTCCAGGCAGGCGGCTGGTGAACAGAAGATCTGTGAGGGCAGCGTGTGGCCCTGAGGTAGAGCAGAGGATCACAGAGCTACCGCTGTTCATACTGCTCAGTAAATAGAGCATGACTGGCTTTCTGGACAGAAGTCAACGTAGAAACACAATAAGTGGCTTATAAACATAAAAAATTTAAATGTCTGCAGCTGGGAAAGTCAGAGAGGGATGTCATGAGATTAAGTGAGTCTTGTGTTTACAGCCTCGCTCTAAACAGCCCGTATCATCCTCATGACTGAGCAGAATGCGCTATTTGCTTTGTTGTGCTGATCAAAGAAGTGCCAACTTACCCATTCCATACATTGCTTCTGGTTTCCAGTGACTGTAATATCTCTGTGGAGCAGGACCTGGTGCAAATCGACACATTAGAATTGTAAATTCAACTCTTCCCTATGTATTAATGACAGCACCTAGTGTGGATTAACTTTCACATTTCTCTTCTCCATGTGAAATGACAAGTGCTGCAAAATGCAGGGAAAGAGAGAGAAATAAACAGAGACAGGCCTGGTGCCGCTACTCCTGAAATATATATGTTAGTTACGTCCCTGTGCATAAATATTAAGCACTATGTATCATAACGTGTGTGTGCCACTTGCACACCACTGTTTTCCACGTGTCCATGAGCAGAATTACACCTTTTATGTTACAGATTTTATGCTTATTATATTTAATACTTAATATACATTTAATGAAAACATACTTTTTTTCACATTTTGTTATGTTGCAGGCTTATGTTAAACTGCTTTAAAATACTTTTCCCCACATCTATCTACACTTCATAATGACAAGACAAAAACAGAATTGTCACAACTTCATAAATTTATAAATCTGAAATAAGTACATTGCATAAGTATTCAAACCCTTATCTCAGTACTTACTTTTTTTTTTTTAAGGTTTCTCCAGAAATATTTGATTAGGTTCAAGCTCAGGCTCTGGCTCTGGCTGGGCCACTCAAGGACATTCACAGAGTTGTCTATATGCCACTCTTGATGTGTGCTTAGGGTCCTTGTCCTGTTGGAAGGTGAACCTTCTGCCCAGTCTGAGGTTCTGAATGCTCTGGACTAGGTTTTCATTAAGGCTATCTCAATATTTTGAGATACACAGCATGAGGCTGCTACCAGCACACTTTACTTTTGGGATGGTACTCTACAGGTGATGAGCAGAGCTGGTTTCCTCCAAACATGGTGCTTAGAATTGAGGTTCATCAGACCAGAGAATCTTGTTTCTCAGCATCTAAGGGTCCTTTTTTTGCAAATGCCAATTGTGTTTTCATGTGTCTTCACTGAGGAGAGGATTGAGTTTGGCCACACTGCCATAAAGCCCAGATTGGTGGAGTGTTGCAGTGATATTTGTCCTTCTGTAGCTTTCTCCTATCTCCACATATGATCATGGAGCTCAACTATAGAGCGACCATCAGGTTCTTGGTCACCAGTCTAGACAAGGCCCTTCTCCATCAGTTGCTCAGTTTGGCCAGGAGGCCAGCTCTAGGAAGAGTCCTGGTTGTTTCAAACTTCTTCCATTAAGGGTAATGGAGACTACATGCTTCTGTGAACCTTCAATGAAGAATTTTTTTCTGAACTCTTCCCAAGATATGTAGCTTCATGCAATCCTGTTTCTGAGCTCTACACGCTGTTCTGTTGACCTCAGGGCTTGGGTTTTGCTCTGATATGCATTTCCAGCTGTTTCTTTCCAAATCATAACCATTCAATTGAATTTGCCACAGGTTAACGTCACTCAAAGTTTAGTAATGTTTACAAACTATATGAATGCCCTGAGCTAAATTATAATTGTCCCAGATAAGGGTATGAATGCTTATGCAATGGAATCATTTAAGTTGTTTACTTTTAATAAATAAAAAAAAAAAAAAAAAAAAAAACTTTTTTGCTTTGCCATTATGGTGTATGCAGTGTAGATTGGTGTAGGGGAAAAAAAAGTAATTTAAAGCAGTTTAACATAAGGCAGCAACATAACAAAATGTGAAAAAAATGGAGGGGAATGAATACTTTCGCAAGGCACTGTATATATAAGAATCAAATATCTGTTATATTTGGTCCACTCCACATTGCTGGCACCACAGTAGAAGATTCTATGGAATTTGCAGTTGGGATATACTTTATTTCTGTGAAGGACTTTAATATTCTTGAGAGGTATCTCAACGACCAGTGCCTCTATTTGTATTCATAGTCTCACAGCTTGACAAAGATTTCATTTTTGGAAAGGAAATCAGCCATGTTCAAATCTGCAGGCCTCTGTTGTCTTTGATTGATCTTTGCAATCCCTGAATGAACCTGCTGTCTGTTTCCTCATTCCTTTTGTTCCTTCACAAACTATTTACTTAGCACCAGTTCTCAGACTCATCTGAAATCCCCCTCTGATAGCTTATTCCCGTCCTAATGTATTCTTCAATAGTAATGCAAATCACACCATTCCCTGTATTGGGAGATGAGAATTATTCATTGGCTTTCAAAGACAGAGGAGATGAGTGCTTTTTTTTTACTCACAATTCCTTTCTTTAGAACTACAGTGTGAGACTGTTTAATTTCTCACGCTTTAGATTGCATTTCTGTTTGCTGCATTGATTTTAGTCAACCTGCCCCACCTGAACTCTGTTGTCTGTTGATAATTGTCACTTAAATGAAGGAATAATATAATGTAAATAAATGTTGTGTAAAAAGATAAGCAAATCTGGATTGCTGACTGCAATGCAGCTACACACAAATTCACCTCAGCTCTAGGTAAGTGTAAAAAAAACAAATGTTTCAACTTGAAAAAGTAAGTGTTCATGCTGCCTTAAAAATTCGAATGAACACTTACTTTTTAAATTTGAAATTTACATTTTCTTAATGTATTTTTTTTTTATATATATATGTTTTAACTTAGATTTCTAATTCAATTATTATTATTTTTTTTTAATTTAAGGGAATAATTGACCAAAAAATGAACATTTTCTGAAAATGTATTCACCCTCAGGTCATACAAGATGTATATGAGTTTGTTTCTTCATTGGGACAGATTTTGTGAACGTATTCACTGCAGAGGATCCTTTGGTGAGCAAGTGATGTAATGCTATCCCAGCAGGCACACAAGACATTGATATTTGGTTACATTTTTGCAATGTCGGGTGACCAAAATTCAATGTCAATTCAAAGTCTAATGTCAATGTTCATTTGATTTTCAATACCTACATCAGCTGACGTTGATATTTGTTGTTTTTAGGTTGTATAACCAAAATCCAACATTAAGACCGTCAAATTGACGTCAAATACTGACGTCAACCCGATTTTCATTCTCAACCAAAATGCAACGCCTGTCCGATGTTGTCAGGGATGTCACGTTGTAACAGCCTCCTCCGTCACCACAGTCATCATCCACCACTTACACCAGATCGCACTCACCTGTGTTCTGATCACCTGCACCTAGGTTCTGATCTCCTGCACCTGCCGATCTCCAATCAAGACACACTCAAGAGCACGCTGCACTCAGTGATTCACTGTCCGGTCTACCGTTCACTACCCCGAACTGTACCTGACTCCCTTGTGCTACTAACCTGTTTGTACTTACCTTCCAGTCTCCAGTTGATTCTCCAGAGATTATCCCTCGTTGCTCCCTCTCGTTCCCGGACTCCTCAGCTCCCGCTATCCTGCAAGGATATAGACTGTCAGTGCTCTGCAAGACTTTCCTAGGACCTTTTTCAGTATCATTCACTCACTGTTTGTGATTCACTTAACTGTTTGTGTCTGGCCTGTTTGTGACAGAAGACCGGACCAAGACAATTACCTCCATGGATCCACGCACTCCATCTCCTGCAGATATCCTCGAGGAACTGGTCACCACACTCTTCACTCTTCACTTCACTCACGCCAGTTTCTACCCCGCCATCTGCCTCTGTAAGTCCCATGGCCATGCCAGCTACCTATGCGGGTGGCGCTGTAGACTGTGGTGGCTTCCTTCTCCAGATTGTGCTGTTCATCGAGATGCAACCAGCGATGTTCCCCACCGAACGCTCGAAGATAACATTTCTCATTTCTCTCCTCTCTGGTCAAGCGCTACTCTGGGCGAAAGCTATATGGAATTCTGCCATAATTAATTCCATAGATGCATTTACTAATCATTTCAAAGAAGTTTTCTGTTCCACGTCAGGAACCCTCTCGGTGTCGGACCAGCTGCTTCGTCTGCGCCAGGGTGCTAGGTTTACTCTCAAATATACTGTGCACTTTTGGATGCTGGCGGCGACCAGTGGGTGGAATGAGACAGCGCTCCTCATTGCCTACCGGCAAGGCCTAGATCCCCGCATCTGTACTCAGATGGTAATTTATGATGATTCTGTAGAGCTAGAAAGCTTTATGCAGAAAGCCAACTGCATCGCTCAGCGCTTGTTAGCTTGCCATATAGGAGAAGCCACTCAACAGTCTGGCGTACCCACCACCGTTCCTCCAGTACCAGAGCTCATGCAAGTGGACTCCACCAGACTCCTTGCGGCAGGACTCTGCTTATATTGTGCCTCCTCTGAACACTTAATCGGAACCTGCCCAATCAGACCCCCATGCCCAGTGAGGAGTACTGTAAATTTGGAACCAGCCATTGCTTCCCTTTCCTTGTTATCAGTGCAACTATTCACTCCAGAATGCTCGTTTTCAGTCCCAGCCCTTGTCGACTCGGGCTCCTCGGGGAACTTCATCTCTCAAGACCTTCTAAACCGTCTTCATCTGTCCCGAGATCACCAAGCCCAGGAGCTCCGAGTCGAAACCATCCAAGAGAAGCCGCTGGGGCGTGGGCGGGTAAGGTTTTGAGTACCTCCCGTTAAACTCAAGATTGGCACCTTACATGAGGAGGAGATCACCTTTCTGGTACTGGAGGGATCCACGGTGGATGTCTTCCTGGGATGCCCCTGTCTCATTCTCCACTCTCCAGAAATCAGGTGGAACTTGTGTGAGGTTACTCGCTGGAGCGAGTACTGCCGTCAGCGCAGACTATCGGTTCTGCCCCGACCGCCCAGTTGGACCTTCACCGCCCAGATCGCCTCCACCTGCCCTGTAAAAAGCTGAGTCCCCGCTACAAATGTATGTTCCGGATACAGAGGCAGATAAATTAAGTCACGTATCAGCTTCACCTACCACCCAGGTACAGAATCCATCCCACCTTTCATGTGTCACTCCTTAAACCTTTCTCTCCTTCCTCATCAGAACCCGATGAGCCTCCTCCTCCAGAAATCCTAGACCAACCATCGGTCTACCAGGTCAAAAACATCATGGACTCGCGGCGGCGGGGTGGTCGGTTCGAGTACCTGGTCGACTGGGAGGGATATGGGCCGGAGGAGTGTTCCTGGGTGGTTCAGGACGATATCCTGGTTCCCAGATGCACCCAGAGGCCATGGTTGCCCCTGCCGCCGCTTGAGGGCGTCAAGAGCTGCCCCTGGGGGAGGGGGTAATGTCAGGGATGTGACGTTGTCACAGCCTCCTCCATCACCACAGTCATCATCCATCACTTACACCAGATTGCACTCACCTGTTTTCTGATCACCTGCACCTGGGTTTTGATCTCCTGCACCTGCCGATCTCCAATCAAGACACACTCAAGAGCATGCTGCACTCAGTCATTCACTGTCCGGTCTACCGTTCACTACCCCGAACTGTACCTGACTCCCTTGTGCTACTAACCTGTTTGTACTTACCTTCCAGTCTCCAGTTGATATCATTCACTCACCTGCCATTGCTCTTCTCTATCATCCATCTTCCACTGTTCAATAAACCAGTTTGTGAATCACTTACCTGTTTGTGTCTGGCCCGTTTGTGACAGATGTCATGTCCAACGTCAGCCTGACATTATATTGACATCCTGTGCCTGCTGGGATATTTCTCCATATCTGTTATGATGAAGAAACAAACTCATCTATATCTTAGATGGCTTGAGGGTGAGTACATTTTCAGAAAATTTCATTTTTGGGTGAAGTATTCCTTCAAGGAAACAAAATTAAAGTGGCATGAAATTTAAGGATCTTCAAAATGCTGTACATGTTTTTAATAATATATTCACGTTTAAGCAAGCATTACCTACAAATGATATTTATGTAGACATTATTGAATATTAATTTATAATTACTTTTGTTTTTAATTATTAAAATATTAATTATATTTCATTTTAATTAAAAAATGTATTTTTTTTATATATCATTGAAGTGAAATATATACAGTGGATACGGAAGGTATTCAGACCCCCTTAAATTTTTCACTCTTTGTTATATTGCAGCCATTTGCTAAAATCATTTGTTAATTTTTTTTCCCTCATTAATGTACACACAGCACCCCATATTGACAGAAAAACACAGAATTGTTGACATTTTTGCAGATTTATTAAAAAAGAAAAACTGAAATATCACATGGTCCTAAGTATTCAGACCCTTTGCTCAGTATTTAGTAGAAGCACCCTTTTGATCTAATACAGCCATGAGTCTTTTTGGGAAAGATGCAACAAGTTTTTCACACCTGGATTTGGGGATCCTCTGCCATTCCTCCTTGCAGATCCTCTCCAGTTCTGTCAGGTTGGATGGTAAACGTTGGTGGACAGCCATTTTTTGGTCTCTCCAGAGATGCTCAATTGGGTTTAAGTCAGGGCTCTGGCTGGGCCATTCAAGAACAGTCACGGAGTTGTTGTGAAGCCACTGCTTCGTTATTTTAGCTGTGTGCTTAGGGTCATTGTCTTGTTGGAAGGTAAACCTTCCGCCCAGTCTGAGGTCCTGAGCACTTTGGAGAAGGTTTTCGTCCAGAATATCCCTGTACTTGGCCACATTCATCTTTCCCTCGATTGCAACCAGTCGTCCTGTCCCCGCAGCTGAAAAACACCCCCACAGCATGATGCTGCCACCACCATGCTTCACTGTTGGGACTGTATTGGACAGGTGATGAGCAGTGCCTGGTTTTCTCCACACATACTGCTTAGAATTAAGGCCAAAAAGTTCTATCTTGGTCTCATCAGACCGGAGATTCTTATTCAGGAGTTTTTTAGCAAACTCCATGCGGGCTTTCATGTGTCTTGCACTGAGGAGAGGCTTCTGTCGGGACACTCTGCCATAAAGCCCCGACTGGTGGAGGGCTGCAGTGATGGTTGACTTTCTACAACTTTCTCCCATCTCCCGACTGCATCTCTGGAGCTCAGCCACAGTGATCTTTGGGTTCTTCTTTACCTCTCTCACCAAGGCTCTTCTCCCCCGATAGCTCAGTTTGGTCGGATGGCCAGCTCTAGGAAGGGTTCTGGTCATCCCAAACGTCTTCCATTTAAGGATTATGGAGGCCACTGTGCTCTTAGGAACCTAATTTTTTTGTAACCTTGGCCAGATCTGTGCCTTGCCACAATTCTGTCTCTGAGCTCTTCAGGCAGTTCCTTTGACCTCATTTGCTCTGACATGCACTATGAGCTGTAAGGTCTTATATAGACAGGTGTGAGGCTTTCCTAATCAAGTCCAATCAGTATAATCAAACACAGCTGGACTCAAATGAAGGTGTAGAACCATCTCAAGGATGATCAGAAGAAATGGACAGCACCTGAGTTAAATATGAGTGTCACAGCAAAGGGTCTGAATACTTAGGACCATGTGACATTTCAGTTTTTCTTTTTTAATAAATCTGCAAAAATGTCAACAATTCTGTGTTTTTCTGTCAATATGGTGTGCTGTGTGTACATTAATGAGGGAAATGATTTTAGCAAATGGCTGCAATATAACAAAGGGTGAAAAATTTAAGGGGGTCTGAATATTTCTGTACCCACTGTATATATTATTATTATTATTATTATTTTTTTTTTGAGTATGGGTCAAACTATTAACATATATTTAATATCAATAATTATTATTTTGATAATACATGTTAATATACAGGTGCATCTCAAAAAATTTGAATATCGCGAAAAAAAAAAAAAAAACTGTAACTTGTTTCAAAAAGCGAAACTTTACATATATTATAGATTCATTACATGTAAAGTAAAACACTTCAAACGTTTTTTTTGTTTTAATTTTGATGATTAGAGCTTACAGCTTATGAAAGTCAAAAATCATCTCAAAGTATTAGAATATTTAAATTTGCGTTTCATTAAATGGCCATCCCTATAGTATAAATTCCGGGTATCTCTTGTTCTTTGAAACCACAACAATGGGGAAGACTGCTGACTTGTCAATGTTCCAGAAGACAATCATTGACACCCTCCACAAAGAGTGTAAGTGACAGAAGGTCATTACTGAAAGGGCTGGCTGTTTACAGATTGCTGTATCAAAGCATATTAAATGCAAAGTTGACTGCATTGGGTAAGAAAAGGTGCACAAGCAACAGAGATGACCGCAAGCTTGAGAATACTGTGACACTTGGGAGAGCTTCACAAGGAGTGGACTGAAGCTGGAGTCAGTGCATCAAGAGTCACCACGCTCCGACGTCTTCAGGAAAAGGGCTACCAAGCCACTTCTGAAACAGCCCAGGTAAGATGCTTCTGATGTGGTTTCTAAGGAGGAAAAGAACTGGACTGTTGCTCAGTGGTCCAAAGTCCTCTTTTCAGATAAAAGTAAATTTTGCATTTCATTTGGAAATCAAGGTCTGGAGGAAGACTGGAGATGCACAGAATCCAAGCTGCTTGAAGTCCAGTGTGAAGTTTCTGAAGTCAGTGATGATTTGGGGTGCCGTGACGTCTGCTGGTGTTGGTCCATTGTGTTTTATCAAGTCCAAAGTCAATGCAGCCGTCTACCAGGAGATTTTGGAGCACTTTATGCTTCCATCTGCTGACAAGCTTTATGGAGATGCTGATTTCCTTTTCCAGCAGGACTTTAGCACCTGCCCACACTGCCAAAACCACTTCCAAGTGGTTTGCTGACGATGATATTACTGTGCTTGATTGGCCAGCCAACATGCCTGACCTGAACCCCATATGGAATCTATGGGATATTTTCAAGAGAAAGATGAGAAACAGTCGATCCAACAATACAGACGAGCTGAAGGCTCAATAGTGCCTCAGCAGTGCCACAGGCTGATAGGATAGTGCTGATAGTGCCAAAGGAGCCCTGACCAAGTATTGAGTGCATAAATGAACATACTTTAAAGAACTTGAACTTTTCTGTTTTGCAAATCCTTTTTTTGATTGATCTTAGGAAATATTCTAATATTTTGAGATACTGGATTTTTGACTTTCATAAGCTGTGAGCTCTAGTTATCAAAATTAAAACAAAATTAAAAAAACTTTTGAAATGTTTTACTTTACATGTAATGAATCTAGAATATATGAAAGTTTCAGTTTTTGAAAAGTTATAGAAAAAAATGTTCACGATATTCTATCTTTTTTTTAGATGTATTTTAAATTTTTACTTTTTTCAATTTGAAAGTTTTTAATATTTTTTTTATATATCAGAAATATAGAATTGCTTTGGTCTGATCTCTTTCTAATGTACCCTATGAAGACAGTGGTAATGATTTCAAGAACTTGGTCATTGCTTTCTGGAGTAAGTATAGGTATTAATGAATAAAATGTCTATTAATATATTTGAATAATAATTATATGTATTATATACATTTATATTTGTATTACTTTAAAATATATATATTTTTTATATTGTAAAAATATTGAAACGTGAGTAAGATATGTTTTAATATTACGTTTTAAAATATTCACAGCCATATCACCCTGCAGCCTAAGACTGGTTGCCCACTGAAGCTAAGCAGGGTTGAGCCTGGTCAGTACCTGGATGGGTGACCTCCTGGGAAAACTAGGTTGCTGCTGGAAGAGGTGTTAGTGGGGCCAGCAGGGGGCGCTCACCCTGTGGTCTGTGTGGGCCCAGTATAGTGACAGGGACACTATAGCCCCTTTCGCACCGCTTTAGTTCCAGAACTAAAAGTACAGTACTAAAGTACTGGGACGATTTTGCGTGAACTATTTCCCAGTACCATTTAAAGGGTTGCATTCGCACCGACAGTGGGTACTAAGAAGTGACGTAAGCCGGTCGACAGCGACGTCATTTGTGCGCGGCGTTCAACAACGAAAACAAAGAACAACGTTAACAACAGGAGGATGGAGGGCGCTGTGATCGGAGCTGTGTTGTTGTTGTGTCTTGCGGGGTTCACAATAATGGACATGGAATGTCGACGTAACTTATACGTCAAGCAATTGAAAGATCGGAAAGGAGTTCAAAATGTTCAAAAGTGCCTGTACTTCAGCGTCCGTCCATCTATCGCTGTTCTCCATTCTTGCGAAATATAAGTTGATGCGATGTTTACACAGTATGTGTTTACACAGTATGTGTTTACACAGCGTTTTAAATCATGGCGGGTGAGGCGTTTTCGTACGCGTTTAGCCAATCAGCGTACACTTACGTCACGATAGTTCCTATGGAACTGTTTTAGACCCTACTCTGAAGTAGGAGCTAATTAGTTCCTCCAAACGGAGTTCCGGGAACTAAAACAGTTCCTAGTTCCCGCGGTGCGAACACGCCAAAAAGTGGGTAGTTCCACAATTAGTTCGGGTACTATGAAAAGGTTCCTGTGGTGAGAAAGGGCCTTATAATGCCCCAGTATAGTGACCGGGACACTATACTGTAAAAAGCACCGTCTCTCAGATGAGATATTAAACCGAGGTCCTGACTCTCTGTGGTCATTAAAAATCCCATGGCACTTCTCGTAAAGAGTAGGGGTGTAACCCCAGTGTCCTGGCCAAATTCCCTCCACTGGCCCGTGTCAATCATGGCCTCCTAATAATCCCCATCCACTGAATTGGCTCTATCGCTTCTCCTACAAACCTGTAGCTGGTGTGTGGTGAGCGCACTGGCGCCGTTGTCCTGTGGCTGCCGTCGCATCATCCAAGTGGATGCAGCACACTGGTGGTGGTTGAGGAGAGACCCCCCAACATGATTGTAAAGCGCTTTGGGTGTACAGCAATACAAAATAAAGCGCTATATAAATGCATCATTTATTCATTTTCTTCAAAATGCTGTCTAAGTTTTTAATAATGTATTCATTTTTAAGCAGGAATTACCTAGAAAGGAAATTTATGGAGACATTAGAGAGTATTAATACATTCTAATTACTTTTGTTTTTAATGGTTAAAATATGAATTTATAGAGATATATTATTTATATTAAAATATAGAGATATAATATTTATAGCAAAAATAAAGTCTGTTTCATCAATTTCAGTGGCTGATTTCATCAATTGAGAATAAAGAGTAATTAGTCAAAAAGTAATTATTTAATTATGTGCTTTAATGTTTTCATTTAGAATAAATTTGGACAACTTCCTATTGTGTGGAATATCTTTTACTAATTCTACTTTCTTTCATTCATTCCAATTTAAGTTCCAATAATAACAATCCTCCCAAACTTTCCAATCAAAAACTGTATCAACTTTCATCTCTGTGATATTATAATGGATAACATAAGAAAGAAAAAATGACAGCACCAGGCCCTTTTAATGGAGTTCTTCTCATTGAAGGTCATGTTCTCTGAAGTAGGCGTGGAGAGCTGCACCAGTCACTGCACTTTCCATATAGAAATGAGTGACAGATCTCTATATCTGATTGCATGCTGCACCTGGGAAAGAGCGCTTCAAATTACCACCTGCACTTCTGTCACCCAGCGAAACAATTGAAAGCGAAAGCCCCGTCCACCCACTGTTTGGCTGTTTTAGCTGCATAACTAAAGCACAGACCATTGAACTGAGTTTTAATGCATGGTTTCATAGACAGTGAGTGAGTAAACTCAGCCACCGCTGCCCTGCCATGTCCCGAGACCACAGCTGGAATGCAATTTACATCTGTACTTACAGCCTGAATCTGAAACTCTACAAGTGTTCCCCCCAGTTAAAGTCATGTTGACCATAATTAGCCCCTCCGTGTGTTGTCATGGTGATGGTCAGCTGTGATTAGCAGGGACAGATTTAATTACAGGAAGGCTTGAAAAGGCGACAGTGGAGTCTGGGCTTGTCTCATGTCATGTTTCTCTGAGCCAGAGGGCAGGGGTTTTACCTAATGAGCCAATGAGTTAAGGACACATGGAGCCTCTGGGCAGACAGCGCTCGGACCGCTGTGACCTGTGACAAATGCCTCAGCTTGGAAAAAGTTAAAAGTCACAAAAAAGATGAGAAGTGATAAAAAAAAAGGCCAGTTCATTTGTATGTAAAGCCACCGTATATGCCAGGGGTGTAAACAGTGCAGCAGAATCAACCACTGATACATTTCTTCTGTTTCATGGCATTAAAACATCCCGGGGAAATTGTAGATTTATAAGCTACAAGCTATTCGTCATTTAAAGTAGTTAAACTGCTCTTTTAAGTAGTTAGCTACACTGCAGGCCACTGACAAAAGCAACTAAACACACTGAAGCTATTTCAGGGAGAAATGTCTTTTTACATGATATACTCTTGTACTATTATATTATTTATTAAAATTTTTAATTTGTTTTTCTTTTTATATTTTGTTTTCTTTTTAATTTTGATTAATTTATTTTAATTTATTTTTAATGAAAGTTTTAGTAAAACTTAAAGCATTTATTATTTTATATTTATATATTATGGTGATTTTATTTTAATGTAGTTTATAACATTTATAATTTTCAATTACATTTTTAGGCTAAGTTTTTCATCTACTATCTACAGTAGGTTCAAAAGTTCAGCTTTATTTCAATTATCAAAGACGATTTTTGATAATTTTAGTTTTAGTTAACAATAAAACACACAAACTATTTCAGGGAGAAATATATTTTTTGATGATATACGCTATTGTAATCAGAACTGTTTAGTTTCATTGATAAACTATTATATTATTTATTCATGTTTTTATTTAAATTATAGTTTAATTGATTTTATTTTATTTATTTTTTAATTAGAGTTCTAGTAAAACTCAAAGCATTTATATTATGTTTATATTTCTAAATTAATGTGATATTGTTTTAGTTTTGGCAATTTAATATATGACATTTATAATTTTCATTTACCTTTTTTTGGACTAAGTTCTTCAATTAATATCTATATTCAAAAGCTTTATTTCAATTACCAAAGACGATTTTTGCTAGCTTTAGTTTTAGTTAACAATAAAAATTATAAACACAATATTAAACTTGAACAAAAAGATTTACACTAAATACAACTGATAAAACTATAAGCAATTTCTCTATCTGACTTGAAACCATAAACAGCGGTTTTTATCTCCAAAGCCAGGACTTCAAACAGATTTCATAGATTCTGCATAGTTTGTATTAATAGTTAATGAATGTCACCTAACATATGAAGCTTTCACATTCCTCACCGTTCTAAGCACCGCCTTTATGGCTTGACAGGCATGATTAATGGCTGCTACAGTCACACGACTGAAACGGCACAGATAAAGCAGCCGTCAGTCTTCCTCCCTGCCTGAGCTTCGAAAAGCGTCTCTGAATTAGAAGCGCGCTTTGAATTTCAGTGAGGGGAGAGGAAATCGTTTGTGCCCTCAATTAAGTCCTAAATGAGTTCTTAAGGAGCCATTTGCAAAATCTCTATGAAGTTTTTAATAGATGCTTTAAAGGAACGGATGTGCCTTTGCTGCCCTCAATTATGAATAGGTGACAAACATGAAGACTGAATGTGAGTATGACTACATTAGCTTTGATGTCCTCTGTGAATGACCTATGATCTACTGTCACTGATCCTCACAAATGTCAGCTTACGTAAATGCCTGCCAGAGAGGGTTTATTTATATCCAGATCAATACTGTGCTATAGACGACCTCAAGTGAGAGTGGGACTTGTGAAGCAAATGTCTTTCAAATGTGACTTGTGTGTCTTGTTGACTGTGACCGGAGCCAGGAATGCAAACTGAAATCCCATTTAGACTTTGCCGACAAACTTACCATTTTTAAATGGTATCATTAGAAAAAAATATGATTGTGCTGGTGTGGTGTCGTGGTCAGAAGTGGTGAATGGAAGGTTGCTGCTTTGATCCCCATAAAAAGTGGTTACCCATGTGCCCTTGAGCAAGGTGGTTCCAGAGGGACTGTCCTGTCGTGGCAATATTATGTGGCGACAACTTGTAAAACACAGAGACTCGCTGGTCATGTGGTGTTAAATAAGGATTCTATTCTATTCTACAGGGATGTGTGCCATTTAGAACTGAATCGAGAATGCCTTATAAATTCCAATTCATGAATTTGAATTGATGTAGCAAACAGGATGCAGAATTGCAATTCAAATTAGAATGTAAGAAAGTATAGAATTAAAATAAATTGAAATGCAAAGTCATTTATATTGCTTTCATTTTAACTTGACATTCTTGTTTGAAAATTTTGAAAAAAAAAGGTAAGAAATGTTTACAGGTGTCACTAGATGGACAGACGGATAGACAGATATAGATTTGAATCACCACCTGTTTAAATATGTTTTTTGTTTCATTTCATCAGTTTTGATAAATTAAGATTTGTGGACCAGGGTGTACAATTCAGTAAATTTCTCTTCCTGTCATTCAAATTCAAATTCCATTTCATCTTCCTGTGGGGTGTGATTAATTCAAGGACCTGAATAAAGGACCTGAATCTTCACTTCTCAATTCTATACAACCTTGCTATTCTCTGCCTTGTATCAACTCCAGCTCCCAGAAGAGCAGTGTGGTGGTATGAGAAGTGTGTTATCGGCTTCCTGACACAAAGAGCCTTTTTTATGTGGGGAATAACTGCAGCGTGCAGCTCCACTACTCATGTTATGGACTGCTAAATCTCCTTTGAACACACTATTACCACCTGCTGCCAAGTCTGTGTACTCAGCTCTACAGTCTGACCGCTGTAGGAGTGAGCTGCATCTGCGTCTTTCCATTCAAACATCTTCAAACAGGCCTGAATGTGAACGTCTTCTCGACTCAATTATTGGGTTGCAGCTGGTGCTGTTTAAATCAATGACCACTGAAGCGCTATCCACTCTCTCTGTTCAGACGCTTATTATTCACTCGTTTAGATGCAGCACTGTTTTTTTCCTGTTGGCACAATCCAGCAAGCTTTCTGAATATCTTCATTCCTATTTGTGTGACAGAACATCTTTGACAGTGATGTCTTATCTGGCTGAGGCAGAGCTGCTGCATTTCATACCCTACACTCGTACGTTTATTTCATCTCGGACCTGACTATGATGCTCTTTCCTTGCATTTTCCCGCTTTTCTTCTCTTATAGCAGCGTTCTGGATGGACACACTACAAAGGCTTTTAGGAAGAGGCTAAAGGTAGCAAAAGACTAAAAAACATGATACAAGCAATAATAGAGAAAAGGAAAAGAGGGATTTTTTGTATCAGCAGGATATTTCTGTGTGCGTGTGTGTTAATGGAGTGAGTGGGCGGACAAATGAGTTTTCAGTCACTCTTTAAGTGGCAAGTTTGAGAAGCATTATAACATTAGACAAAGGCAGGTGAAGGAAGGCATTATTAAAACTGGATTATTAATTTGTGATAATGATTGCCTGACTGTACATTAAGGTGATAGTTCAAAACAAAAATGAAAATTCTGTCATCATTTACTCTCATATCGTTCCAAATCTGTATGACTTTCTTCCTTCTGTGGAACATAAGAAACATTTGGATAATATATAATACAGAGACATTTTCTTAAAATGTTTCTGTGTTCTACAGAAGATAAAACGTTATACTGTTTTGGAATGACAAGAGGTTGGGTAAATTATGAATTTTTGGAGAACAATCATTTAAATATACATATAAGTAAATAACTTTTCACCTGCAAAGTATTTTAGGCCTGGCAGTAGAAAAGATATTCGATACATTTTAGACTGAAGGCCCATCATATTCTCAACAGCTGTTACTTTTGGTTATATGAAGGTTCATTCACAAGGCTTTTTGGGGAAAACACATAATTCCTGTGCAATTTTAAGGAAAAACTCACATCTTCATGTAGCCAGTTAATTCCCAAGAGGCTTTTGTGATAAATCAATGAGGCCAAAGGATAAAACTCTTTAAACAGAAGTAGATCTGTTCTGTAAGTCTGTGGTTGACCTGTTCTTGTGTCGTTGTGGCCTTTGACCTTTCATGGAACACAAATAAGTGGGCTGTAATCAGTGTTGCCAAGTCTGTGGTTGCCATGGGTTTGTTTTTCATGTCCGCGGGTTGAAGTAACCCTAATAATGTGATATTTATCTCCTGTATGCAAATTTTACCAGGGAAACCCCACCAAAAAACATGTATTTTATCCTCTGGAACGTGATTTTTACCGGGGACCCCCCTCGAGATGCGCTTGGGAAGATTACTTTGGAAATGTAATAGGTTACAGATTACAAGTTACCCTAAAATGTAATAACTATTTCAATTACTTTATTAAAGTAATGTAACTGATTAATCATTTTCAAACATTTCAACCTTACACTGATTACTGTGAGACTTTCAAAATCCTCCATCACTTGAATTAGGATTATAAAAAAATCATTTTAAAGCACAGCCACCTGTGCAACATCAGACTTAAGCACCACTTTTTACTTTGAGATCGTTCTGAGGTTAAATACAGATTTAAAAGCATAATAAGTATCATAGTTTAATAGCTATGATACTGTTATTGAAATCAAATCTTTGAATAGCTATGACTGTAAACACTGGCATCTAACAATGCCTTGTGGAAAAAATTGTTAATTTAAAAAATAAAGCATATACATAAGCCTAAACAGGAAATATAACAGTTATTAAATAAGCATGTGTCCTATTCTGTGTCCTAAACTCCTGAAACATTGGCCTCTCATATATTAGAGCAGTCAATGCAATTTATGAACGAAATCAATCAAATCTGAAATATTGTAGATGTAACCTCCTTTGTAATTGTTAACATTTTCATAAGCAACTGTAATTTAACCCATAAGAACTCGGACCAATTTCTCCTCATAGGAAAATTATGGGGCATATAAAACAGACCAAATGTACCACTTATAACATGTTTCTGCAGTTGTTTTTAAAATACAACCCCTCCTTGTGAAAGATCTGTAATGTTACACATATTGGGCATTTATTTCTCAATTGAAAAAAAATAATTTTATCTTTTTTTTTTGCTAAATAACAGTTTTTTTTTCTGTTTATTTGCTATTTTGTTATAATTTGTTATATTACTTTTCTGGTAAGATAAAACAAAAACCTTTTTCAGAAGTAATACAGTTTTTGCATTCTACTTGCTTTGCCACAACATATTTCAAAACCACATAACTGTGACCATTAAATGTTACAACAACTCTTTTGTAACATATTAAAATTCAACCTTTTCAGGTATATGGTTTAACCAGAAATTAATTTTTAGATTTTTTTGATTGTTTTTTTTTTTTCACATCTTGAAAATGTGCAAACTGAATAAAAATAAATAGCTGCCTCACACTGGAGGTAAACATGTTAAACATGCATGCAGATTTGTTAAAATATGCTTTGAAATGAGCAACAGGAAATATATAACGCTAAAATAATTGAATCAGCTAAATTAATTGAGCAGCTCATTACCATTTTTACCATTTTTCTTAATGTGACAAATACGTCACATCAAAATTCCACCTACTTTTATAAGGTTAAGAGCCCGATGTGACACATATGTCACCACAATATCTTTGTAACTTGTTTTATATCAATTTGTTCAAGAAATGTATTAAAATCAGGTTAAGAGTAATCTAGGATATGTGATTAAAACATTATAATTGTTGCATGGGTTGAAACATACCTTTAGGTACAAAAACAAGCATTTTAAAAATTGCTGATACTACAACATATGCTAACCAGACAGGATGCCATTTTGGAAATGTTGCCATGGCAACAAAAATGCACACATTGTCACATGACTGAACCTGGATGTTCATTATATGTCACTTAGGGACTTCCTGAGTTGAAAGTGAGGGATAATGTTTTAAAAAGACCTTTTCAGATAATCACCAGTGTTTGTGACACTCGCGTCACCGTGGGTTATTATAGTTAATAACACATTTTTTCTCAGTAACTGTAACAGATTACAGTTACATTTATTTTGTAATTAAATTACGTAATTCTGTTACATGTAACTACTTACAAAGAATATACTTTTGAATGTGTGGCGCTTTCATCTGCACATGCTTTATCAGCTCAATATCAAACCTGGATAAATTTGTGAGAATGAATAGTGAACTTTTTTCAGGGCTGTAAAACAATAAATGTAATTTTTTAAAAGCGTTAATCAACCACTTATAACGCTGTACTGTTTATTTACTTCAGGCATGCTTGTGGTCAGTTTTCTGTGAGATAGAGTGCTATCCTCAGATGATATACATTAAGAGTACTTAGATTTTCAGCTCTGAGACTCATCTTTGGATGCTTGTTGCCATGGTTACCGTTCTCCATGAGACATGTCTTTTTGCTTCTCCATTGACCCACCAAATTTCCTAATTTTGCCAAGGCTCACAGCTTAGCATTTTGTTGGCCCTTATGACCTATGACAAGTAATTTTAGCAAGTCAATAAATTGACTTTTAAACCCTGTTCCAAACACATAAGCATTTTCTCCCATAAATGCTAGCCTATAATGTTTTTTAGATGCACAGATAAAAATGCAATATTCCACTGGGAAAAGAGTGAATTAGCTCCAGTAAGTCAAATATTTATGCGGTTTAACCTTAGAGAGGAGTGGTTGTTTGCAAAAACGGTGCAAGCTTGTCATGCTTTAGTTAAGGGTTTAAGGATTTGTCATATTTAATAAATCAGTGATGTTTGTTCTGATTGCTTGTATTATGTAATCCCATAAATATGTATATGAGTATGTGCATGTGTGTGACTCAGTCAAGAGGAGTTTTTGCTTAATATGTCCTACTGGTCTTCATATCCTGTCAGCTTACTGTCTGAACAGCCATGCCTGTAATGAAAAGGTTGCAGTTGGAGCTCCTTCTTCCATCCCAGCACTTCAATAACACAGTGAGGTTTTGCAAAGCCAAACAAACCGATTAGTTAAATGAAATCGCAGAAAACAACAATTTTAGCATGGGGGAAAAGTCATCTAACTTTATGGGAGAGAAAATAACTTACCCGATTAAAAGAAAAAACACAAATAAACAGAAATGATATCTTCCTAGCCAAAAACAGGAGAAAAAATAAATTAAAAAAAAAAATCGCACCCAGCCTCCAAATTGCACTCCTACGGCCACCTTTTCCTTCTGTTTACAACATTCTCAATAAAGGTTTTAGAGAAAAACAAATGAGAATTATTATGGAGTGTACCCAACTTATGGCACCATGCCATTACAAACAAAAGGGTAAACACTTACAACAATAACTATTACACCAGATTCAATCAGGAGGAGGTTTAGTTGCAATGCAGGTTTAGTGTCTGCTGGGTGTTTATCCAGGGACTCATTGACCAATCACACCAGGGGTGTCGTCACTGACGTTCAACGGTGTTATTTAACAGAACCTGCCAGACGAAAGTGGAATAAGAACTGGAAAAGAGAAACAAGTAGATGCCATAACAATTGCACAAATTAAAGATATATAAAGGTATTTGCACAATTTATGTGTGCAAACAAATAAATAAAAACACACACATTGCACACTACAACATTTTACTAACTGATATATGCACAACAGAATTAAAAGAACAGTTCACCCCAAAATGAAAATTTGCTGAAAATGGACTCATTCTCTGGGCAAGTAACACATCACGTCCTTCCTTCCTTCCTTTAAATTAATGTCTTGTGAAGTGAAAACCTGCTTGTTTGTAAAAGCAAATCCATCAAGGCTTTTTAACTTTAAACCGTAGCCAGATATGAGTCAATAATCCATATTAATGTGGTCCATCTCCTGTTGTTCTCTCAGATCAAAATCCACCAGCGTATTTGTTTAGAACAGTTTTGGAAAGTTTTTTGCTTGCAAACAGTGCTTGATCTGTGCATATTTCTCTCCTGATTCAGAAGAGATCATTTTTTTTTTCACTGGAGAAATTAATAGTATGGAAAGAGGATTAATATTCGGAAGCAATGGTTTGAAGTTAAGACACGTCTTGATGATTTTTTTTTTAATACAAGCCCACACCTCTTTGGTTCACAAGACATTAAACGATGGACTGGATTACTTGTCGATTACTGTGATGTTTTTTATCAGCTGTTTGAACTTTCATTCTGACGGCACCCATTCACTGCAGAGGATCCACTGGTGACCAAGTAATGTAATGATGCAAATTTCTCTAAATTTGTTCTGATGAAGAAATAAACTCATCTACATTTTGGATGGCATGAGGGTAAGTACATTTTATGAACATTTTAATTTTTTATTCCTATTGTCACATTTGGGAACTTTTTTGGAGTAAATATATTAAAATTGAATTCATATGAGTAACATCTCTCATGTCAACATAACACACATGTGTCGTGGTGCTCTCGAGGACCGGAGTAGAAGAAGAAGCTCTCGTGAACGCACGTTGGAGATTGAAGCAGAAGTGAAGATATTGTTGAATATAGTCATTATTTGTGTATGTGTGTGTGTGTGTGTGTGTGTGTGTGTGTTTGGCACACAAAAAGCATTCCCGTCGCTTCAGAAAATTACATTTGAACCACTGGAGTAACTTTGGACCAACATGGACTACTTCCCTGATGTTTTTACCACCTTTTTGGGCCTTCGAAGATAAATAATGTTTCATTAACAAAGTTCGGGAGGAGCACGTCAGATACTTAGCCTAATTAGATACAAGTGGTACGCCATCAAGCTAATCAACACACGGTAATAAATACAGCTGACATACCTCCATTTATTTGACGGCTAATCAGCATCCGGTCTGCACCTTTTGCTATTACTTCACCCGACTTTTTTTCCCGTCCAAACAACGAGACCCATGCTGGGGATGTTTTCGAATCCTCCGGCCAATCTGCCGGCCCCAGGATCGGTCTTTCTCCCCCAGACACAGCCGCCGAGCTCCTGGCTTCGTCGCGGCCGCTGCTCTCAGCTCAACTAGCCACACGCTCTCTTCCACCGGCGTCACTTCCATGCTCTTATCATCCGGATGCACGGATTTCATGTCTTGGCCACCCACCTATTTTTCCATCCAACGGGCAACGAGGCCTAGCCATCAGTCGCCATGGGTCTCGTCTGCCTGCCGAACACCGTCCACCTGTCTCTTCTATCCTCACACCTTTTCCCCCCCGCCTGGCGAGGCTTACCCGTTCGATGTCCTGAGTCTCAATCTCCCATCGGATGCTGCGAGAGCCCTCCCAGTTCCGGGTTTTCTCTTTAGTCTGGCGGCTGTCCAACACTCAATTGCTTTTGGGGGGTACTCTGGGTTCGGGCAATTCCTGAGCTTGGAGCCCTTCCCCAGGACAGCACGCCAACAATGTATTACCATACTCGCCAAATACACTTTACGCTACTTGTGCTAAATATATGCAAGTGTGAACTTGTGAAAAGTTGCTTAGGCTGTCAAAGGAGGGACAGAAACGATATCTAAGGGGATTGGAACATCTTGAGGGTGAGTAATTAATGACAGAATTTTCATTTTTGAGTGAACTATCCCTTTACATTCCCAAAGTAATATACTGTATGTCTGAGCATAAATTGAAAACAGGACACTGCTAAAATCTTTACTAAAATGCACTGCAGTGGTGAAGACAAAAATACAGTGTTGTATTTATAGGCCTATCATAAGATTTCAGAGGCGATTCAGAAATGAATTGCAGAGTCAGTGTCAAAAAGTGTGAGAGTGGTCAGAAAGTTTCCCCAACAACAACTGAACTATCAATATTTCTAAGAGAACAAAGTCTCACAGTAGCATCCAGGAAGTCCCAAACAAACACAGGATAATGTGAGTGTGTCTGCAGACTCTCCTGCTGAGGCTGACAGCCAATATGCCTGAGTCATCACAAAAGACTTCAGCAGAACTGATGTTCAAGGTAGGACGACTCGGAAGAACTCAGTGCTTCCAGAGAGAGGCAGTGTGAGCTTCTGTCAAAGACTGGTCAGAACGCACTGACAGAACCACTGCGTGTCTCCCTCCTGCTGGCTACAAAGGATGGGGAAAACCTAAAGGTAAAGAAGACTAACAGGCAACACTGCAAAGGTTTGCAGGTTCAGTTCAAAGTGGAGGTGATCTGAACTGCTCTAGCCTATATAATGAACTCAAGTTTCTTCAATTACTCTCATTGAATTTAAATAGGTTAGTGTTTTCATAATTAAATGTAATTTTTTTTTATAGTCATAAAATACCTAAGAGGCCATGCATTATTATTTTACACAATATAATATTCTGGTTTTACACTTATTTCTTGTGTGAAAATGAAGTTAAATTAAAGTTTTATTTGTAATATACTTTGGAATAATAAAGATTTTTGAAACAAGTCTCTTGTCTCATCAAAGGCTGCATTTATTTAATAAAACAATACAGTAAAAACAGCAGTTTTCTGAACTTTTTTTTTTTTTTTTACAGTGCAGCATCATTACTTTAGTGTCATGATACTGATTTATTGCTCAACAAACATTTCTTATTATCATTTGTTTATTTTTACCTGCCTTCAGAGGAATACATTACATTTTAAAATGCATTCAAAAAGAAAACAGCTATTTTAAATTGTAATATTTTACAGTATAAGCCTACTGTATTTGTCAAATAAATGCAGTCTTGGTGATGTTTCTTTAAAAAAACATAAAATCTTAATTATTCCAAACTTTTGATTGCCAATGTACAAATTAAAATATTTGTAATATATTTGGCTTGTTTGACTGCTGCTGATGTCAGGTCTGTCCGTGACTTGTGTTTCACGTACGTCAACAATTTTTTTCTGGATCAAAGATACAGGTGTAACGGTCTGCGTGATTTATTATCTCCATTAATTATGAATTTTGGTTTAAGATTTCGCATGGTTGCTTTCGGGTTAACGTTCCTAAGGCATGTTAATAAGGTCAATAACGTTGATTAGAAAAAGACCATTCACTACGGGCATGTGAGTTGTTCTAATAACTTCTTGTCTGTTTGTGAAAATGTTGCTATATAAATCCGCTCTAGATATTGGTCGGAAGCATACTACAAAATAATAGTCTTCATGGCTTCATCACCACAGTTTATCGCGTTTACAGTCGTTGTTCAAACTCCTCAGGCGCTGGGTCTAAATCCTGCGAGTTTCTGTGTTCCCATACAAAGGTCCTGAATATTTAATGAGGTGAGTACTGGGGCAGCTTATGATTGGTTGTCTGTCTCTCCCAAGTGGTAAATACAAGCCAGATAAACAATATTAACTTGGAGAGAAGCGGCGTTCTCTCCAATCACTACCACCGTTTATCAAATTCATCAATGCAATTTATCAATATAATAAATGCAAGCAATTAGGACAAATGGAAGGATTTTTTTTCGATTTTTGATGAGTTGAAAACAAGCAATGAATCTGCTTGTTCCTACACACGCTATAATATTAGATTTAGAATCACTGCATATTACACCATCATTATATCCCAAATGTCCCATTAACTGGATAACTAACCTTGAGCAATAATTAAGCATGTCTGAAATGGCCTGCTCTCCATATTTCTCAGTTCTTGATTACAGTCATTAGAGAACAGGGATAAAATTGCGTTCCCTCTGTCAATAGTGCATAAATTTGCCCTCCCTTACATCGTCCTCCCACTCATGTGACTAAAGTTATTTAATGAGTGGGATCCAACAAGACTTGAGCATCAAATGAACCAAAGTAAAAAGGGGATTACATTTTAAAGTCAAACAAGTTCACAAAAGTGTCCAATGTCAAGATAACATCAGTTCCCTACCCCACATTTTTGATAATTAATGCTTATAATTAATGATAATTAATAAATTAATTTAAAAAAATCTTTGCACACCTGTCACAATCCCTTGGCTTTCATCCATCATGGGGTCTGTTGCATTATCTTTCTTGTGAATTTAGAAATAAAAGAACAAACAGAAACAAAAATGCAGATTGTTCAGATTTGAAGGGTTGAATATAAGATTCAGATATAGGATTGTTGGAAATCTGTTTCTTAAGTGTGTTTGTGACTGTTGACTGATGCAGAACTAAAAAGCTCATTTATTTTGACTCTTTTGAGCTATTTTCTCTTTTTTTTGCAGTACAGAAAGGACATACTGCATCCTCTATTATTGTTGTTTGCCAGAATAAGATGTATAGAATAATAGAGAGTTATGCAATCCTTCTGTGTCTGTGAATTTATCCTCTCTGTTTTTCTTGAGAAACAGTCAGAGCTTGACAAATTAACTGTCAAGAAGGATATATTTATGGTGAACATTCATAATGTCCATATGACACTACAGTGTTGTTTACCATTTGAATTGAACCTACAGTTTGTGACTTAACAGCATATGATAATTCGGTGTTCAAAGTATGTTTTGCTTCAGGATGTTTGTTAATTGGGTTATTTGGTAGCCAATTTGTGTTTCTAACTTCACCCACCTGTCTGTTTGACTCTTTGTGGCACATATGGTGTTGGCTAAAATGTCAAATAATTCAGATGTCAATTTGTCACACTCCCTCTTCAGCTCTCTTTTAAGGTGAAATGATATTTATAGACCATGCAAAATATAGGGATGCACAATATGTTGGCACCTGTGGGTTACTGGCCAATATTATAAATTTTTATTGGATAATGAAGGAATTGTTCACCCAAAAATGAAAATTTGCTAAAAAATTTACTTAACCCTCAGGTCATCCAAGATGTAGATGAGTTTGTTTCTTCATCGGCTAGAACATGCAGCTTTTCATTTCACAAGATGTTAATTGATGGACTGGAGTCATGTGGATTATTGTAGATGTTTTTATCAGCTGTTTGAACTCTCATTTTGACGGCACCCATTCACTGCAGAGGATCCATTGTAGAGCAAATAATGTAATGCTAAATTTCTGATGAAGAAACAAAATCATCTATATCTTGGATGCCTGGGGGTGAGTACATTTTCATTCCTTTAATTGTGTCTGCTCATTTCCACTATTTTTACATTTATAGGTGTATCTCAATAAATTAGAATGTCGTGGAAAAGTTCATTTATTTCAGTAATTCAACTCAAATTGTGAAACTCGTGTATTAAATAAATTCAATGCACACAGACTGAAGTAGTTTAAGTCTTTGGTTCTTTTAATTGTGACGATTTTGGCTCACATTTAACAAAACCCCACCAATTCACTCTCTCAACAAATCAGAATATGGTGACATGCCAATCAGCTAATCAACTCAAAACACCTGCAAAGGTTTCCTGAGCCTTCAAAATGGTCTCTCAGTTTGGTTCATTAGGCTACACAATCATGGGGAAGACTGCTGATCTGACATTTGTCCAGAAGACAATCATTGACACTCTTCACAAGGAGGGTAAGCCACAAACATTCATTGCCAAAGAAGCTGGCTGTTCACAGAGTGCTGTATTTACATTTACATTCACATTTATCCAAAGCGACTTACAATTTGGGGAATACATAAAGCGATTCATCTTGAAGAGGCAATCCGACAAACGAAGTGCTTGTAACACCAAGTCTCAGGCATTGTTTAAATAAGTACAAGCTAGCAAGGATTAAATAAGGAGAAAGAGTTTTTTATTTTTTTTTAATGTGTAGGGTGAAGTCAAGTAGTGTCGAAAGAGATGAGTTTTCAGCTGTTGCTTGAAGATTGACAGGGATCCAGCACTCCGAATATGGGTGGGAAGATCATTCCACCAGCCAGGAATGGTGACCGAGAATGTTCTGGAGAGTGATTTTGAGCCTCTTTGTGATGGTACCACGAGGCGTCGCTCACTAGCAGATCTCAGACTTCTGGAGGGGATGTAGGCGGGTGCTGAGCCTGTGGTTGTTCTATAAGCAAGCATCAGTGTCTTGAACTTGATGCGAGCTGCGATTGGTAGCCAATGCAATGAGATAAAGAGAGGTGTAACATGGGCTCTTTTGGGTTCCTTGAAGACCAGTCGTGCCGCCGCATTCTGAATCATTTGTAGAGGTTTGACTGTGTTTGATGGAAGTCCAGCCAGAAGAGCATTGCAGTAGTCCAGCCTAGAAATGACAAGGGCCTGGACAAGAAGTTGTGCAGCATGCTCTGTCAGAAAGGGCCTGATCTTTCTGATGTTGTGTAGTGCAAACCTGCAAGATTGAGCAGTCTTTGCAATGTGGTCTTTGAAGGTCAGCTGGTCATCAAAGATTACACCAAGATTTCTGACCGAAGTTGATGGGGTAATTGTTGATGAACCTAACTGGATCGTGATGTCATGCTGTAGAGTTGGAGCGGCGGGAAAGACAAGAAGCTCAGTCTTTGCCAGGTTGAGCTGAAGGTGATGTTCTTTCATCCATGCCGAGATGTCCGCCAGGCAACCTGAGATCCTTGCAGCTACCGTTGGATCATCTGGTTGAAAGGAGAGATAGAGCTGTGTGTCATCAGCATAGCAGCGGTAGGAGAATCCATGTGCCTGTATGATGGGACCCAGTGATGTAGTGTATGTGGAGAAGAGGAGGGGTCCAAGAACCGATCCCTGAGGAACCCCAGTGACCAGTGTATGTGCTTTGGATACCTCCCCTCCCCAGGCCACCCTGAAAGACCTACCAGTGAGATGGGATTCAAACCAGCGAAGTGGAATTCCAGCGATGCCCAGTGATGAGAGAGTGGAGAGGAGTATCTGATGTATCCAAGCATGTTAACAGAAAGTTGAGTGGAAGGAAAAAGTGTGGAAGAAAAAGATGCACAACCAACCGAGAGTACCACAGCCTCATGAGGATTGTCAAGTAAAATCAATTCAAGAATTTGGGTGAACTTCACAAGGAATGGACTGAGGCTGGGGTCAAGGCATCAAGAGTCACCACACACAGACGTGTCAAGGAATTTGGCTACAGTTGTCGTATTCCTCTCGTTAAACCACTCCTGAACCACAGACAACGTCAGAGGCGTCTTACCTGGGCTAAGGAGAAGAAGAACTGGACTGTTGCCCAGTGGTCCAGAGTCCTCTTTTCAGATGAGAGCAAGTTTTGTATTTAATTTCGAAACCAAGGTCCTAGAGTCTGGAGGAAGGGTGGAGAAGCTCATAGCCCAAGTTGCTTGAAGTCCAGTGTCCACCTGCCCACACTGCCAAAAGCACCAAAATGACAATGGTTAAATGACCATGGTGTTGGTGTGCTTGACTGGCCAGCAAACTCACCAGACCTGAACACCATAGAGAATCTATGGGGTATTGTCAAGAGGAAAATGTGAAACAAGAGACAAAAAAATGCAGATGAGCTGAAGGCCACTGTCAAAGAAACCTGGGCTTCCATACCACCTCAGCAGTGCCACAAACTGATCACCTCCATGCCATGCTGAATTGAGGCAGTAATTAAAGCAAAAGGAGCCCCTACCAAGTATTGAGTACATGTACAGTAAATGAACATACTGAAGGCCAACAATTCACTAAAAGGCCACTAGAAGGCCAACAATTCACTAAAAATATGTTATGAAGTATTCTGATTTGTTGAGATAGTGAATTGGTGGGTTTTTGTTAAATGTGAGCCAAAATCATCACAATTAAAAGAACCAAAGACTTAAACTACTTCAGTCTGTGTGCATTGAATTTATTTAATACACGAGTTTCACAATTTGAGTTGAATTACTAAAATAAATAAACTTTTCCACAACATTCTAATTTGAGATGCACCTGTAGATTACCTTAGTAGATTACATAAATTTCTCAGTTAAAAAACATGAATACTTTAACATGAGTAGTCTCCAGCAAATCTCAAATGAATATCTCATTTTATTTGTTACATTATGATTTTTGTTATGCCTAAATTCACTTGTATCTTTCAAAATGATTTTTATTTTTAATTAATTTTTACAAAAGAATATAGAAATTTAATGTCATTAGGGCTGTGTGATATAAAAAACCTCAAATCTAAAAATAAAAACCACAATTTTGACACCGTATTTCCTTATACACACACTTGACTCAAAACTTTTAGATAGCAGTGAAATTTTAAATTTCACAATTCATTTATCAGTTTTCATGCAAAATGTGAAAATAAGCATGGGCTTATTGTACCAATTCAAAATGCTGTCTTTAGTGTAGTAAATTTGAATGAATATCCATTATTCATACTGAACATTATAATATTGTGATGCCTGAAGTCACTGTATATAAAAATTACTGATGAGATTTTAGTCTGTTATTTTCATTATTCAATCTGAGAAAATACCATATCATTTTAATATTGATTATTTAACTGTTATCACCCATAACATGAAAATAATTATCAGTTTGAATTTTAACATCAGTGCCTCTCTAAACATATAAAACGCCTTGATTCTTCAGTCACATGCATTTAGCAGTCTGTTTGCAGGTGGCGAAGTCCCAGTGCGCTTAAATGAGCATTACCTGTGAAAGCAAACGGCACCGTGGCATATAGTCTGCAAATGTAAGGCTAAATATGGATTAAAGGAATGGGCAGCACAGGAACCTATTACTCATTCCGTCATGTCAGGAAACGACATCACGTCTCTTGACACAAAAAACACAGGGAGCCCCTCTCCATCTGTGAGCAGTGCTGTAACACTTCTAAAATAAAATGTGGGAAAGCCATCAGAACGCCATCTCTGGGGCTATTTGTCTTTTTTTCATCAAATATAGTGTTTGGATGGTTTTTGGCAGCCTTTGGACTTCATCTTTCCATCTCTTTTCCGTGATCTTTTTGGCTGTTGAGAGCATCGCTGTCCTCTTTTTAGTTCTCACTTCTCCGTGGACAGATTTTCTGAGGGTTGGTGATGAAGATGTGTCATGCTGTCAGCAGATGTTCCATTTCCTGTTATGATTCCACTATTTCTGACTTTCTATCATTGGCTTGACGTGAGGGACAGAGAGCTGACTCGGCTCCAGGAACTTTCTGCCTGAGGACCTGCTGAACTTCTTAATCTGAAATTTCAGCCGGGTTTCAGGTGGCTTATGCTGCGAGAATGCTAATCGCATAAGATTAGCATGTGCCAGAAGCCCAAACTGTGAAACCGTTTCATGTGTTTCTAATACTTAACCCACTCCGGGAGCTAATGGACTTTTACTTTCTTTAAATAGTTTTTACGTTTGTCAGATGGTTTTATCCAAAACCACTTCCAGTGTATTTGACACGTGCTGAATTCAAAACCGTGTTCTAGCATAATCTTGTCTACTTCTGCCTTAGAACGCCATGTTAAAAATAGTAAGAGTGAAGTATGCAATGGTTTTTTTTTTTTTATGAAATGAAATGTGCTGTTATTATATTTTGTAGCTGATATTGTGTTTCCAAAACATGGTTATTATAGTTAACTAAAACTAAAATTAAAACCATAAGAAAACTTTTGCTAAAAAAACTAGTTACCCAAGGCAGCATTTCTCATTTTCAGTTTATCTTAATGTACTAAAATAACTAAAACTGAAATAAAAATAAATAAAAACTAACTAGACATTAAAAAAACCCCAAAAGCTAAAACACACAAAATATATTTAAAAAATCATTAAAAAAATATCAATACAAATTATAATAGTATCTCAATTATACTAAAAAAAGACTCATGCATGTGAAATGAGATGCAAGAAAGAAAAAAAAGATGAATATAAAATTCAAATCTAAGTTGAGAAGAGAATTGAATTACCTGAGGAAAAGCCCTAGTAAACAATTATTTATTCATCGTCAGGTGCATTTTGAAAAAATCTCTGTCTTATGTAAGTAAGAGAAGCGTCTCTATTTTCTCAGAGTTGTTGTGTGGCATCTTGGTGTTGTATTGCTCTTACCTAAGGCTTTTTTTTTTTTAACTAGTCGAGACTGGTTGAAACACAATGCAAGCCTAGCAGGACGACTCATAGATGTTTTTTCATGTTTGAGTGTTTAGAGCTCCACGGGGCTCCCAGTGGGTTTATGAGGTAGTGGTGTTCTGCATGTGCGGCATTTTCTTGCTGTGGAAATGCTTTCCCAGACAGTTTCTCGATTACGATTTCTTACATTTCACCTGAAGGAGAAATGCACACACATCAGCTTTGGACAGACTCTGAAATCCTGTTAGTCAATTGAGCATCGATGCTCTATGGAGAATATAGAGCACATAGTAGATGTCCAAACAGAAAGTGGAGGGGGCAATAGGTTAAAAACGGCTGGTGACTCAGAATAAGAAGCTCCGTCCTCCGTCTCTCCATCATGTAAACAGATAAGCGCATAGGCTGAAAAGAAACCATTTTAGTGTTGTCAAACTGTCATGTGGCATTTAAATGTTGTTCAGGAAACTACCATGAGTTGTTGGTAGTACTATGGATAAAACACATAAATAACGGTTCATAAGCATAAGTTCTGTAAATACTAGGTATATAGCGCAATATAGTGCTACAATTGGTTCTAATATTAGATGTTAGATATTAGCTAGGTTAGATTTTTATTTTTATTCATTGCATTTCTCAGATTTTGAAAATTGTAATGTTGATAAACATTTTTTCCTATTTCTATTTTTTTTAGATTATATTTGCCATAATCTAATGCTCATTTAAAGTAAGTGTCATTTTAGTATTATTTATATAAAATTATAGTATTTATTAATATAAATTATCCTTTTTTTTTTTTTTTTTTTTTTTTTACATTAGCATAAATAAGCTTTTATTTTTACTTTTTCAGTTTGGACTTGTATTTTAGTGTACGTTTTGTCATGTGTTTGTCATTTTATTTTATCTTATTTTTTCAAATGATTATTTGATGTGTAATTCATTATACTTATTTTAATTTTAAGATTTAACTTATTTAATTCAGTTATTTATTATTTCAGTATTAAATGAGACAACATTTTTTGCATTTTTCATCTGTTTTATTTTCAAAACAGTTTTGAATAGTTTTAGTTAACAATAACAACACTGATTAAAATCATTAAAAACAAATAATTTAATAACTTATCTTTTCGATTCAAATATTAAAATAAATATCAATTTTTCATACAGTATGTTATGTTGTGACACCTACATTCAGTTGTTTTTATCTGTTAGTATTTTACTTTTATTTTATTTAGACAAACTAGTTCAGCATTTTCTTTTAATATCATCCATTAATCAGTTATTGGCCATAACCTGAAAATAATTATGGGCTTATCTGTTTCAGCCAGAATTGTAGTGTATCGTAAAGGTTAATTCCCTAGTAAAGGCTAAACCTTGATCATTTGAGTAAGATGGCCTTTAACTCCTTAATGTTATTTCTAAATGTTTAAATAAACACATTAGCATTTAGTCTTCATGAACTGATGTGAATGGTATATCCAAACATTCAACAGTTCTGATTCATTGTTGTGATGTATTTGTATTTTCTAGATCTGGTTGATGCCACAAGTTCTTATTTTAAAATATAATACTTGATGACTTCTGATGAAAGTTTGCCTGCTGTTTGGCACCGCACTAACGGGATATATTAGTTCCAAACAAGCATAACATGATAATGACCTTCACACTATTCTTGCTTCGTTTTACCTTTGAATATTTTGTAATGGGAGCTTCCTTTGTTGTTGTACTTGCTGTTTAAACACGACTCTGATGTTGGTCACACTAGGGACTGTAAATGGCAGCATTTGCAAGTCAGATCTGTACATTTGAATTTTGCATGTTAATGAAGAGACAAGGTGTTTGAAAGTCCTCAACGGTCATTTTGGAGGAGATTTTTGTGGACACACAGCCGTCATAAACAAAAAGACGATGACAGAGAATTAGTTGGCTGGAGAATTATGCGCCAAAAGTCCTTGACTGCGAATTGTTTTGCCAAAGAAGTGCATTAGAGTGCTTTAATTGATTACACTCCTTATGTTTGTTACCCTCAATGATTGCAAGTTTTATTTATGTTAAAAGCTGTGCTGAGTTTAAATGTCCCACACACCGTTCCACAGAGGTTATCATTTTACAAAAGAACAACTTGGGCTCAGCCAGGCTTTGAGGAATAAATACAGTATCAAGAGAGGACGGCAAGGCTCATTCCTTCCATCTGGTGTAGCATAAAGATCTATTTCTTATTGCTTGACTTCCTCAACACAGGCTTTGCTGCACTATATTCACGTCAAAGACACTGTTTTGCCATTCTATATACGTAGCAATTAATATTTTTTGTCAAATTTAATTGTTTTGAGTCCAGAGTGGTCTGAATTCCTCAGTTTGGAAGAATCTATCACTTCGTAGGAAATGCATGCTGGGAATGGCTGAGCTTTTGAAGTTGTGTACCTTTTGTACTCTGCTGAATGTTTCCTCACTTAAAGTGAATAATACATTGGGTGAATAATGCATTTGCTTGTGATTGCACAAGTACACAGTGCCACAACAATTGTGGACACAACATTATATGCTTATATCTGGGAAACATTTTAAATATGTCCGTCCATTATGATACATCAAAGAAACTGACCTTTGCTTTAATATGCAATGACCCAAAAAATGAATCTAATCGTTATTAGATGTAAAAATAATCAGTTATTTGTCTACTGCATGTTCTTATTAAACATTTTTATTTTCCTAAAAAATAAGATCAGAGATGCTCCTCGTCTGTTCATGCTGTTTCCCCAAAAAGGGACTCCTGGCTCTCTCATGGGTCAACATTGATGAAGATGAAAAGACTCGTGGTGAGAAATTCTTAATGAAGGACGGTAAACAGCTCAGCTGGGTGATTATTTTTTTTATAGAAACTCTCATTACATGAGGTCACAAGAAAACATTTGCACTATATTAGTGACTGGAGAGCTATATAAACAACTCATTAAGATTTACTGGACAAAATGAGCTGATTCATCACTATGATGACTTTGTCCATCTCAAAGTGCCTAAAGCCTGAAGTCAATCCAAACTACTTTGTTTGTGTGTGTGTGTGTGTGTGTGTGTCTGTCTGTGTCTGTGCATTCAAAGGTTTGGGGTCTGTAGGATTTTTAAATATTTTGGACACCAAGGCTACTAAATTTGTTTAAAAAATACAGTAAAAACAGTAATAGTTTGAAATATTATTTCAATTTAAAATAGCTATATTTTATTTTAATGTATTTCAAAACGTAATTTATTCCTGTGATGAAAAGCTGAATTTCCAGCAGGTCTTCAGTGTCACATGATCCTTCAGAAATCATTGTAATTTGCTGATTTAGTGCTCAAAAAACATTCGTTATTATCTTCTCAAAACAGTGCTGCTTTAATATTTTTGCATTTGTTTGAAATAGAAAATGTTCATGTAAAAGTCTTCACTTTTGATCAATGTAATGCATGCTTTTTTAAATATATATCTAACTGGCCCCATACCCATATATCTAACTTTAGTATGTTTTTTTATGTTTGCTATTAATATATCATTTGATGCTAATAGGGCATCTATATAAAATAATTACATACAGTGTGGGCTGAGACTCTTCCGGGAGTAATGTACAAACATGAAGGGTTTCCTATTTTGTGACAGTAACATGATCAGCTTTGAGCCAATAATCTGAACAAAAGCGTCAGAACATGGCACTTCCTTGTAGCTCTTTTATTTAGCCAACTTTAGAAATAGCTGTTTCATTGGCATGCTTCTACCTGCAGATGGGAAAAGACAGAAGCAGAAACGAAACATGTCTTTGCCCAAATTGAAACCGCTATCCAAGTTCTGAATGGTGCTATTAGCGATAATGACATAATTATTGGCTCTAGTTGGTAAAACAGATACCTTTGTGAACACACACTGCGAACAAATTATCACCCTTCCTACACATCTTTAAAAATGTATAAGAGTCTTCGGCTGCAGGGCCAACGACTTGATAAATTCAGTTTCTTTTTAGCACATCTTAGAGTATGTGTTGAAAGAACTGATGTTGAGAGAAAATACTTGAAGTGTTTTTTCACGTTTTATGTCTTGAATGCTTTTTATATGCTTATGTCTATAAGCATTAAACATATTTAATTAACTTAAATATTTAAGTGCAGCAAAACAAATAAGACGTCTTTTGATACACTGTATTTGATTTACTGTCTGACTCCTAATTACACGTGTGATGAAGCAGAACTCATATGGCTATTAATCACACTGTTTAAAAAAAAATAGGCTGACTGGCATTTCTTGCATGCCAGAAGCTTTCTGTTTTTTTAATCTGCTCTGTTAGGTGTGTGCGTCGCTGCATATGGCCATCTGAGAGCATTTCTCAGCAGCCGTCTGTGTAGTTGGATAGCTAGTTCTGGGAAGGCCCCCATAAGGAACTGATGGACCATTACATCACAACAGCCTCTGACTGTCAGCACTCACAATAAAACATATTTCGGTCCAACCGAGTTTCTAGACGTGATATTAGTCCCCTGCTATGTTTGTATCGTGAATGATTGGTGTCTAAAATTCTTCAGTTTTCTTTACTATCTTGCTCCCTTTCCGTTTTGTAGATTTGCCACCAGCTTCTTTTGGGATATATATATATATTACACACTAAAAAAACAAACAAAAAAACAAGGTTAATATCACACGTGTGCAGAATATTTTACAGTTAAGTTGTACATTTTCAAATTATTGCTGAATTGTATGTTAAGATATATAAAATGAAATTAGCACTGAAATTAGTCCAAAACTGTAATTCCAATCACAGATTTTTGAGATCAGGTGGAAATTTACATTCATATTCACAATCATAATTCTGTTTCACCTTTCTCTAGTTCAAAAGTGGCAGGTATGTGCAATATTGTTAAATATATTTATTTACTCATTCATTTTTATTTATTTTATTTGTGCATTTATTTTAGTTATTTTGCAGTGATAAGAAATGTATTGTTCTATTATAATTTGTGCTATATGCTTATTTTTAAATGAAAATAATTTATAATAGAAGAGAAAGATCATGCATAATTATGATTGAAAAAAATAAAATTAAATAACTAATATTTAAATTATATATATATATATATATATATATATATACACACACACATATATATAATTGTTTTATGTTTATTTAGCTGTTTTGAGAAACTCATTGTTCTTAATCATGTATATTTTAATGTCTATAGTCTATTTATAATAATATGTGTATAATATGCTTATTTTTAAGTGAAAGAAAAAGTAGTATAAGCAAGATTGTGCAAATGCCCATTCATCAGGCCTATATTACATCAGGACAGAACCCAAAAGGGTTTATCCATCATAACCATACAAAATGATGACAAATCTGTTTCTTGCAGCATCTCATAATTTATCATTAGTTCCCAGCTTTTGCAAATTTATGATCCAATCTATGAGCACAAGTACTATGGTTTTGTAATATGGAATCCTAGTTCACCAGTTTAAGCTTGTGAAACCGAGTATGACCCAAAGCTATCAGAAGCATCAACATTTGTTCTTTTCATGCATATAACGTATTTGCCAGTTTACTTGCAAACTCATGTGCAGTGGAAGTCGTCTGGAGAACATCCTCTTTGGAATTGTTTGGTCTGTAGACAATTTCACACAGGCTTGATTCTGCTCCAGCAAAGCTATAATCTTGTTGCGATCATGCTATGCTGTCTGTTTCTCTGTGTGACTTGGCTGAGAGAGAGAGACAGAGACGGGGAGAATCTGCTGACAGAAGGAAATGGGGGATCAAAGTAGGATTCCGTCCTAAAAAAAATTCCAGCGGGAAATGCGCACACTTTTGATCTTAACAACAGACGCGTAATGCTAACATGACTGAGTGTTTGAGTGTGAAATGAGAAATGTGTTCTAGAGTCGTGATACAGCTGACTTGATGTGAACAGACACTTAAATGGGTCCGTGAGGAGCATATGCTTAACTTTGGAGGAGCTTTGTACTTACATATGCCAAGCCTTAATTCATAATGATAACATTTTATTTATTTATCTATTTTTGATGTTTTGACATCTATTATTAGTATAAGTTTCTTCAAATAGGCAGTTTTGACCCTGTGGACTTTTAGAAAGTTTTCACTATTTAACTAGATTAATTTGTCCACAAATAACATGCAACAATGAATATACTACTGTACATACATCACATGAGAACTGACATTTTGTATTATATTTATTTCTGAAATTAATGGAAATTTTCACCACAATCTCGAAAATCTGTGAACATTTTTGGACTTCGTCTAATTTCATTGCTAGCATTTTATGCATCTTAACATATAATTGAATAACAATATTTTCTCACTTTTTTTGTATAATTTGGCAAATTTACTGTAAAATATTCTGCTCACATGTAATATTTACCTTGATTTTTGTTTTGTTTATTTGTGCGTTTCATATTTTCTCTCAGCCATTGAAATGGTTTGTTCATTTCACTATTTGTCTATCAATATAAGCAGCACATAATAAGCACATAAGACATTTTCATTTACATTGGCAATAATAATAATAAAAAATTCTTGAGCATCAAATCATCATATTAGTATCCTTTCTGAGGGATCATTGAAGACTGGAGTAATGATGCTGAAAATTCTGCTTTGCCATCACAGGAATAAAACATATCATACTGTTATTTTAGATCATAATAATATTTCACAATATTAACCTTATTTTTAAATTTATCATTAAACTCAACCATATTTCCCTTTTAAATTCTTTTAATTGGTTCCTCTAACCTCATTTGACATTTCATTGTTGCTTAATAAACAGTTGTATTCCAAGTAAATGTGCACATTTCATAATGTGATTCTTATCTAATATATACACATTTTGCTGCTATTAATGGTCACTTTTACCCCTGCAAAATACACTGTAGAAAATAGACAATAAAATATATCTTAATAGATTTTTGGCTAAACTGTAGAAGAATACTGCAATCAGAAAATCTTTTGAATGTGTAAGTCTTTAGCGGTTCCAGTGGTGCATAAATGACACGTTTCAGCTTTAAACAAAGACTTTATGAAAGTTTTCTCCATCAAAAAATATTTCCAAAGAGACATCTGTGCCCTTTAAAAACTATATAAGCTGATCTGCCACTGGAATATAAAAGCTCAAATTCTACATCTGTGTATCTGCCAACCCACAGACAGGACCAGCTGTTGTCACAAAGCCTGTTTTTTTTATTTTTTTTATTTTTGCCGTGTTCCGCAGCGGGTTGCTTGATGAGAATATTGGACACCCTATGGAAGATGCTTCGTTTTAGGGTTTCTTTCATAAGAATGTCACACTTGCTCCTGATTTGGCAGCCCATTGTAACGTCTTACTGTCTTCTTGTGTTTTACTGTGACTGTCCCTGTCCGTGGTCCTGAATACGACGCTGTGGAGAAGAGATAGCGCTGTGCTTGGCTGAGCTGCAAGGGTGAATCACTGTGACAATGCACCGTGACTGAAAGCCCACTCAGCTCCGTCCCACATGCCTGTGCAGACAAGACTGTCTCTCCCTGGGTCTCTGCCCAGAGAACTGACTCAAATCAGGCACAATCCAGGAAAGCTTTTCACAAGGCGGACAGCTGCTTGTTGCTTTTGTGCTAGGCTCTCTATTGTGGGATATAGGAAGAGTGAGTTGATAGATGAGGTATAAATAGAGTAAATCGCTTCTTTTCTGTACTATAATAAAATGTGCATGGAGAGCCCTTTTAATGCACAAGCAATTGTTCTTGCATGTCCATTTTAGTTCTCTTGAGGTTGACTTTAAACCTCTGTTTGATCTGCTGGTTTTGAGAGACGAGTACTGTGAATACTAAATTCAGATTCATGCATTGTATGACAAGGAGCACCTCTATTTAGCAAATCTGCCTTGTCAGAGGTAAAAATGATTAACTCACATGAATGCAGATAGTTCAAAAGAAAACGATGTCTGACAGAAGTTGATGAGCCAAATAAAGTGTGCAAAGGATGTTCCTTAATTGGAATCATCTTCATATGCCACATTGATTCTTATGATTTTTCCAGTCTTCGTCTCTTTTTAAATGGGTCATGGCAGGCATTTTTGCATGGTCCTAAAAAATGATCTCAATTTTTTCAGTTTTCTGTATAAATAATACTTTAATTCAACATAAAAAATCAACAACAACAAAAAAACACACACACATCAAAAGTGTCACATTTAAAAAATGATCAAAGAAAAAATGTATCACTGTTTTCACAAAAATATTAAGCAGGACATCTGTTGAATGTTGGTATCAATGTATCAACATTGAAAAAAAAAAGAAAAAAGAAAAATCTTGAGCACCAACCAGCATAATAGAATGATTATTTCCGCCACAGTGTTTGCACAATAATTCTCAAAAATCTTATATATTATAATATAATTTAAATTACACTGTTTTGTGAGCACTTCAAAGCATTCACTTCAGTAACCTTTGACTAAATGGCAACCTGAAATAGCAGTTTTAGACTTTCAAGAGCAGACTTTGAGTGAAAATACATCCTTAACCCAATTAAACCAATCTGTTCCTGTACAGCTGGGTAGAGCAAATGCAAAAACAGCGGAAGGCATTTCTCTCCTTAAATTCATTTCCATCATTTGGTCTGACAGACTTTCTCTCAAATCATCCATCTGTTTTCTATGGAGCAAAAGATAACGAACAGCTCGGTACCTGTCTGGGATGTTCAGTTTGCTGCTTTCTTCAAAATCCGACAATGCTTAATATATTCAAAGGGTGCAGGACAGATGAAGGTGAGCTTACAAATCAAACCAAGACCTAGTTTGTAAAGAATTACCCTAGCAATGCATTAACAGGGAACATTTTCATAATATTACCAATATTATTGTATTAGCAAGTAACAGATATACAATGGGGTCCAAAAGTCTGAGATAGTATCATATGAAGATATGAACACTTTTATACAGATGTTCCTGCTTCAGTTAAAGAACATGATGCTCTCTGAATCTCAAATCATGCTGGAGAACATGATCATTAGGTTTTAAACTTGTAGAGTTCATGTCAGATTGATTGCAGCTGTCATAAAACTAGACGTTTTGAAATTGATGTTTAATTTTTAATTCAAGTTGTTACGCTAATAATAAAATTTGTAATTAAAAAAGTTTTTTCATTAAATTAGAAAACTGCAAAATATTAGTGTTTTATCTAGTGGTTTCAAACTTTTGCTACCCGTTGTACTATAGATCATAAAGACGTGAAAGCGAAGAAGGAAGGCTAAGAGGAGCTCAATTCTCTGCTTCTGAAGCCCAGCCTACAGGCTCACAGCTGGGAGGCGCTTCTGCTCTGCCCTGGGCCTTTCTTGGAGGAGTCAGTGGTGCGTTCACATAGACACACACACACACACACACACACACATTCACTGCACTGAAAGTCCGGAATAGTTTAGCAGAAAAGCGGTTTGAGGTTTAATGCACAGTATGCCGATAGCACTATTCAGCAAGAGCTAATTAGGCCTCAAAGTTTGAAAAAAATCACAAAAGCCACAAGTTCAAGTTACCCTGTGGTCACTTTTAAAATCTTAGTTTGCAGCTGACCATTCAAAAGGTTAATGAGTAGCTCCACTTTAAACCATGGGAAATATTATTCAGTTATACGGTACTCAAAATAGGGTGAAAAAAGTAAGTGCTTTTGTCAATTTTCACAATATTTCAAGCTACTATTGCTAAATGAATATTCCAGTTAATCACTATTGACAGTGTTAGCATAATGTTGATTACCACAAAAATAATTTCACTTTGTCCTCTTATTGTTTAAAAAAGATTACAGTGGAACTCTCAAAATGGGAATGAATATGGCCAATAGTCAATAGTATAAATTGCTGCAGTGATGATGGTCACCCTGGTTTCTTCAACAAAACCCAACAGGATTTTTCTTTAGGCTTTTGGATTATTGCAAAAAATAAGCTCTGTGATCAACTAAAGTTTATGATTCTTACATGTTTTGCTCATAATGATAATGTGTACCAATGAACACAACTTTTATGAAGCCTAAATAAAGTGAACAGCTAAACATAGTCAGTAAACAAACTACACCATGGTCACATGACCTCAACATCACCACTTCCGCCAACTTTTTATACTGTGAAAAATGAGTGTAATTTTAACTGTAAAAAAACCTATTAATAGGTTAACAATAATTTCCTGTACTATATACAGGCGAAAACGGTAAGAGATCTAACCAGACATTTCATGCAATTTTACAGTAAAATTCTGTTAGTTGTACAGTTTTTAGAAGTAAAAAGGAACAAATCAGTGTATAATTTACAGTCAAAAACAGTAAACTGATATTCCCAGTATTTTGTTACACAAGTATTTTGTTTAAAAAAATCATGCTGCTTAATAGTTTCTGTTAGGGTTTTATGTTACATCATCTGATGTTTAATGAATGTTTAAACCATGATGATGTTTTGTGTTTGCATGAATGACTCTGTGCACCTTCTGTTTATTAATATATGCTTCAGCTTGTGGAAAAGCTACTTTGATTCTTCTCTTTTACCACCTGAATTATTATGGTGGTTGTCAGTATATGTACATGGCCACATGGATGACACTGTACTGGAGCTTGCATACAGTAATGGGTCTCTGGAAGTGTAATTAACTTCAAAGCCTGCTTGCTAAAGCTGGTTAATTAGAAGCTCTCTGGAATGCAGAACTATCAGGAATAAAACGCTGAGGAAGAAGAGATTAGAGAGAAGATCACGATTGGAGAAGGAGAAGTCACATGACAGATGATCTATAGATTTAATGACCTGATTATACAACACATGCTCCAATTAAACTGATTAGGCCACAGAAGGCTTGTTTAATCACTTCATTTTTCCACAGTTTTAAGGAATTTGCAAGATCAAAGTGTGTGGTCGTTCTCTAACATGTAACAGGAGGTTATGGGGTAGATAACATAACCTGTTGACTGTTTTAGATACATTTTACATTTTAGATATCAACACTAAGCTATGTTGTTGCATATGGTGTTACATTGTGCGTCAGTGGCTGTTTTTGGTGACTGTCAACAATTATTTCCATCTTTTAGAGCTAATTATAGGATTTATTTTGGCATTGTCCTCATTTATTTGTACTGTGTGTATGTGTGTGTGTGCGCTCTGAACGTAACTTTATCGTTCTTTTAGAATAAAGATGTGTTGGGATAGCAAATTAACTGTCAAAATTCAGAGCCCTCAACACAGCTTCTCTGTTTAAGACTGCAGAAGTGTCATGCCAACTCAAACACAGTCTCGCATAGCCAGACCTTCAAACTAATGGCAGAGGATTTGGACTCCATAGAAGCTTTCATTGGCCAAGAACTGCCCAAAGGGTCATCTGATCAACATGTAAAGCAACCAATCACAGTTCGTTTTGTTCTGCGTCATGGCTTAGGGTTGTGAAAATGTAGTGAAAACTCCTTAAGTGTTTCTATTTTGTGTGTCTTATGCATCAGGGCCCGTTTTCATGAAAAATCTTAGTGCTAAGAGTTGCTCCTAGTAATAAAATTCTTAGAAATGTTTCCTTTTAGGATTAAAGAAAAGATCCTAGTAAAGTAATTCAGAAAGCATCTTAACCCTTAAAAGAGGTCTTAAGGTCCGAAATTGTTAGGAGTACTGACGAGGACTTTTAATAGGCTTAAGAGTTTCTTTAGCAGAGGAGAAAATGGACGAAACATGAAGAGGGAGAAGAAACGTGTTGCACACAATGCATGACAGTGAGTTAATAAAGATGCTACATATTAGATTGTGTAGGGATCATGTTTGTGACCGATCTTATTAGAGACACTCCGACACCGTGCAGAAATGCCATAGCGCCAGAAATGGAAGTAATCGCTACTTAACATATTTGGCAATTGGAAAAATGCAAATATGCAGCAGTGATGATTTGGGTCTGTCACAACCTTCTATAAGCAAAGAGATCACACAGACAATTACAGCACTTTCAGAACCTTATTGTGTCGCTGTTCATTTCCTATAAAATGTTAAGTATGACAGCATGGTAAATAAAAAATCAAGAATACATATAGGCTACATATATAATGTGTGTGTGTGTGTGTGTGTGTGTGTGAGAGAGAGAGAGGAAAAAACAGGAAAAAATATACCTGTAATTTCAAATTGAAGGCTTATAATAGACCCTGCTCTTAAAAGCGCTCTTTTATTTCCTTCTTGGACAACCAACCAATCGCAGTCTTCAAAAGACTTTGTCATAGCTAGCAACGGGGTCAGCCCCGCCTCCTCACTAAGATAAAAGTTTTTGTCTTTTCCTCGCTCAGAGTTGCTCTGAGATTGGTCCTGAACCTACGGTGGCCGAGAGAGCTCAACACGCTGCAACTTCAGAAAACACATGCATATAGAAAAAGCACCAGCAAATCAAGAAAACATCTTCATCGATTTGACAGCAGGTGCTGCAAATGCTCACAACGCAAACAAATAAAGAAACACACTGCAAATGCTCACAACACAACCAAATAAAGAATTTGATTTGCAGCGCGTTTCTTTGTTTGGTTGTGCTGTGAGCATTTGCAGTGCGTGTGTTGTCAAGTTGTTTTCTTAATTTGCAGGTGTTTTTTCTATTTGCAGCACGTTGAGCTCTCTCGGCCACCGTATGAATCACTTTTAAGCTAAGATCTTAGTTAAAAAATTTTTAAGCTAAATTAGGAGCTCTCTGTGAGGATTCTTAGAATCTTTAAGAATACAGGCCCTGATCTTCAGCCAACAGTCTCTAACTGAAACATCACCCTTAGTTTCTATCTTTTACTTTTTTTGTTTTTTTGAGACAAATAAATATCCTTTAGGTTTATTATTGTAGTTATAAAACAGTGTTTATTTAAAATGCTGTTGCAGAAATAAAATTTTCGCAAATCTAGTCACACTTTTATTTGCTTTAAACTGAAAACTGTCATCAACTACTCACCTAAATGTTTCTGCTAAGTTATATACCTTTTTCTTGGGAACAAAATGTCATTCAATTTTTCATACAATGAAAATACATAAATATTTATTTATTTACGTGAGGGGAAAAACTTTTTCCTTCAAACATAAATACATAAAATAAAGAGAAAAATAGGTGCAAAGATACAGCATGGTCTCTTTTCCATGGACAACGAAAACATATTACAATGCAATGTCGTACAAAAATGAATGAATGAATGAATAAATAAATAAAAATTCCTGAATAGGGGCTGAAGTTGTGAGAGATGTCTGAACAGTGTTTCTGTCAATAGCTGAGACAACACATGGCCTAAATAAGTGAAGGAACCGAGCTTATGCTGTGTTGCTCTTGTTTCTACTCTGTTTGCATTCTGCACTGTTGAGCATGCAAATTGAATTAGATTAAACACAAACCATTAGGACACATGGATGCTCCTTGTTGTTCTAAAACAGCACTCAAACGCATAATATTTTCACATTTATGCTGTGTTTAATAGAATAAAGGCCTGTTTCTGCACAGTGTAGGCTTAGCTAAATGGTACAAATGTTGATACCAAAACCATATTTCTCTCTTTGTTCTATTAATAACCTAATATAAAGGATGTAATATGCTGCAGCAGCTAAAATGCGGTCTGTATCTGAACCTGCTGTGCAGCTACTATTCATTGTATGTGAACACGAATGCATAATGCATCCACTCACTTGCATTATCTGTTTTGTAAGCACCACCACTGAAGTTTTTGTGGCACCGCCGATGCATGAAGAAAGCTCTTCAAGACACACTTCACCCATAATGTGTACTACCTCCCCAACAGACTGGATGGCAATGTTGCTCTGCATTTTTTATTGTTATGGAAGTTTCTCATTGGTCTCTCTCCTTTTTGGTTGCGCAACTCTGCATTTTGTTGCTTCGTGAATAAAATAACATTAAAAAAACATCACCTGAACATGGCCTTCATCCTCTGGTTTCAGCCAAGGAACACATTACTAATTGTCAGATTACAAATTATTCATCACATTATTTAATGCATTATGCATTAGATATGCAAGCCCAGCAGAAGTTGCGGAGAGGAACCGAGGGGGGGATATGGAGCTTTGTCTGAAGGTGTACCCGAGACCATCTCTCGCGTGGACAGGGCTGACAGCTTCGCTGGAGGAGGCTGGAGAACTAAGCATAAAAACACTCTCAGTAGTGCCATTGCTGGCCTTCTAATTGGCCTTACTGACGGATCCTGAAAGTTGTAGCCATCCCATGAGCAAAGCCGCCTGCTTGTCAATGGCCTCCAATCAACTAATAAAGCTAGAAATAGCCAAGCCCTTTCACCTTTATAAATGTCCTTCCGTCTAAGCTGTAACACTTGAATCTGAATCGAATCTTGAATTGAATCTGAAATATACATGACTGTCTGCATAAAACTCTCCAATTACATGTCATAAAGGATGTGTTGCAGAATGTCTTCAAAACTGGTTGTCATGTGAACGTTTGATCCCCTGATTGTTGAAGCTAGTAAAGCCTTTAACACTACCTGTTTTGCAACGTCCTCTTAAAATGCCATATTTTGATCTTTGTAAAACCATACCACATATATGTGTAAGTACAAAGCCCATTTTTCAGTGAGAGTTAGTAGAGCTTAAAAACCATTTATGGGTAAGTCTCATAAAGCCTGTCAACATACCCTATTGAGTGAATATTTAATTTAATTTAATTTATTTTTTTATTTAAATTTTTTTGGTTGTACATATGCTTAATTGTCATGAAAATAAAACATTTAAATAATAAAACATAATTAAATAACATAATAAATTAAATAAACTAACTAAAAAAATTATAATAAATGATGATTAATTAAAAAAAAGTGTATTTTATTTTTGTTATTTTATTAGGTGAAACACATGCTTAATTGTCATGAAAATAATATATGAATTCAAAGAAGCTTATTGGTCCTAAAAATAAGCATAATTTTCTCCATTCCTACATATTTACATCCATTTATCCATTCATCCATCCATCGTATGGCTTTTTTAATGCATTAAATAAAAGAGGATCATAACCAAACAGTCGATGGTAGTCATTGACTTCCATAGTATGAAAAAACACTATGGAAGTCAATGGCTACCGTCAAATCTTTGGTTACCCACATTCTTCAAAACATTTTCTTTTGTGCTCAACAGAAGAAAGAAACTCGGTAACACTTTATTTTAAGGTCTCTTAACTAGTTGCTAATTAGCATGCATATTAATAGAATATTCATCATTTATTAGTAGTAATTAAGCACATATTAATGTCTTATTCTACATGACCTTATTCTACATCCCTAATCCTACCCAATACCTAAACTTAACAACTACCTTACTAGCTATTAATAAGCAGCAAATTAGGAATTTATTGAGGGAAAAGTCTTAGTTAATAGTGAATAAGTGTTCCCCATTCTAAAGTGTTACCAGAAACTCATACAGGTTTGAAACAAGTGGAGGGTGAGTTAATGACATGACGTAACTATATAATAATATGATGATAATTAAAGCTTTTTTCCCTCTCTTTTCGTTTCTTCTTTTCTTGGGGGGTGTTTTTTTGACAAGCATTGTGATATTCACTCTAATGTTGTCTGCTCAGCTCTTGTTCCTGCCAGCAAACCGCACCTGGTCATGTCATGCCAATATGTTCTTCATTTAAACTTGCATTAATAAGCAGTGGGTGAGTTAGTAAGAACACATAACAATTAGTGAAAGTCCAAAGCAGAAGCAGTTTTGGCTAATCATTTTTTAATATGATCCATCATTCATTGAATTAACCGAGCTGCGATCTTAACGCGGAGGAAAATGCTGACTCTCCCAGTGCAGTATTAATTGGGCTCCAGTGAAATGCGATGAGCATTTGGGCTTTTCAGCTCCAACCGGCAGTTTTGCATCGCTTTGTATTATTTGTTTCAGGCTGCCATGTTCTTCAGGGACACAGTGGGAGTGAAAGTCATCACAGCTTTGCTTTTTCTTCCGTTGCTGATATGTTTCTATCCCTACCACGCTAACAAATGTTGATCCAACCTTCAAATTAAACAAAATAACGCAGGTTCGCGGAGGGCGCCTCTCAAAACCAAGTCAAACTGCTTCTGTCCTCACATTCCTCCACATGCAGCACACGAGTCTGACGGCCCCTGATGTGTTGTGCTTGTATTCCTGCACTTCACAGTATGTTTGTGGACCCATAAAGCTGAAAGTCATTACAACCCCCCCAACAAACCCACAAAAGAGCTGCTCAGTTGCTATGACAACTGAAATAAAAGCAATTAAGGATGATTTAAGTAGGAAAGGCAGATCCAAGTTTGCACATAGCCCTCTCAGTTCTGCTAAGCATTCATGTGATCCTTTATCCACGCTTATCTCTTTGTGTGTTATCCCGTTTAACAAGACTAAAGTGCTGACAAATGAACAAGCCTAGTGCTTTGGGGTGCCTTGAGCAATGATAAAAGCAGAGTGTAATGACTTAATGAAGAATTAAATGATTCATGTGAAAATAATGCTGACTGTCTGCTTTTTCTTTTTCTTAACCCTCACATGCTTTTGACCCTGAATTCAGCGTCTCTGTTGCTATTTTGCCAAACCGTAATAAATGTCTGCTGAAATGTTCTCTTAATTTAATACATTAGCCATTCAGAAAACTTTCTGTTCTTCTCTGCATTTTATGTATTCAGGTTTGCTGTTGTCGGATTGGTTGACATGTCTTTAGAGGGCGGGGCTTAGATGTCATATAATTGAAAGGATATGAAGTGGTCTAATATAGTTTTGAAAATTAGCAAAATGACAGAAATGGTTTACGGCACCTTTAAACCTGTGCAGTTGTCCCAGATTCATTCCTTGTGTTACATAGAATGACACCTGCTACAATAATGCTGACAAAGCTGCATCTGTCTCATTCCATCCATCAGCTACATAATTTGATGTTCTTACTCCCCTGTTAAGTACACCGTCATCTCTGCTCGCTTGTAAAGATTAACAAAATACTTCCAAGATGTGCAGTATGCACAGGGAATTCCAATGGGAAACAAGAGCATTTAACTCCGGAAGATGCTGAGTTTACTGACAAACATGACCTATTTTAGTTACTGCACTTAAGCACACTTGCTAACTTGGCCTGTTCATTATGATGTTCTACTTCCCTATAGTAAGCAAAAATGGTGTAGGACTTACTTTGAAACTATTTTATCTCCGAAATTGCTAGTAAATTTCACAAATAATTACAAAGAAATGCCAAGTACATGGAATTAAACCTGTGAATTTGAAGTAGAAAGATTGATTTTCTTGTAAAACATAGTCCAGTAATAAAAAGTTAAAAATTAATTCTAATTAACCCAGTTTTTATTTTATTTTATGTTAATTCATTTTATTGTTTTATTTTTATTTTTATTTTTATTTTATTATTTGGTAGTACACATGCTTAATTGTTGTGAAAATAATACATTAATACAAAGAATCTTAATAATAATAATATTAATAATACATAATTAAATAAGCATTATTTTCTCCATCCATCTATCCATTATAGGGCTTTCTTTATGCAATAAATAAATTAAATATTCTAAGTAAATAAAACAAATAATAAATGAAGATTAAATGAAAACATTTTTATTTTATTATTTTATTTCTTTATTTTTGTTATTTCATTTTATTAGGTGGAACACATGCTTAATTGTCATGAAAATAATACATCAATACAAAGCTTAATAGTCCATAATATTCACATAATCTCCATTCATCCATCGTATGAAAATGAATTCTAATTAACCCAGTTTTCTTTGGTAAGACTACTTAAAAGTGTTGTTATTAATTTGATATACCAGTAACTCACCAGTTTAAGTCATGTTTTTGTATTACTAGGGTCAGAATTTATCTTTTTCATTAAGGGGCTTTTTTCTCCCTTTTTTATTTTTATTTTTATTTTTTACATTTGTTTTTTAATAACTGATACAATTTCTTAATAACTGTATCTGTGTTGTCTTTAATGTTAAATACCTGAATTTATCAAAATATTTTAAGCTGTTGCCAATAACGTTTAAAAAACAGGAGCTATGTTTTTTAATGTTATGTTTTTTAATGTTAATGGTTTTAATGTCTGCAATATTATGACAGTATAATCTTTGTTGTTAATTATTGCTCTTGATATTGTAATAATGATTATTAATGTCAATTAATAGAATACATATAAAACTTTTTTGTGTGTTTTGTGCAAATGCAAAAATCTGCTGAAGCTGGTTGCCTTAAAATTTTAAGTTGGCTCAACTTTTTTTTTTTTTTACAGTGAAGCCCCTGTTAATTTCTGACCCTGCTACACACTATAGTAAAATACTGCTTACCTAGTTTATTACTTAAAGTGAGCTAATGCAGTCCAGTTAAATTTGTAAAAAACAAAACAAAAACATGACATTTTGTTGTGAGGAAGAATGTTGAAAAAGTCATCATGAAATCAAAGTTGACAATACTTCATTTTTAACAAAATATTTCAGTGTTCATTATAAATAATTGGTCTGTGCACATGATCTCATAAAACCGTAACTATTTTACAAATGGACAATTTCTTTTGAATCCCTAAAAACTGATTCACATGAAAAATGCAGGATTTTTAGAACAAAAGTAAGCATGAATGTCCACCCCCACCCTTAAACCTAACCCTCCGCAGGACGGAAGCAAATTGTACAAAAATGTACCAGTAAGATTGTACGAATTCATACAAATTTGCAAAAAGAATAAGCAATTGAAACACAGTGGCTTAAATACACACAGACCAATCAGGGTAACAAGACACAGGTGAGAATAATCAAGGAACTAATCAATAAAGAAACTACAATGGACTACATGACTAGAATAACTAAAATACCAGAAAAATTAAAATACCAGAGCTTCAACATAAAAGTCTAACACGAGACACAAAATGGGGAACATGTGACATTATCACTGTGGAGTGAAGCTTCAGCTAAGCTTGAGAATGGGTACAAAAAGTTAGCTTGTTGTTGTTTTCATAGGCGTAAATCCCGGGGGGGACAGGACCCCCCCTAGCTGAGGGTTGTCCCCCCTAAAAATATCTGTGTACTAAAACAATACAATGGACATATACTTAAATTAATTGTGTGAGTAGTAAAACAAAATAAACGCAAAAAAGCGTTTTAAGTTCAAAAGTGTTTTGATTCCCCCCTCCCTTTCCTCACAGTGGTTTGGTCCACTGCTTTCCTCTTTTACCGATACACACACACGAGTCCGGTCACTCCGATGGGAGAGAGCAAGTTCCTCAGTAACAGTTAGTTATGTGTAAGTAACTTAGGCTGTCAAGGCTATTTTATTCTCTTTAAACATCGGGTGAAATTATTCTTTCTCTTTAATACAGATGATGCTGGATCATTAATAAATTAGTCATGACAAAATAATTATGATATACGATGTATTTTATATGAGCGTTAAGGCTAACAAGCTTAATACCGTAGCTTGTCACCCACTACAACTCAGTGTGTGAACTGATATTAGGCTAATATTGTAGACCTACCTATATGTTGGGTTTTGCTCAATATGATGTTAAGTGGCAGAACAGTGGGCTTAATGCGGTTGAATATCTAAAGAGACGTACTCGGTTTCAGACAAAACCTAAAATACTATTGATGACGCAAAATAATAATTATAATATGACCGCGTGGTGAACCATATGAACCGAACTCATATTTAAACACAGTCCATGCTGTGTATGCATAGCTATCCTTACAAGTACAATTTTGGCTGTATTATTTGTGTCCCCTTCAAAAATGTATCTTGAGAAATTTTATGTTTATTGTCCCCCCCTACTGTTAGATGAAATTTACGCCCCTGGTTGTTTTACTCGAACAACAGTCACTACAGGTCTCTGAATGGGACCAGTCTTGCTTGTGCTTCTTTCCATTATCATATGCTGTATTTACTTATGTTAAATTAAAGTAAAGTAAATTAAAGTAAAGTGCACTAAAATCTAGCTGTAAGAAATTCAGTTGGGTTACTTTGATGTTTAACTTTATTGTTTTAATTAATTTAGTTTCTGCTACACCAGGTATCTGAACAGAGTTCACAGTTTAATTTAATGTTTAGAAAATCCATTTCCAGTGCTCAGCCACCTGAATTAACTTCAGCCAAAGAATTATTTTTGAGTGCAGAGAACAAAACACAAAATCTGTTTCTCATAGTCCTAATTCAAAAAAGAACTCGCTCTGATCTTTTTGGGTCAAACACTTAGCTCTTCCCTTGACTTTTATGAAAACAGGGCATGACAGTTAAGACACTGGCCAAATGAATATGAAAGGAATGACGTCTTTTCCCCTCCGTCTATCCACAGAGCTTTGTTCTATAATGATGGTAATGGCTTCAGTGCTTCCTGTTGAAAGACCTCTAGCTTCCCTGTTTGACTTTCAAAGGTGAAAAGCTTTTAAGGTATAATGGAGACGCAAATGTAACTTCCAGTGCAGCTGAATTAGCTATGCCTCATCACCTTTAACAACTAATGGGGGAAAGACGGCCTGGACTGAGGGCTCTACCTGGACTCAAATGGGTCTTTATTTGAGAGCACTCCCCTTTAAAATCACAAGTGCACAATCAAGGATTCTATAACTCAACTAACCTGAGGTTGTGCTGCATTATTCACTCACTAAATGTTTAATTCACTTGTACCTTTATGTCAAAGAATTGCTGTGAACTTTGGGACAAATTGCTATACATAGTGCTGTGAATGTGGGATACATCTGGCTGTTTATTCTCACGTATAATCCAATATGGCTCTGGCACTGTTTTATTCATTAGCATTACGTTCCTTGGAATCAATTGATTTGATTACTTTGTCAGGTCAGTTTGATTCGGATGACTTTTCAGAAGACGTTTGACCGCCTAAAGATGGATAAACCAAATAAAGCTCTTTTCTAGACAGCCAGGAGATTTGGATGCTGTCAGGAAAAAGCTGATTGCGCATTTCTCTCTTCTAAATCTGGTTCACAGGTATTTGAATGAAGATTAGCAGAATCACAAAGCGTGGTGGATTTAAGCTCTCTGACTGTACATATTCTTAGCTGATTTTCTAAGATCTGAAGTATCCTCAGATTTTCTCTGAGGGGAAAATCAAAGAGCAGCAGTAAAACTGGCGCCGGCGCTTACAAGAATAACCAGAGGATGGATCCTCTTGTAACCAGGATGTATGTGCGCCGTTTTGATTCCATGGCGTGTAGATCCACCAGGCCAGATTTATGTGGTCATGTAGTGTTGCCTGGTTCTGCCTTCTACATGTTGACGCAGACTTACAGCACCTGAAAAAAAAAAAAAAAAATCATGTTCATGCCAGCTCTCATATTCACAACCTCCAGCAGTATTCACACATACATATAGCATTAGACCTATATTTCTGGGGCTGTACAACAGAAACATCTTAACTCAGAATCTTATCCTGTATGCTTAGGAAACTTAAGAAAATACAGTCCCTTCTGTAAAAATAGCTACAGAAAAAATAATAAAAATGATACAGTAAAACCTGTTGATTGATAACTTAAGACAATATGTGTACTGTAAAATATGAATGTAAATATGAAAAATGTTTTTAAGTAAAAAGTTTTGAATTGCTTGACATTTGTGACCCTGGACCACAGAACCAGTCATAAGGGTAAATTTTTGAAATTCATCTGAATAAATAAGCTTTCCATTGATGTGATGCAAAATAGGACAATATTTGGCTGAGATACAACTATTTGAAGCAAACAAACAAACAAACAAACAAATATTTGAGAAAAATCACATTTAAAGTTGTCTGAATGAGGTTCTTAACAATGCATATTACTAATAAAAAATAAAATTTTGATATATTTACGGAACTTCTTCATGGAACATGATCTTTACTTAACATAATGATTTTTGGCATAAAAGAAAAATCTATAATTTTGACCCATACAATGTATTGTTGGCTATTGCTACAAATATACTAGTGTGACTTATGACTGGTTTTGTGGTCCAGGCTCACATTTTAACAAATTAATACATAATTTTACAGTAATATATTGTAAAATATACATAATTCTATTGCTTTCCAACATATCACTTGTGCCATTATATTTTTACAGTTATAGAAATATTTTACTAGGTTAAACATGTTGGAATATTTAATATTATATAATTTATCAAATATATAATATCATATAATTTAATATAAAATTAATGTTACATAAATATTTTCATTATGCATTTAATTATTTAATATACTGTAATATATTTGTATTATATATATTATAAAACGAATATTATATTATTTAGTGACATATAGTGTTACATACAGTCACCAAAAATTTTAATTGTTATTGTAATTTTTTATGGTAAAGTTCTGACAACCACTGCTAGCCAGCATTTTATATTCTATGAATTTAACAAACAAACAAACAAACAAACAAACAAACAAACAAAAATAAATAAATAATACAATGTGTGTGTATTAAAAAAATGACACATACAATAAGATATACAATGGCTTCCAGTTTTCAATTTGTTTATAATTGAAGTGATTATCCCTTTTTTGTTGTAGTGGACACTTTCCTCAAACAAAGCTAATTAAATTCTGAAGCCACCCAGTTTAGAAACTGCATACCATGCACTCAAGCAAACCTCACTTATTTTATTTACAACATTAATGTTTTATTTATGGATGCTAAATAATTCATACTTTTTTTGTTTCAGCTAACTTGCAGCAACTCATGCTCCTGATTCCCATAAGGCATTTTCTTGGCACTTGCCAGTGGAACACAATAAACCATGGGAATAGTAGTGGAGTTCCTCCTTCTGTTGGTACGCCAAGGGGGACTGGAGCTCCACTACACTGTAATTGGTCCGTGTCATGGATGTTAATGTCATTACATCTTGAAGTTGATGAAGCAATTTGTGCCGTCTTAATTATATAGGGCTATGTCACTGTTAATGTAATCTAATCTCAGTGGACAGCACTCATCTTCAGCCCAATGTTATGATTATATTAAACCACTGTAGTTTTAAGAGCATACTTGGATAACTGAATAAGAGTAGAATATATAGATAAAAGGCATAGTAACTACTTAGAGGTGCACAATCATTGATTATCACAACCAAAATAAAATGTATTTAGCCTAGATAAAATCATGGAATGTGATAGTTTTTACTCATGCATTTCACTGTACAGCATGAAAAGCCTTTATTCAGAAAGTGCTGACAGTTTCAGTTTGCAATACATTACAGTACATGTAATATAGATGTGAATACAATGTGCATTTATCATTTATTAATTCATAGAATAGTTTAGGTGCAATCTGTGCCATGCTCTGCTACATTGTGTGCAATGCAATTATTGATACAAACCTTAGATTTGTAGGTTTCATATCATCTTTTCATTTCATGAGTGTTTTATGGACTCCACTATGTGATTTCATTCTAAAAGAAAATATGTTTCATGAAAAGAAATGTTGGGAATGTTGGGTGCAGGGTTATTATTCAAAGCACCGGCTCAGAGTGAGTATGAAGTGTGTTTTAAATGTCCATAAACTCAGTTAAAAGAACAAATTGCATGTTTGTATACACTAGAATGCACATATCAATTAGTTAAACTAGATTTAAAACTAATTTATCATCATTTGAGCATAAAATGCATAATATTAGGCTAATTCCATTTTAGTTTAATTAATTTCTGTAACAAAGAATTACAGAAATATGTTGAAATACGAAAATATGTTGACAAAAATGTTGTGAAATCATGTGTAATTAAAATATCCTAGCAGGCTACGTTTTATTTAGATGGCTACTACTTGACATCATGATAGTCAAATCAACATTTTTTGTAATGAAAGGATTATAAACTTTTAACCTCTTAACTGTCACCGTCCACCCTGTGGGACGCCTACGTTTACTTCACTATTTTACAATTAAATCCTAATCTAATCATGACAAACTATATATCGTTGGAAAGGTCTAAGACTCCTAAATAGGTATTTTACCACTTTTTTTGTTAAACAATTATGTAGGAAAAGTAATAGATTAATTTATGACAAGAGTGCACCTGAAAAATCTACATCATAACAGGAGTTCTGACCTTTGTCACAGAAAGCCTTCTTTTTTGCCTTTTTCTCTATCACGCTTTAGAAATCATAAGAAATTATATATCAGTTGAAAAGTTAAAATCTCAAAATTCATCCTTTGTAACCCATTTTAAAATCAGACATTGCATTACCATGGAAATGGTACATCAAAATCAGGTTGGAAAATGTTTTCATTCATGAATTATAAAAAAATTATTTGGATAGTGCACTATCATGTCTGTGTTCAAAACTGTGAGTGACAGTTAAGGGGTTAATGCGTAATAATATATTTCTAAGAACTTGTACGTTTTTAAACCTTTTGATATTTATACTTGTCATTGACCCATATACAGAAAAAGATGCGGTGTTTAAATCACTGTGTTTGTTTTCTTGTTGGATAACATCGTTTGCAGCAACCGTCCCATTTAATGTTCTGTTGCTCATAAGCTTTTAACTGTTTATCACACTCCAGGCTCCCATTTAGTGCTCTTAATATAGATATTTTATGTTGGTTAGAGTATATTCTTGCATAGCTACATTTAGCATAACAATCGGAGAAATCAAGCAGCTATAAAATGGTACAGTCTGCGCACGGCTTCAAGTTTACCCAGTCATTTGCTCTTCTACTCTGAGTAGAGTAACGACCTACCGGGAGCGCGCGGTGATGGTCTTAAGAAAGCGATCAAGATCCGCGTTTTCTTTCTTCTGCTGACACTACAGAGAGTGTGTTCATTGTAAGTAGGGCTGTCAGAGACACGCTTATTCAGTCACCCACCGGTATTACCAACAGGACTGACTGGGATTCACTGCGCTCTGCTGGCTGTGTTACCGCTATGGGCTCAGTGTGAGTGAAGAGACAAAGACTTTGGGATATATGTCTGGCATTTGGCTTTTTGTCAGTTTCTCAAATGCAAACGGAAATATGTGGCAAAGCTTCGTCTTACTCTTAACCGGTTTGCTTGGGTTGTGTTCATGTTCAAGTTTCCCAAGTAACATCAACATAGGTGAGTACTCAGCGGCTATTGTTCATAACCGTGTCCTGACAGTGATTTAAAGTTTCCGTCGAACAGGATGAGGTACAGTTAGCCATTTGGGTTTAAATATTCCATGTACGTGTTATTGTTCCTGAATGACTTTATTGTAATCTCGACAGGAGGTTTGTTTCCAACCGACTCCCATGAATACGACGTGTTCCGTTTCGCGCTCTCTCAACACAATGATGTTCCTAAACTGGTACCACAAGTGGACATGGTGGACACGGGGAGCAGCTTTGCCATGACATACGCCTGTAAGTTCTGTATTAATGTATCTCTCAGAGGTCTGTTACTCTTCCCAAAACCAAACCTCTGCAGTGCGCACGACCTGTTTCCATCACGCTTGTTGCTTTGCTGAATTTCTGTACGACTCTGCACATGATGTACAGTGAAACAGTCTAGGCTTAGCGAAGTAGGAGAGCCTCAGACATTTTGTTGCTGTAAACGTGCCTTCACTTATACAGTCTTAAACCCAGCTGGATTACTGTCAAGAATAACGTCGAGATGTCAGGTGGAACTGCAAAGCTGGCAAAATGTCCTAGAATACCTGAGGTTGAATTTGACACAAGCCAGTGGTGTGTTTTCACATTTACAAATGCTTCTTTTGCCACAGTGGCTTGTTTAATTTCACCCTTTTCATGACCACGTGCCCGTTTACAAAATAGATTATGTGTCCTTCATGAAATAAACACACTTTAATTATAATGGAAAAAAAGTTAATTTGCAGTAAAAAATAACTGGTTTAACAGGACATTATTTATGGTGCAAAACAATACATTTACTTTTATACATTTACAAATATACTAGTCTTTAGAAGTCACTAGAAGTCCCTGTGTGGTGCATTACATTTGATTATTTTATTCAAATAGTTATGCTTCTTCGTTATCAGTTATGTAAGGATATGCATTTTATGTTGTTTATTGCCGCCTTATTATTTTAGTCTGTTTATTTTTTTTCTGTTGAAACGTTGCCCGAAGCACCGTCACAACCTTTCTCTGCAAATTTATGGCACCACAGTTGTTACATTTAACATGTTGTTTTCACAGTGTATTTACAGATTTGACAGCATATTTTCTGTCATGAGATAGAATATGAAATGCATCCTTTACATTGCTAATATGAACATTTTTAGATGAGCCGAACAGAGAAAACATCCTCATCCCTAGCTCAGCTGGCTGTCAGTCACAAATGTTGCCCTTTGATGTCTGAGATTGACACAGACAACCTTTCCATGTTTGTTCAACCCTGCCAGCGACGTACAACACTGTATAATGCTTAGCATGCAAACAGCTTTTGATGAAGAGAAGAGATGTCAGATGATTGAGATATTTCGACACTAGACTGATCATCCTGAAAAGTTCATATGTGCTATAGTCTTTCCCAAATGAGTGCGTGTGACAAACCTCTCTCATGTACACATCAGTGGTGCCCTTTTAAGTGAGTCTCAGTGCCTCAAAGCAGAGTAGGCTGTTTACTGGAGGCTGAGCAGAGAAACTGGGGCTGGAGCGATGTTTTCCATTTTAGGGGACTCCTTAGGGCATTTTTATAGGGTGACATCGGAGAGGGTCTTATTAGAGGGAGGTTATCAAAGGAAGTTTAACACACAAAGTAAGGGCTGAGTCTGTATGTTCTTGTCACAGGGAAGTGTGAAAGTAATTATATGGAGCTAATTACATCTGCTGAGAGTTCGCTCATCAGGGCGATTGTGCATGGCTGCTGTCTTATCCTCTAATCGCTACATACACCTTCCCAGAACAAAACCTGAGATCACTAGAGCAGTTTGTGTGCCAGGAGGTGTAACGAAATTCAGTTTGATTATAATTTGATCATTTTCCTCTTTTGCTGCAAGAACAAACCGGAACAAGAGAACAATGAACGGGGCTATAAGAAACATAACAAAAGAAAATCAGTGTTTTTATTTCTTGATTGATATGTTCAGGATAACTGTGTCTTCAGATGTGCTTTTGATTGTTATGAGTGAAAATGACCAACCCACTATAATTACAATACAGTAGTTTATAATTTCAAGCCCATTTGAGCCAGGTTTTTTTTTTTCACTGGCCATTAATTGGCAAATAATTGACTGATTAGGTTAAAGGAATAGTTCACCCAAAAAAGAAAATTTGCTGAAAAATTACTCGCCCTCAAACCATCCAAAATGTAGTTGAGTTTGTATCTTCACTGGAACAGATTTGGAGAAATTTAGCATTACATCACTTGCTCACCAATGGATCCTCTGCAGTGAATGGGTGCCGTCAGAATGAGAGTCCAAACAGCTGATAAAGACATCACAATAATCCACAAGTAATCCAGACAACTCCAGTCCATCATTTAATATCTTGTGAAGGAACAAGCTGTGTTTGTAATAAGCAAAATGATCATTAAGACTTTTTGTAACTTAAAAACATTTGCTTCCAGCTAAAATACAAGTCTTCTATCCATAATACTGCTTTCTCCAGTGAAAAGGTCATCTCATCTGATTCAGGAGAGAAATATGCACAGATCAAGCACCTGTTTACAAGCAAAAACTTTCCAAAACAGTTTGATGTGAGAAAACAACAGGGGATGGACCTTTTTTGATATATTGTCTTAATGATGGATTTGTTTCTGACACTTCACAAGATGATAATTGATGGACTGAAGTCATGTGGATAACTTTTTTTATCAGCTGTTTTATCAGCATTCTGACGGCACCCATGCAGAGGATCCATTGGTGAGCAAGTGATGTAATGCAAAATGTATCCAAATCTGTTCCAATGAACAAACAAACTCATCTACATCCTGCATGGTGTGAGGGTGAGTACATTTTCTGCAAATTTTATTTTTTTTGTGTGTGAAATATTCCTTTAAAAATGCCATTGATATATTAAACAGCAATTGAAAATATTAAAATACTTTTAAAAAACAGCATGTTTATAATGTGCTTGTTTCCACAATGATGCTGTTTTAAGCTTTCTTTACGTCAGGTATTTCCATCTAGAGTGATCTGATCATAAGTGATCAGCTGAGACTGAAAACTGTTTACACTTGGTATTAACATGCAGCTCAGATGAGTCTCCTGTGAGTCACTTGTGATTGGATTTCGAGGGGGTTCAGATGGTCGTTTTCCTTTAAAGAGCCTCTAACCAACTCTTGTTTTAATGCAGTGGCTCTCAACCTTGTTCCTGTAGCCCCCTCCATTTTACACCCACAACCATTTCCAGGAACAGGGCTGAGAACCTCTGTTTTAGTGCAATTGCTGATTGACAGATATCCTTGTTGTCTGGGATTACATCAGGACAGAGCTGTCTATGCTACAAATGCAATGCGGTCTCATGCATTTCTGAACATATGTTCCTGTATTTAATGCTGGAAACCAGATCAGATGTTTGGATGTTCACTTCATATGTTATTATAGCATTTCTCAATTTTTAAAGCATCAGATAATCTGATAAGAGCAAAGAAAAAACAGCCGTTGTCATCTTTTACTCATGAAATATGTACTTCTTTGTATAACATGTAAAGGCTTTAAATTTTTTGAATAAGGCATCTCGATGTGTTCTCATTACTGCGAATCATTATCTGGTGTCATAGTTATAGTACTTTGTAAAATAGATGACATGCATGGCAGAAATGGCACACACAGCAGTACAGACTCTTATTTTCTTAGATATGTGCCTGAACTGGTTACAGAAGTTGCCTTGACTCTGAAGAGCTACAGTAACCGTTTAGCACGACTCAAATAGATTCATTTAATCTATTATTCATTGCATCATAGCCAAAGTGATTATTTTCAGGGGTTTTGATGTATGCATGTGGGAGCAGAGCCACAAAGGGAGTTATAGTGAAAAATCCACTTATGTAGGAGGGAACTGACAATATTTAGTTGGAATAGGACAGGTGTTCTTCTGAGAAAGAAAATTGTTCCCCAAATTACCACATGAAGGAGAGTTTAACCTGCTCCGATAATTGTGGGCTTGAACTGACATGGCAAGACACTGTACAGTGTTATATAGAACGGAATGAAGAGTTAAGATTAGACCGCAGTGGACAGATCATAGAATACGGTTGCCTCTATAGTGATAATTTCTTCAGGAACGGCAAGTTGAATAGTGGAAGTGCTTATGGGATTATACGCCTACAGAAATTAACGCTCACTTATAAGGGTCCCACGATGTAGAGTGTTTATGAAGGGGAATGTGAGCTCATTTACTCGCTCTCATGTCGTTTCAGACACATTTTTGAAAAATGTCATATAATGAAAGTCAATGTAGATTAGATCCCACTGACTTTTACTGTAAGGATATAAACAATTGAAACATTCCTCAAAATATCTTGTTTGTGTTCAGCAGAAGATAGTCACACGGGTTTGTGGATGAGGGTGAGTAAATGGTGACAAAAATGTAATTTTCAAACTATCTCTCTTCAAGCAGGGCTACATTTCACCCTTCATTTGAAATGCATCACAGTATTTGACAGTAAACAGTTTATCAGAATTGGCCCTTAGATGTTTTCAAACGCAACATCAGCCCACGTGAAGATGGCTATACAATATTAATGCTGAAGAATTGCATGCACCTTTGATGTAATGTCGAAGTTGAAGTTGTCAGTTGCATTGATGCATAGTGAGCTACATGCAGTACGTCGACCTCCCAGTGACAGTTGAAATAACCAGTCAGTGTCATGTCATGATGGCGATGAGTGTTTGTCCTCATGCCTTTCTAGTTGAATAAACCCCCATCATCACATCATTTTAAACCTGGCAAACGGGCTTTTGTCTATTGCGAATAGGACAGATTAATTTTCTCCCATACATGAATTATTTTAAGAATCCGTTTCTGCTTTTGCCATAGCACAAGCCTTTATGACAGTCTGTTCTTGGCATTAGTCCCGTGGTCCTCCTTTCAGCACGTATCAGTCCTTTCATCACGTTGACATGCAGTCGGGCCAAATGTCCACAGCATGTCAATCAGGCGGGCTCCAAAGAGACCCATTGAAGCTCTCGTCACAGGGAGTTCAGGAACAAACACTGTTTTGTGTGTCTTCCCTGTGGAACTCACATAGACCGCTGAAGAGCTTTTACCTGTGTGGTTGCCTTAATTCGAAGCTTTCTATACAAGTGATGGAAGACTTTAAAGACAGCGAGTGCCTTGATGTGATATTCTGAATATCCAAAGAAGATTGCCAAGGATAGCTCACACAGCCATGTTAGCTTCATCTGCAAAGCCGTCAGCAAGAACTTCCAGCAATTAGATGCAATTAAAATGAAACATTGTGAAATATGGATTTTTTTTTTGATACCAGTAAACTTCATCGTTGATTATAGATGACGGGTATGGCATTAGCATCATTAGCCGTTAGCAACTGGACGCAGTTCAGAGGGAATGGCACAGGCGGGCTGAGGTTAGCTGTGGTGATTTCAGGATATGTGCCTGTGGGGCTACATGCTCCCCGACCTTCACTGGGCTGGAATGATACAGTGATAAAAATGTACCTTATCAGATATATCATCTTGCAAAGACTGAGGCTACAAGCCACTTAGAGGACACCAGGGACAAAATCTGATTCTGTTATGTGACAAAAAGAGCCCGCTTGGCTGTAATCTCTGAAATGATCTAGGTATTTTCTCGCTGAGTAAAACGCTGGGCCCTAATGCTACAGGATTCAGCGATGAGCTGCCACCTCTTCATCATTTTGTAAGGTAAAGTTCACCCAAAAATTAACATTTTGACATTAGCGAAACCCTATTATAATATTATTTTCTTACGCAGAATGAACAAGCTTCTGTTTTCCATACAATAAAAGTGGGTTGTGAATATGATTTTTAGATTAATATTGAGCCCGGTCTCATGAATATGTGTATAAATAGTACACAAAATAAAAACAGAAAATCGTGGTATTGATATGCAAAAATGGACTTTGGCATGCATATGATAAGCAATTTGTTGGCGTGCATATGAGATGCAGTTTTCGCATACATATGTTATGTATCCACCCCACAACCCTAATCCTACCCATTGCATATTACAAAGTCAATTTCTGCGTATAAACATAGTACACCAAATCAAAGCTTAAACTCGTGCTATTGATGCGCACTTTCATGAGATCGGGTTGCAATGTTAGAATTTCGCTGAATTTTAAGACAGTATTTCAATACTAGGGATGTAATGATGCACCCTGAGTTGGTTGAAAATCAATAAAAATATGTGCCAATTTAAGTTGGTTGAGATGTTAAAGGAATCGTGATACAATTGGGAGTAGGGGTTTATATGAATGTATCGCTTCGTAAAATGTATTGCTTCATGAGTTGAGTGAATTGTTACATCCCTATTCCTTACACATTTTACATTCATGAATGCATTTCGGAAAAACAATTAGAAACTAATTTAGAGCTTTATCAAAAAGCTGTAACAACATGTGTTTAGAACAGACCATACAATATGAATATGGGTAAATACAAGTACGTTTATGTGCTTTTTACAGCTCACGGCCACGGGTAATATGATGACCATAGCAATTAAGATTGAAAGATGCAAACTTTGTTTTCCGAATGCCCAAAGTAAAGATACAGTGTCATTTCATTTAAACATTTAAACATTTAAAGGCCAGCCATGTATATACATGTCCAAACAACTTTAATACGTCCAGCGTGTAAATCAGCAATCAGCATATTTCAAAAATTCGTGACAGATGTCATACCTGCCTCTCACAGGGACTGGCTGCCACCTGGCATTTTTCACTTGCTATTTGCATAAAGTTGAACATCTCTGAACATTTGGCCGTTATCAATGCTTTTTCCGCACAAGCGTGAAGCTCAACTCTCATTGGAATGAAATGCAAATGTTCGCTTGCTCTGCGCCAGTCGACAAGCACATGAGGGGGGTTGCGGAGAAATCATGCTTTCTGTGGTTTAGAAATTGCTCACATTGTGATTTTATTACATTAATTTATTTTCTGTGAAGCTGCTTGGCAGTGATGTGTATTGTGAAATGTGCTATACAAATAAACATGAATTAAACTGATTTAAGATTTTGATTTAATCTCACAGCCCTAGTTAGTGATTTGTATTTCCAAGAGCAAAAACAGCACCATAAAAGTAATCCACTACTTTCCATACCAGTGTTGAAAAGTTTGGGGTCAGTAATTTTTATTAAAGAAATTTATACTCTTAAGGTCATTGCACACTGAGTCCGAAATTTTCGCATGTGTTTTCCGTTTTTTCGTATTCCCCATCCTTACCTATCAAAATGCATGCTACGGATGCGAAAATGCAGAAAATCGAACCTGATCCGATTTTTTTTTTTTTGATCGACGAAAATTTCGGACTTTATTCAGCAAAGGTGCATTAAATTGATCAAAAGTGACAGTAAAGACATTTATAATTTTACAAGAAGATTTCTATTTTAAATATGTTTTTTTTTCAACATTCTATTTATTAAAAGTATTATGAAAAAAAGATTAAATATTAGTTACCACAAAAACATTAGCAGCACAACGGTTTTCAGCATTGATAATAAGAAATATTTCTTGAGCATCAAATCAGCATATTAGAATGGTTTGTGAAGGATCATGTGACACTGAAGACTTCAGTAATGGCTGCTGAAAATTCAGCTTTGCCATCACAGGAACAAATAGCATTTTAACATATATTCAAATAAAACAGTTGTTTTAAATTGTAATAATATTTCACAATATTACTAGAACTATTTTACTTACAATTTGGCATAAGATACTTTTTTCAAAACTGTTAAAAAAATCTTACCATCCCAAGACTTTTAATTTAGTTTTAATATTCTTCAGAAGACATGCAATAGATTTGTGTAAGAAACCGACCGAAGTTGTTGTTTTGCTGGCTGCAGATAATCGTCTCTGTTGCAGCTCTCAAGATTTGACGTGTGCCGATATTTGATGTTATTTTATGTTAAACCTGACACATCACATCCAAAGATGCCATTTTATTAAATTAAATTAAATTAAATTAAATTAAATTAAATTAAATTAAATTAAATTAAATTAAATTAAATTAAATTAAATTAAATTAAATTAAATTAATTACATTTTTATAAATTAGCACTAAATTAAATTAAATTCTGGTGTTGCTCATGCGAACTTACTGTAAATACTGTAAAAAAAAAAAAGCTTTGTCTGGTAAATAAATGTGGAAGCAGCTAAACTGGTTTTATTTATAAATGTGGTTATATTATCACTGCATCAAATTGACTACAAGTAATTTTTTAAGAATCAGATTAGGTAGAAATAAGGTAACAATTGCCAGTTACACTTTTTAGAGTGTATAGTATGCCTTTAGCAGAATTGGAATATAGTGCATGAGTCATATGGACCACTTATATGGTGCTTTATTTTTGTCCTTTTGGGAGCTTGTCAGTAAAAATAACCATCCACTTGTTTTCTAAGGAAAACACAAGGTGAAGGTTGGGATTTCTGCGTAAAAGGTCTCTTTTGGGTTTCATACAAGAAATAAAGGGTCAGAATGACATGAGGGTGAGTAACTGATGACAAAATGTACATTTTTGGGTAAACAATCCTTTCATACAGCTACAGTATAACAGATTGCAGTTATAACATCACCAGTACAAATCCGCATCTCTGATTGACCATGGCTGGCATAAATGCCTCCTGTCACCATTTTGGTTTCTCAGCCATGTCACAGGACTGCACATAAGTTCAACCACGCTTTTTACCTCAGCTGTTCAATAACCAAAGGCAAGGAGAACAGAGGCTGCTGGAACAGATTGATGCAGTGGAGCTCCTCTCATCTTCACTGCAGTGACTGAAGATCAGACGAGATCACTCACACTGGACCCACCTGTCACAAACATCTTTCAGCATTGTGGAGATCACCGCAGGCAGGAAACTTGTTTTCTCCTCCCCCCTCCCCCAACTATACATTCATACACACGCTCTCTACACCCCAACACAGAGATTCAAACCCTGATACTCCTTCCAGCCAGCACCGCATAAAAAATTATTTGCCGTTTCCCTCCTTTTATCTGCGGTAGGCATGAAGAATGCTGATAAAGAAGATGTGCACGCAGAAATCTTGCGTTATCTTTCCAAATGATTGAGATAAATGCATTGTGTAGCCTTGCATCGACTCTTTATCGCCTGTTTTAAAAGATAAACATCTACGAGCGACAGTACATTTGTCAATCCGCACTATCAGGGGACAATGAGGGTGATTATTAAGACTTAAATAGTGCCGACTGTAGTAGATGAGAAGCAGAGAAAGCTATCTGCTACTGGAGTTGTTTTCTGAGGCTGGTTTGAAAGTTTACTTGCCTGAAGGGAAGATTTGGAGCTGAAGTATGTCACAACTGTGGCACATCCCTCATTCACATGCTCAAAGCCCCAGGGAACCAACATATCTGAATGCAAATGGTACGAATCTCCCCTGGAATTATACATTAGCTGGAACGAATGGAAGGTCTTAGCTTGAAAACACTTTGGAATTTTAGCCGCTGAGATTGAAATTTATGGTAAATGAGGCTCTTATATGGTGTTTTATTACAAATGCGCTATAATTATATATAAAAACACCTGCATTATTATTAATGTATGCAATGTATGCAAAGGTTTAAAAAAGACAGTGGAGCAGTGAAATGTCCCAGAGGGACATTTATATAATTACAGAATAAAAGTAAAGGGAATGAGGTAGGATACAGTTAGGAGTTCAGGTGAAAATGTAGAAAACTCATTACCTCAGTGTTTCCAGTGTTTTGGAGCTTTTCTGCTTGAGGAGACCCAGATTTGACACTGTCTGCAACAAAGGACTCGTAAAAACATGAAACAGGCCCCCTTCTGCAGTACTGCAATAAAAATCAATTGCCATGTGCTTCTTAAGCACATGGGGTTTAGCCGGCTGTGAGGGGGCTGGAGCAGAGATGATTGGTGGGTGGAGGTTTCACTGTCACTGTAATTACAAAGAAGAATGCAGGGCAAGACGTATTGAGGTCTTGTTTTTCAGGAAGAAGGGCTTTGGGGGTGATCATGACAGAATTTTAGATAACGTATTGACTACCCAGCACTTGCTTTCTTCTGTCATCCCTGGGTATTGATTGAATATTTGTGCTAATGAGTGTTTTATATTGTTAATGAGCTGATGTTTTATTCCTGATGTTGTAGTTGCATCAGCGCTTCAAAAAAAAAAGAAAGAAAAAAAAGAATATGATTTTTATTTCTGTTTTTTTTTTTCGTGTTTGTCAGTATTTTATGTTTTGTTTCCAGTAAAAATATATAAACATCATTAAAAAAAGATCCATTTCCTTTTTTTTTCTCAGGGATTTTCAGAAGTTTTGATGCAATATGACCATCCTTTTTAAGGACCTTCCTGAACATCTAAATCTTTTAATATTTTTTAAAGTACTTATTTTTTTAACTATTTAGAAAAAGAAAAGTGTGTAAGAAAAATATTATGCATTTTTTGCATAATACTTTACATTTGTGTTAAGTACCTTTTTTCTTTGTATTTAATTTACCCAGTAGATATAAACCTAAATTTGCATATCACAACAAATACTATTCCAAAAATTGTTTAATATTAAATAAATGTCTTAAATGACCACATTAACTTTGACAAGCCTAAATAGTCCTACTGTTTAGAAAAACCTTTATTTTAAGGACCAGTTCTCACTATTAACTAGTAGCTTATTAGAATATTGGCTGTTTATTAGTACTTTTTAGGGCCATATTAATGTCTTATTCTCCATGAGCATATTCTATATCCCTTAACCCTGCTCAATACCTAATCTTAACAGCTACCTTACTAACTATTAATTGCAAACAGCAAATGAATAGTTAGTGGTGATTATGTGTTCCCTACTCTAAAGTGTTACCCCTTCTATTGTAAATCTTTTGTAAAATCAAATTTTCCATGGACCTTAGTTTGAAACCCCCTGCCATATTTATTACCTACTTTATTGGCAAATTGTATTTAACAATGCAAATTTCCATTACATTAATCTTACATTTCTTCTCCTGTACTCTTCTCAGTTTGTTCCCAGTTCTCCAAAGGAGTGTACGCCATCATCGGCCTGTATGACAGGAAGACCATGAACATGCTGATGTCGTTCTGTGGCGCTCTGCACGTGTGCTTCGTCACACCCAGCTTCCCCATCGATACCAACAACCAGTTCGTGATCCAGCTGAGACCTGAGCTCCAGGATGCTCTGATCACCCTTGTCGAGCACTTCAAGTGGACCAAGTTCGTCTACATGTACAGCTCGGACTCAGGTTGGCTTTTTATCCTGCTAGCGTGCCATTTCAAGAGCACAATAATGTAAACTAAATTTATGAGTAGTGCTACCACAGTCTTTTCAGGGTGAGGTAAATATTTCATTATTTGTTTTGTTTTTTTCCTGTATCTGCATTGCCACTGCAGTTGCAGTCGTGATAAAATGTTGTAATACTCCGTAAGGTTGCTCAGGATGTCATGAAGATGAACTGCAGATAATTTAGTGATTTGTGATTTAGGAGCTTTGGAAGATATTGCTGGGAAAGTTTGAAAAACGTGATGATTTGGTGTAATCCTGTTGAGGTGCTCTGCTTGGCTTGTAATAGGGTTATACTTTGACATTTCCAGTGCCTCGGGTGTAGTAATTTTACTTATGGCTCCCTGATTCCCGCAGGATTGTTCTGATAATCTGTTTGAAGTTCACTGAAAGATCTTCATTTGTGATTTGAGTATGGACGAGTACTGGCTGCACCATATTTCTCCTGTGAGTGGAGACACGTGTGGCGCTCCATCATATTTGCCATATCCAATCATTATCAGACTGTCATTAGAGAATAACTCCAAATCATTCCTGCTGGAGTCATTTATGGATCTCCAGCTAGTGAATTCATTTAACATTTGTGCCAATGTTGTGCACAGTATTTTCTGCACAAAAACCTTATTTGGTAATCACTCATAATCCAGTTTAACCAGGTGCTAAATGCATTAGAGTTGCGACATATTTAAATAAAGTCATTTCCATTATTTTCAGGCACAAACATGCCTCATTTCTATGTAAATTAGGCTCATTATTGATTGCACCCTATTCACAAAACTCAGTGCTATAGAACTGTTCAGTCATGAAATCAATTTCTAGACCAACCCGGAAGACTAATTTACCATGGCTTGCCTTGGGAATTTCCTAAAGGGGTTTTAGAATAGCAGTCTTCGATTTGTGAGTAAAATAAGGTCTGTGGTTCAGGTTACTTGAAGAGACTTTAATGTTTTGTTCTACAACATAAATTATACATGGTCAGACCGCAATTCTGAATACAGAAGCCTCTGTATTAGGACTACAACGGTTATCAATTCGTCAAGCATGTAAATTCGCATCTTTGTGGTAGTTGTAGTGGTTTGTGACAGTTTTTTTGTTTTTGGTAAAAAAAAAATTTGTGTCTTGATGAAAATATCTAGTGAATTTAGTCAGTATTTATCAATTATAGTCAGTTTTACTCATAACACAATAGCATCTAATTTTAGTTAATGACACAAAAAAGCCAACGTGAATGTAGAAATTGAAACCAAGTATTCAGGGCTGTAATGCTATCATATCTTTACTGCAAGATTTTCCTGGCCAGAATAATTCATGATAACGATATTATTATGATACCTATAGAAATTTTTAAAATGTAATAATAAAAGTCTTGCCATAAAGACATGTTTTTTAAAAGTTGAACTTGCATTAATTTTACATTCCAAACATGCGGCTCTCTTGTGCGAGACTCGAGTGCAGTTTAGAAGTCCCTCTAAAAAATTAGCAAAATATATATTCTGTTCAAATGGCTTGGTTTTAGTTTTGATGTAAACAAGATCTTCTCTGCATTGATGTTCTCTTTTTCCACTATATTTTGAATGAACAATGCAGCAGCGCCACATCTAGTGGTTTCAACTGGATAGACTAACAAAAACATTAGGTGCGGCCCAAATTGCATACTTATGCACTATTCTATATATTCTATGTTCACACTGAAATTTCAAAAAGTACCCGGATGACACACTTATATAACCGAAAAAATGAAGTGTGGAGTGTTGGACACTTCATGCACTTAACTGTCACAGCATTAACTAAATCGCAAAGGGGGAGGGGCCATCAGACTCCGATTATAAATGACAAAATAACCTTAAGTAATTCATACACTACTCATCTGAGTACATAATGCATAAGTACATAGTGTATAGTGCGTCATTTGGGATGCAGCTATTAAAATGTAACGATTCTGTGACGTGGAAGACTCGGGAGCCTCGAGAGGATCCATGTGCAGAGGTATTTATTGGGGTGAACAAAGCAGAGTCAAACTGGCTAGGGTCATACACAGTAAGGGCGAGTAAATCCAAGCAAACAAGTCGAAAACGACAAGAGTCCAAAACCAGAAGAGACAGAAGAAGGGTAACGCTCAGAATGCTAACGACAAACGATAAGCAATACTTTGCCAGCTAGGCCTATAAAAACACTAGTGGATGACGTAGGAGGAACAGGTGAGGGCAGAACCGGACATTAGAATTCAGGAGACAGCTCCCTCATGTGTTTGGAGGGAGTGGCTGGTGTGTGAGCGGATATAACAGATACATTGTCATCGCATCTTGTGTGCCACTGATAAGGCTGCCTTAACGTACACCTAAAATTTGCATTTTAATGTTTTTGCATTTGAATGTGGATTTTTATTTTAAATTCGATGGATATTTTAAAAGCGTATTTTTTTGACAGCCCTACTGTACAAAGGTGTACAAAAAGGCTGTGCTGTTGGTAGGCACATCCTGCAGACGGAATCCAAAAAAACTTCCACATTGGCGAGCAAACGTTTTTTGGGTCCAGATAGAGTGTCCCGTATCATCTGTCATCTTTGACGTCAAGATTGTGTGGCAGTATTAGCTACACATTAGAGGTCTACAAGCCCGTCGGGTCCCGGGCTTAGCTTCTCTCCTTTTATTGTGCCCATATACGCGCAGAGCACACATGGCTACTGTATGAAATACTGATTATATTATAAATATTATACATCGCCTACGCAAACGCATACGCACGCATTAGCATACAGGTGACAGTTGACCATGCAGAGCATCAAGGAGAAGTTGGAGCGTGGGGAGTTACTAAAAGTTCCCAATGCTTCGGGAAAAGCTGCATTTTGGATCATCCATGCATTTGATTATGATCCTGACTCATGCACCTTTAGAGAGAAATGCATCTTTAGGGATTTTATAATGAAAGAGTTTTTGTTTTCGATTCCAATTATTTCGTTTTAAAGTGGTAATTCAAAGCTTTCTATAGATAATATGTTTATCAAGTTAGTGAGGCAAGTATTCGCTGTTTTGGTTTAGTGCTCCTGCTCAAAACCGAAACTGCTTTTTTCCCCTTTATTTTATAAAAGCATGTTTTGTTTATATCGTGAGTGCACACACATAAAAGTAGACCCTTTACAGTTCCGAACAATGTAGCCTTTTATTCTTACCTTTATGAGCAAAAATGACAGCGTATTTTGAAATGTTTCCAATGCAAGTGATTGCTCTGGGGCCTCCATGTCCTGTAAAGCGCGCATCAGCTTCTACTCTCCGCACAAATGACTCGATATGTGTCAGTGTACATTTATCTTAAGCATTTAAACAAACATTGTGGAGCTGTTTTATAACTATAGATTTTATTTTAGACAAGTCGTGATGATTTGAGAAGGCTAAATTGTTCAAACATAGGCTATGATCAACTCACTGTCTACCTCTGGCTGCTTAGTTGTTACTTTAAAAAACAAAAACTTACATTTAACGAATAAAAAAATGCTCCAAGCGTGTTTTCTAAATTAGCTTACTGTATCGATCCGAATATAAGACAATGTTTTTTTTCTTGGAAATACATCTGAAAAAATGCAGTCGTCTTATATTCAGGGTCTAGACTTTGACATGTCAATAATACACCCACAACAATAGGTGGCGCCAAACACGCTTAAAACAAGTGTGCCATGAAATATGTAATGTAATGTGTGTTGTAAAGATCGTGAGTGAAAACAAAAGGGGCATGAGTCGTGATTGTCATGTTAGTCTGATGGGACCAAACTTCCTCTGTAAGTGATTTTAAAACATAAGACAGTACCCAGATTTGAAGACTACAATAAGATTTCACTTCTATTGTTAATAAAATTTTGGTAGGCTACTATGAGATGGATAGCCTAAATGTTATATAATTCAGATGGGCTACCTGTTATTTTTATGGTAGCCTATATCAAAAAGTGTATATTTTTCAATGTCATTGTTGGTACATTTTTACCAGTATTTACCATACTTTCAAAACAAAAATTTAAATAGGAAAAATATGCAATATGAAAATAATAATAATAAAAAAAAAAAAAAAAGATTTGGTTTTCAAAAAGCCTTTTTCCAAAAGGTACATCTGGAAAAAGGGGGGTCGTCTTATATTCAGGTCAATACGGTAATAAAATAACGAAACAAAATACTATCACTTTGCCATTTCATACAAAACGGAGCTATTTTAATAGCTGAAACGGTAGTGTAAGCTGTTTTAGGAGAAGGGGAAAAAAAGACTGGCTCAAGACGGACTCGGACCAAGAATTCTGATAAGCTGTTGGACACGGGCCGGGAAGGGCCTGAGCGTCTTGGGCCAGGGCCGAGCTAGGGCTTAGATTTTACTACTACACATCTCTCTGCATTGTTGCAGTCTTTCTTATTTTATGACAGAGGGTAACCAGCATTATGTTAACGCCACCTACTGTGCTGGAGTATAATATGTGTAGTATTAACATTAGTGCTGTCTAACGATTAATCGCATCCAAAATAAAAGCTTTTGTTTACATAATATATGTATGTGTACTGTGTATATTTATTATGTATGTATAAATACACACACATACAGTATATATTTTAAAAATATTTACATGCATATACATTTATATACTTATATTTTATATTATATATAAATATATTTAATATATAAACTTAACATATTTTTCTTAAAAATATACATGCATGTGTTTGTATTTGTATATACATAATAAATATACACAGTATGCACACATTTATTATGTAAACAAAAACTTTTATTGTGGATGCGATTAATCGCGGTAACATATCAATATTATTTTTTTAAGTATTTAATTTTTTAAATAATGACATGGTTATTGTCAGTAACAATATTTTGTGACAACCCTAATTCCAGCATTCTATAGATCCATTTAAACATGTATTAAAATATAACAAAACATGTGAAAGCCCAACCTACAGAAGCGGTCTTGTCAAATAATGTTAAGCACAGACTTTGCTTTACTCTTAAAGTAGAACTACTAATCTAAAAACCCATATGAAGTTCCCAAGGTAACCCATGGCAGGAAAATGCAAATTCTCATCCTGGTTTTATGACTACAAAATTAAAAGCTCTGTTTGTCTGGTGAAATGAACTTCACATCATTACCGCTCACAGAAAGCAGTTGGTAAACAGAACTTGATTTAAAAGAGGTACAGTGTCTGTGTGCATTGTCTATTGATTATAGCAGGATTTACTCATTACATACTGTAATGGAGAAGATCATCATATAAGCAGCCATATATCCAGATGTGTGGTGTTGTTGAGCATTTTAAAGAGCTGATTCAGGCGTCTGGATTGCAGTGGTGGAGAGATGCTGCAAAGTGATGTACAGATTTTGTGGCAGCATTTGTGCTGTTACCTGATTTATATAATTCCTTTAGTGAATCGGTGCTAAAACTACACAGAGAGCATGTGCAAATAACAAATAACACAGTTCATTCTTTGTGAACCCCCCCACCATGTTACACAATATTACATTTGTCTACACCCCTCCCCCCACTCTTGATTATACGAAGTTAAGGGAAATTAAAACCTCAATCAAGAGAAACACATTATTGATTCACACATCATGCAGATGTGAGCCAGTGCTGAACTAGGAACACAAGGTCACTGAGTATTTTATCCACACACAAATACAACAACTACCTCTAGAAGCCCCCACTGCTCTCCTGTTGCCTGGATACAAGAGTACTCAGTCTCTAGGTTATTTTAAACCTTTTAAGTAACTCCTGTGTGCGTGCGTGTGTGTGTGTGTGTGTTTATGTCATGTAGCACATTAAACCCAGAGCTCACAGGTAAAGCAAGAACATGGCAGATGTAATAACAACTATGTCTATGCTTTGGGTATGCTTTTAATCAAATTATATACAGTATGCTCATTAATTATATGCACAGTATATTGGTAACATATCAGTTAGTAGCTGATATTAGACATTTTACATTTTTATTATTTACATTTTTCAGTATTTAATTGTGCATGATCATTTCCCTATTTTCACATTTAGGTTATGTTTGCCATCATCTAAAGCTCACTGAAAGTTAATTTATTATCACTGTTAAATATAATTTCAAAATGAATATCCATTTTTCATACTGTATATTGTATTGTTGTGATGCCTAAATTTACTTAGACTGATTTTAGTTTTTAGTGATTTATTTCTAATTTATTTAGATGAAATATTATAGAATTTTAATATAATCCATTTATTGGTTATTCGCCATAACATAAATAACTATGTGCTTATCGTTATTGACTGAAATTTTTATATCGGCATTCCTATTTCTATCATATTTGTAATATCCATATCCATCAGTCTTTGTCTAATGCTCGTACATCACTGTTTTACAGCATCTTACAGTGATTTTTTTTTATTGATTAGGTTGACATGTTTGTCTAGATTTTTATTTATTATTATTATTATTATTATTATTTTTACTGCAGTGCTGCAATTTATGTGCCGCATATTTATATTAAGGCTTGTTAAAAATAGCCCAACCTTTAGAAATGCTTCAAATGATGGGACTGGCATCATCTGTAAATATGCAATTTTCATACTGTACATTATTATGTTGTGATGCCTAAAGACTTTTTAGTGATTTATTTCTAATTTATTTAGACAAAATAGTATCAAATTTAAATACCGGCCATTTATTGTTTATTCACCTTAAAGGGATAGTTCACCCAAAAATGAAAATTCATTAATTAAATGTCATTAATTACTCACCATCATGTTGTTCCAAACACAAATGAAGATGTTTTTGATGAAATTTGAGAGCTTTCTAACCCTGTATACAGAGCAACGCAACTGACAAGTTCAAGGCCCAGAAAGGTGGTAAGGACATCGAATAGTTTTTGTGCACAAAGAAAACTAAAATAACAGCTTCATAACATTACGGTTGAACCACTGATGTCACATGGACTATTTTAACGATGTCCTTGCCATCTTGAATGTGAACGTGTCAGTTGCATTGCTGTCTATGCAGGGCCAGAAAGCTCTCGGATTTCGTCAAAAATATCTTAATTTGTGTTCTGAAGATAAGCAAAGGTCTCATGGGTTTGGAATGACATGAGGGTGAGTAATTAATGAGAGAATTTTCATTTTTGGGTGAACTATCCTTTGGTTTATTGTTATTGTCAAGAACTGTAATATCATGCATCCCCAGTTCTGTCATATTTTGAAATGTCCATATCCATCTGGACGTATTAGTCTACTGCATGTGCATCAATGTTTTTCAGCTAGATTTTTATTAATGTACTTTATTTAATTTTTTTTACAGTGGTGTTGTAATTACCATGCAGCATTTTTATATTAAAGCAACGTGTTATGTTAAAAATTGTCCAACATTTAGAACGCTTCAAATCCCTAATGGATATTTTCATTTCGCAAAAAGGTGCTTTAGGCAAGGTGTTGTGGTTTTCTCTACTACCATGCAAAACCACTTCCACAATAACCTGGTCTCACACTAAAATGTTTACTGCGTCATTTGTCAGGTGTTCAGAGATGACATCTCAAATCCATTGCAGATGGGACGAGCATCATCTGTGGAGCTTGCAGCAGTTTAGTGATCACAACCCCCCAAATCTGTCCTTGCCAACTCACACAGATGTTTACCGAGCTGAAGCATGATGAGCCAGGCGCATGTGCGCTATCTCCTCAAAGACCCAGATAATAGAGTTAGGGCCTGTAAACACACAGCTAGGCTTTGTTGAAGAAGGCGAGGAAAACACACTGCGTTGGACTCTAAAGGAGACGGACGGAAATTCAATTTGTTCCTGTGCGTGAGATATTTGGAGAAGCACAGCAAGAGCGGGTGATAGCAAGCCAATTCTGCTCTTTCAAGACAATCCCTACACTCATCTGCTTTCCTTTTCCTGCCTTATCACCAACGGCGCAGTCGCGCAAGGCAACACTAACGGGAGACGGACAGAACACACCGTCCGTCTCTCCCTCCGTCTTATCTTCGGGGTTAGTGCTGCTCGGTGGGAGATAAAGCTGGTTTGCTCTGTGGCACGAGACAATTTCACAGCTGCCGAGACGCAGGCGTCAGGAGAGGGTAGAGCGTTGGTGTGGCCAAGGCTGTAGAGGCGTTTCGAAAGGCAATCTGACTCAGTCTTTTAATGAATGCCAGAGAATGCACTGGCTGCCTCACCGTTCTTTCAATGACAAACCTAATTCTGGCTTCTGTTGCATAATAATCCAAGTACTCATTCTATAATTAGCAAATCTCCTTTTAATCTGTTATTTTACAGAGAGATGTGAAATGAAAGCCTTTCAAATGACGTGCAGGTAGTATGTAAATTATGCAGAATAGTGTCAAAAGTTTCAATGAATATCCCGCAGAAAGCAGTATTTATGTGGACAACCGAACCCAAGAGTCTCTTTGTACACTACAGTCCAGATTGTAGTCTTGTTTTTAGTTAATGATATGCATTGTTAACGTATTATGCTAATAGTATGCAGTGGGCCAAGATCAGTGTCTATATTTGTAATGTTTCTATCTGCTCCTCTCTAAATATAGTTGAATCTCTGCCAAAAACAAAGGCATTTTTTGCCTCATTTGGAAAGATCATTCAAGAGCTTCTCAAAAGACATGGTGTTAAAAAAAATGGACAAATTTTGATACATATTTTGACAGTGAAGCAAAACGAATCATGTTTTTTTTAACACCAAGCATCCTTCTAGGAGACTGGGTCGTAATGTACGAGCAACTGTGATGACAGCACCAATTATGAGCCAAATCCATGACTGAAAGTGCAACCGAGCATTCACAACAAATGCAAATTCATTTAAATACATAAATTGGCTTATTAATGTTGTCTCGGATTAATTTCTTTGAGTTTATGTCGCTTTCCTGACCCATTTAAAAGAGCCAGCTAGTTTGCGCTGAAACAACTCACTTGCTGAACTTTGCATGGCCTAATTTTCCAGCAAATCCATAGTCAGGCTTTATTAGGAGGTTGGTGGTTTGTGTTTTTGTGTATTTGTGCTGCTCGCAAACACTGATATGTGTGTGATTATAGGTGTCAGTATTGATCTAGCTTTTGCTTTGAAGGCACTTGCCTCTGCTTGAGTTGGAGATTTGATGTCTTTGAAGTTAAAATTCTGCTACCTGCAGAATCCGTCCTTCATATTGACCAGTAAGCTTATCGTAACAGAGCACAAGCCAATGCTGATCACTGTATGAAGGTGTCATAATTTGTTTTTTAAAAATGCACAGGCTTTGATCCTGTTCCTCTAGGACTAGGTAAAGGCTGATAGGGAATTTACCTAATTCAGTCAGCATGATTGAATGAGATTGTCTTTTGAAGTTGGTAAGTGTTGCATGACCACCCAGATCTCTTTTTAAACACAGCATAGCACTTTTGATCAGAATTTGTATAACTGATGACTCTTTTAAATGCTGTAATATTTTGATTTAACACTGCAGTGTCATGTAGTGACATTTTGTTTTCTACTTGTTGGAAGGGGTACATTTAAAGACACTGGACAATAAAATGTATAAAAAATATTCTTTCTGAAGGACCATTTTGATGCATTTTAATATAGCCATTAGCCATTTAAAAACATTTTAAAAAGCTTTTTATGTTCTAGTTCTAATTTTGACATTTTTAATATCTGTTTATAAGTGAAAAAAAATCTCATTAAATGGATGAACACTGTTTCTTAAGAAAAAAAGTAAGCATTTGGAGCAATTTAAATATTGTAAATATATGAAAAACTCATGTCTGCCAAAACAAGCCATGTAGTGATATTTCTCTTGAAAATGTGTATTAAACTTTTATTTAAACTATTTATTTATTATAATATTTTTTATCATTTAATTAAGTATTATTTACTTTTTACTTTTTATAAATGTTTAACAAAACCATATAAAACTGACATGAATGCAAAAACTTGTCTGAAAGCTTGACACATGAAATGATTTTTTTCCTTTTCTCTATTTGAAAGACTTTTATTTGTCGTTGACCAAGGTAACGGTCTAATAAATGGAGGAATTTGCTTAATTTCAGTGCATAGTCAATAAATCTTGGGAGGCTAATAATGTTGTCACGATACCAAAATTTCAGTATTCGGTACCGATACCAGTGAAAATCCACGGTTCTCGGTACCAATTTCGGTACCACATGCTAATTAAAAAACACACTATTTTTAATAATAAAGTCAAACAAAAATAAAATGTACAAAAATCAATGCCATTCTTTATACTTATTTAAATTGTGTTTCAAGTTTTTCCGCAAGTAATAAAAGTATGAAAAACAGTAAACAGTAAAGTTTCACCCAAATTTAATTTGTCTTTTAATTAATGAAATTTAAACACATTTTATTTTTTTGGTAAATAAAGGGGATTTACTATTAAAATCAAAATATGGAAGAAATATATTGTGTGATTTATTTCTTTAAAAATAAATAAAAAAAATTTTCAACAGTAGTCATACATTCTACTAAATAATAGTAATATATTTCTGGCACAGTGTCTTTAAGATAGACTTTTATTTTGACGGGTTGCCGTGAATACCTTTACATTTCTGTGTGTAGATATATGATATGACGCTGGTTTTACTCAAATGAAACGGTAAAATGCTCGTGAAGGGACTCTCAGAGCAGTTCTGGAGATGTTGTTTATGTATTTATGTCCTCATTGAGACGGCAGATGCTAAAATCACCGCGAGCGTCACGTGCGCTTCAGTGTGTGTAGTAAAAAAAACAAAAAAAACACGCGTCTCTGTCATTCACACAGAGACTCGCAGAACATGCGGGATTCATATCTGAATCAACTTTTGCGGCTTAATATTTACAGATACTAGTCCGTGTCGCGATTTCATTTAAGTGTAATGACCTACTTTTGATTAATTCATCCAAACTTTGACAAATTCCGTGCCATTCCGTGCTAAACTGTAAATTCCGTTTTTATAGCTGGATTCCGAGATTCCGTCCGCGTTTTCTGCATCGCCGAAATCATAGGGCCGTATGCGTCAAGAACCGGGTTGACTGGGTACTCGGCAACACCGGTACTTAAAAAAACTGGGTACCGTGACGTTTTCATTTTTTTTAGTACCGACTTGGTACCGAAGTACCGGGTATTTTGACAACACTGGAGGCTAAGAAAACACTCACCTTGAAATACAGATGCTACTGAGGAGCGAATCGTCTTTCATTAAACTAATTATATCAGTGCGTCTGCTACACAGGAAACAAGCTGTCAGTGTCAGCAGATAGTTCCTGTTTGAAGAACAATCAGCCGTTCTTTCTTTTATTAGTTCCTCTCCATATGCAAGAAGCTATCACATGATCAAACCACACGCAGGTAACCAGAAAAAGTCAAACGATCTGAAACGATGCGTGCTTAGTCATATGTCGCGTCTCTGCATGGCGAGAGGCATCCAATAAAATAGGTTGTTCAGTTCTAATGAAATTCACAGCAAGCCATCCAAATGCTGGCTCTCAGCAGAGCAATGTCCATTAATATCACATTATTTAATTTCCTCCTAGAAAAGCATAGCTATACAGTTCATACAATTGCTGGTAGTTGCTTTTGATCTACCGGATTACAAAAGGCAGTTCCTCAACATGAAGTTCTGTTTTTTTGAAAAGATAATAAGCACCGGAGGACCAAAAAAAGAAAATGTATAAGAGGATGTGATGCTGAGAATCACATGTAAGCAAGCTAGAAGTAATGAAAGAGCACTGTTTAGTGAAGAAATAAATGTTGCATATCCAAATATTTAATTTAACCATGATTGCTCAAGGTTTTTCTAAAATGTGTCCAGACTAAACAACTTCAAACACGTCTCAACTTTTCCTCCTTACAAAAACACCCAGAATTTTCCCTAAGCTGAAGAAAAGAGGAACATTTGAAGTTCAGTGTTTAGCTGTCCATAATTCTAAGTAGGAGATTCTAAGTGAAATGAAAGCAGATGTTGATCAGAGCTGGAGCAGAACAGCGGAGACCCCCTGCTGAATGTGGAGACAGAGCTTCTCCTCAGGAGTACGTGACTCAACAGAGCATGTGGGTTTTTTCCAAATCAAGACTTTACTTCGCAGAATGTTACAGTACATCACTATAGTGAGCTGCATCACTGTCTTAAAATACTGATGTATTTTAGGAGGTACAGATGCTTCGACATATTGTGCTGAAACAAATGTGTATCCATCCAAGCAGCTGCCTATTATGAATATTCAATTATAGCCATATGAGGTTTCTTACTGGGACATTTTTTTTTTTTTTTTTTTGAAGGTCTGACAGTGCTGCAAAAGATCTTGGACACTGCTGCTGAGAAGACCTGGCAGGTGACATCCATAAACTTAGACACCCTGACAGAAGCGGCGTTCTTGAAAACCATCCAAGATCTGGATAATAAGAAGGAGTACAGGATCATTCTGGACTGTGAGCTAGAGAGACTCATCTCCATCTTAAACTTGGTGAATGCTTCATGCGTTACTATGATTAAGAACACGTTTAATTGTTTTATGTTGTGTGTATATAGTGCATGTATTTTACTGTGTGAACCCATAACCAGGTGGTTAGCCCAGACAAAATGTTCACATTTTCTGCATGGATTTTGAGGGAAAATATTTGGAATTAAGTGGAATGGATTGGAAAATGCGTTCCGGTAGTCATACATTGTGATTTTCAGGCCTATATTTACACATTATAATTTAAAATTATATAACAAATAATATTAAAATTTAGTTTTGCTAGATATTGGCAAGATATTTTTCTTTGTGAGCAAAGCATGATCATCTCTCCATTTGTATGCTTATTTACATTTACATTCAAGTCTATGAATTCATTACCAACATACAAATTGAAATCCTTGCCTCTAAAATAACCTTCACTAAAATAATATTCATTATTTAGGTTGTAATCATAAGCAACTGGCAAATGCCACAAGCAAATGTGATTGAAATTCATCATTCAAAAACTTTGGAGTTTGGTCTTAATTAGTACTGTAGCAAAACACTTAATTGTTTTTAACATTTAAAAAATTACAGTCTTAACACACACATAAAAAGTCTTGGTAACACTTAACCTAAAGCCTTTATATATAATGCATTAAAAAATTAGTATTAATGCATTATAATGCAATGTATGATCTCATGAATAATTGTAACCACCCCTGTAATGCATTACAATTCTTATCTATACATTGTTACACCTTTAGAAAGTATAATACATTAAAACACATCATAAACAAACCTTCAAATATTATAATGCATTTTAACTTGATAATATAATGCATAACAACATACATTATCAGTACCTTTATAATACATTATACATAAAGGCTTATGTATAAGTATAGTGTTACTTAAGTCTTCTTAGTACAACACAAATGTATACCTTTGTTAAACATTTATTGCATCTAGAGTTTTCCCAATTTATTTCTTAGTTTCTAAAGGGATTCCAAGTATTGTCAAAAAAGCCCTGTATTTATGTTTCATAATTCACAGTGTATTATTTTAACTTAATAGCCTATAAATAAGTTGCTCTGGGACATCTGCCTTCATTTTTATACATTTTATGTTGACTTCATTGTTGAACATTACATGTCTTCTTGGATAACATAATTTTTCAGTACAAATGTCTTTCGCAGAATGATTTGAGAAACAATTAATTCCTCCTTCAGGCACACCAAGGCAATTACTTTTCTCACCGTTCACCATCCAGACAAGATCTCAAAGAAACCACTGCCAAACCCAATGATCAGAAATCAGCATCCGATACAATTAACCCTGATGGTGTGCTTCCAGAGACTTGCTGCTGTTCTTCAGGTGTTCCTGTGGTCTTCATGCACATGTAGTCCTATAATTGGACTTCCTATGGTGACAGACAGCTGTCCTGTAGCTCAAATAGTAGAGCATGGCGCTAGCAACGTCAAGATCATGGGTTCGATTCCCAAGGAAAGCAAGAGCTGATAAAATGTAGAAGCTGTAACTTGAATGCGATGTAAGTCGCTTTGGATAAAAGTGTCTGCTAAATGCGTAAATGTAAACAATGTAATAAATGTAGACAGATGCCAAATCCTTCTTTCCTCCCTTCCATCTCGTGTAGTTCCGACTGCCCCTTCTGATCACAGATATTCCACACTCAGTGCGCTTGGTAGGGTGTGCAATTATGTCCTGAATGATTGGACCTATTCATCGCTATTTAGAGAGCCAGGCTAAAAATTATACTTTAATTGGCGTCGAATGAAAGAGGCCTGCCATTAGCTGCGGCGAAAGAGAGAGGGTTGTGCTTTTATGCTCTCATGTGTGTTGCATTTGTCTTTCAGATTGCGGCACAAAAAAAGAACTTGAAGAATTACCATTATATACTAGCAAACCTGGTAAGTGAAGCATCCTGTATCCTTCAGCCCTCTTTGGTCTGCATGAATGAACTATGAGCCTTGAGGCTACTTAAGATGTATTGTCAGTTAACCTCTTGAACATTGACTGGAATCGCAAGGGAACGCTGAGACAAATTGATGGTGGTGTTTTACATTGCATGGCTACTTTTTCCCTCTTTTTTCTATGTGACTGGGGAGTGTGTATGCTTTTAAATGTGATACACAATGCAGACAGATTGCAGATTACCCTCTGAGCTGACATAATTAGAATTTGTACCCTTTCTGGAAGGCATTAGATACCTTTTTTGCTTCCTTGTGAGTGGGAGTGTATAGAAGGGTTGTAGCAACCATTATAACATGTCCACCCTTCAGCAAATCAGTTAGGACTACTGGCTGAATTATATGTCACTTTTCATAGATTTGATTTGATTTTATTATTTTATTTTCATTGGCTTCCTATGCTCAGAAAACATACTAATACAGCACTTATAGACTGTGACACAAGAAGCATTGTACATTTAACTTCAGATATGATTTTGAATCAAATAATGTTTTTTCCATTTTATTTTAAAATGTATTTATTATTATTTCATTGTCACTCTATGACCATACTTTTCAGATCTTCCCTATGGCACTTATGTCAGGACTATGGTAATGTTTTATTAATATTTTATTTAATTTTTAAGTTTCTAATTTTCAGTTTTCTAGTTTCTATTTTTTCAGGATGGTTTTAATAACTTCATATTATAAAATAATAGATATAATTGGCCGACTAAAGAAACTGGAATACAGCGCTGAACTGTGACTTCAGAGGAAGCATTGTAAATGTATAATTGGGTTCTGTGATGGGTAGAAAAGAAAATACTCCAAAAAAGACTCCAAGTACATAATCCAATTCAGCGATGATGAAAAAAGATGTCATCCCATAACCAATTATGATGAAAGCAGCAAGGATGCAACACTTCGCGTTATAGAGCCCCCTGGGGTTCATCGCCACATGGGTCGGTCACCCAGATAAGCAAACGTACACGTAAACACAGATACAATTAGCTGTTATCACACAGATCCTGTGATATTTACCCAGCATGCATATCTGTGTATGTCTATGCATGTCACTGTATCATTAGCTCTAACACTGACTCTCATGTAACCACATTATATTTACAGCTCTAACAATAACTGTGCCATAAAGCCTTGGTTTCTTATGGGTATTTTTCAAAGTGTTCTGACTTTGAGTATGGGTTTATATTGTGCTCTATTTGACTGAACACTGTTTTCTTTTCAATTTAACTTATTGCTGCAGTAGTAACTGTAATAGATTCTTAACTCATTTTATTACCCTGAAAGCATTTCCTAACATAATTATGATATTAAAAATGATTGCAATTGCTTTTCCTTTTTGCATTAGAGTACACAAAGTCCTGAAACTTGTTAGGTTAAACATTGGTCTGTGTATCAATGCAAGGTTGAAAGATGTATGAATAAATGGAGATATTGATGTGTTTGCCTTCAGGGCTTTCTGGATCTTAATCTCACAGAATTCAAGAAGGGAGGTGCCAATGTGACAGGCTTCCAGCTCATGAACTACACAAACCCTACTGTCAGCAGAACAATACAAGACTGGCTGGAGTTTGACAGTAAAGACTTGAAAAGTCCCAAAAGGAGGCTCAAGGTAAAGCAAGGTCTTAGTCATAAATATATGATTTTAAATGCTCTCTTGATGGACTTAAAAAGGTGTGTGCCCTGCTGAAAAGACCTTGAATTTCCATTTTGATCCTGCCTGGTTAATTAATTTAAAGGTGAATTAAATCTTGCTACTTAAACTAGCTACAAAACACATCAGTGTAGTGAAACCTCTATGCTGGTCTTTTCAGCAGGGCAAGGGAAAGCCAAAGGTTGTGAATAAATTCTTTTTTTTCCCCTTTTCATTTGGGACGCGTCTGTGAAACATCTCAGTACACTGGAGCGCTCACGTATGATGGAGTGACTGTCATGGCCACTGCCTTCCAGAACCTGAGGAAGCAGCGCATTGATATCTCTCGCAGGGGGAATGCAGGAGAGTGTCTGGCTAACCCTCCTGCACCCTGGGGCCAGGGCATCGACATTCAGAGAGCCCTACAGCAGGTAACCAGCCACTTTTTACACCAAAAGAGTGCTGGTTCTCACGGCAGAGCTGTTACTTTGTCAGAAGAACTGCAGACCTCAGAACTGGCTTGTATTTTTTACTGACTTGGAAGTCGAACGATGAAATAATGCACTGTTACTATATAACCTGCCCACAAACAAACATAGCACATCAGGGTCATCTTAACATCCAAAGTAATTTGATTTAGCCTCTTCATGCAATCACAAACTGCTTTTGTTTCATCCATTATCTGATGAAATTCTTAGCAATCATATAGATGTTGATTGTAAATACATTCAGACAAACTGAAAACAGCTTCCGTGCAGCGCCTCATACATATTAAGAGGGTGCTGATCAGTTGATTGGGTTTCGTAACTTCTTATTGGGCATTTCTTTTTTTAAATTAAATTCCTGTTTAAGACGAAAAGGTTTTAGTAGCAGAGCCAATTTTGCAGAGCCAGCTTTTAAAAACGCCATTTTTCTTCATGCAAAGTTAGGGCTGCACAATTTAGGGAAAAAGCTAAGTGCAATTTATTTTTTAAAGCTCCAGGTTTGCTGTGCCCTTTAAACTTCTCTTGAGTTGACAACAGCCAGTTTATAAGTTCTTTTCATTACAAGTTTGGGAACAAAATTCCCTAATTCATGTTATGAGTGTCCCAAATGCAACAATAAATTCATGTGGAGCAGCATTTACTGTTCCTTTGAGACACTGAAAACGCAGGATCATGAGCTGCTTGCGTGTAAAGGAGCACAGTGCTGCACTTAAGATGCTGTACATATATTTATTTAAATAAATAGCAGCCATCGTGATAATCACACTAAGCCATAATGATTTCAGTCTTATTTCAATTAATCATGTAGCCCCACGAGTTTCACACCTAGTGACGTTCTGCGTGAATGATGAAGATGAAATGATGAACAATCTGATTATGTGTGATTCTCTCTGTAGGTGCAGTTTGAAGGGCTTACAGGACATGTTCAGTTTAATGAAAAAGGACATCGGACCAACTTCACCGTCAGCGTGATGGAATTTGGCCCAAGTGGACCCAAGAAAGTAAATCAAATGTTTTTTTTCCCTACTTGCACACATATGGTGTCCACGCTTACCAGCGCATCCCAATAATCGGACATTCTGACTTCTCACTTAAAATTTTAGAAAACAGATCATGCTCGATATTTTCCTGACTTAAATTTGGTTCGGAATGATTAACCTGAGGTTGTACCTGAAACTTCAGCACTGGCTGTGATGAAAGCGAATGAAGTGTTATTCACAGGCAGGCTTAAAGAGCCGCGTATGCATTTCAAGTGATTACAGCTCCTCTTAAGCCGTCAATATGAATATTTAACATTCTAAAAATAGTGGCTCTGAAATTCCTGTGCACTGCTGTGATATTTCTCTCTCCTGCCTGCAGGTGGGCTACTGGAACCAACGTGAGAAATACGTGAGCACAGCTACTTACAGCAGCATGCTCAATGAGACGTTTGGACTGCAAAACAGGACCTATGTAGTCACCACCATCTTGGTGAGTTTTTCAATACAACTCGAGTTGTAATGGAAAGATGGTAGAGTAATAGTTAGTTGTGTTTTTTAAAGCTATTTCTGTTCATCTGTTCTGGCAATGTGTCGCATACAGTGTGAATTACAAATCATCAGTGTCATCAAGATGAAATGGTGTGCCTGTTTTCTATGCGTGTGTGTATGCAGATAATGATCCTCAGGTGTGTGTCATTAAGCTGAAGTGTGCTATTCTCACTAAACAGAGTTTAAAAAGTATGGTTCAGGGCTGCGTTTCCCAAAGGCATCGTAAGCCTAAGAAGTTCGTAAAAATGATTGTACGACTGATCTTAATATTACTGTCCGTTTCCCAAAAGCATCGTAACGTAAGTAGCACTTGAAAATCATCGTAGATCTGCGAGTACTCTGGAGTAATCGTAAAGCCCTACGTGCATCGTAAGAAGACAGAATTATGAGGTCACCTGCAGGACAATCGGCAGATTACACCTTTAACTTAATTTAAGTGCAATGTGATTATAATTAAAGCTTTTGATTGTACTTTATTGTACACTTTAATACTCGTTTTTTTTTTACTCATATAAAATTAAATTAAATAATTAAAAAAAAAAATATACACATCTAAATTAAATGACTGAACAAAACAAACAAAAAAAAAGACCTGGCCCTGGTCTACCAAATGGAGAGTCCCACCATAAGTTCATGCCATTGTTTGAGCCTATATTACTGTGTCAGGCTATGAATGGTTACCAATTAATTCAAACTACAAATTTTAAATTTTAAATTTTCCATTTTAATTGGCAGCTTGTTTCCTCAGAGTAAAAATATAATAGTCAAAGATGTGAAATATAAAGTCTTATTACAAGATCTCAATGACCTTTTTTAAGTATGAAACAGGCTTCAATAATATAGAGAACCGACAGTTGAAAGTTTTTTTTTTGTTTTTTTACATGAAAAATGACACAAGCTTTACATACAGTAGGTTGATCTACTAAACACTTAAGGCCGTGACACACAAAGCTGACAGATGGATGACGGCCAGTGTAGGGCTATAGATGAACGTCTCTCAGCTCAGTTCACTCTGATTGGCTGTTCAGCTTAGTCACCCAGTACATGAAAAGAATAGCAAAAGTAATGAAAGCGTGCAAATGATAAAGCCAAGAATAAACACAGAGGCTGTTCTCATTTTACATCTGAGCATTCCAATACGCAGATATTTTTATAATGACATGGCTGACTGGAATGTATAAAGTTAAGACCAACTGATAAGCATGATTCATATTAAAAATAGTAAGCAAGCCTGCTTTGCTTACAGTTTGTATATCTGCAGTACTAGTTTTAGCTTCCCTTTTTGAATGACAAATGTGACTCTGGACCACAAAACCAGTCTTAAGTAGCACGGGTATATTTGTAGCAATAACCAAAAATATATTGTATGGGTCAAAATGACCGTTTTTTGTTTTATGCCAAAAATCATTAGGATATTAAGTAAAGATCATGTTTCATGAAGATAGTTTGTAAATTTCCTACCGTAAATATATTAAAACTTAATTTTTGTTTAGTAACATGCATTGCTAAGGACTTCATTTGGACCACTTTAAAGGCGATTTTCTCAATATTTAGATTTTCAAATAGTTGCATCTCAACCAAATATTGTCCTATCCTAACAAACCATACATCAATGGAAACTTATTTATTCACCTTTCAGTTGATGTAAAATCTCAATTTCACAAAATTGACCCTTATGGTTGGTTTTGTGGTCCAGGGTCACAAATATAGACTACTGCCACTTGCTGGTATAGACAGCTATTTCCTCTCTTGCAAATGCAGAACATACGTGCTAGTTGGTCTTTGCCTGCAGTCTATGTGGTGTGTTCAAGCACATTTTATGGCCTAGATGCAGGTGACACAAGTCGACAGCACAGTGTGCTTGTTTCACCATTTGGTTCTTTAATGTTGGTTTGGTGTATCACAGCCTGTACTTTCCTGCGCCTTCAGATCCAGTCACTCCCATTTTACTTGGTAGCCTCAAACTCGCTAGAACATACAACAAAGACATAAAAAAGCATTAGCAATATTACTGTCACCATGTACATAATGATATTTTGGTGCTCCTGGTAGGTTATATCACTTGTTTCATGGTTAAAAAAAAAAATGCAAATTTAAAAAAATTGTCACCACATGATCCCTCACTAAGAAGAGTTTGTTCTCTGCCTCTGGGGTGAATCACCATCCTCTCAGGAAGGTGAGAGGTAGTGCAAATATTTTGAACCCTGCTGGGTTTACTGTTCTGCTCATTATGGGCACAGTTAGTGGGCTGACTCAGAGTTTTGAGTGTCTATTAATCTTATTTCAGTGGAACTCCAAAATGAAATACCCTCATTCCCTTAAGGATTCTTCTTTGACTGTGGTTAGACAGCTGTACTATTGATTTGTCTTTTATAATAGACTACAGGACTGTAATATTATACCCATGTATGAGGAAGCACAGGTGTGTTTCCTCATACACACATTTCAATGTACTTCTCTTGTGTTGTTGTTGTTTTTTTTTTGAGAACAACTCTTGATGTTGTTCTGTGTAGATGCACAGAACTGAGCTGAAATGCAACTCTTCAATAATATATAAGCTGAGAAATATGCTGGAAATGCAGAAAACATTTGATGTAGCTGATGCAAGATTTTCTTTCAAGCCACTTCAGCTACTCCGAATCATGTAGTAACCAAACAACTAGACTGATCTGGCCCTTGCTACCACATGAAATAAGAAATGCAAAATTAATATGTTCTTTATCCTTAGGAGTCTCCATATGTGATGCTGAAGAAGAACCATGAGCAGCTCGTGGGTAATGACAAATATGAAGGTTATTGTGTGGAGCTGGCTGCAGAGATCGCCAAGCACGTGGGCTATTCCTACAGACTAGAAATAGTGGGGGACAGAAAGTATGGAGCCAGAGACGCAGAGACAATGATGTGGAATGGGATGGTTGGAGAACTAGTGTATGGCGTAAGTAGCTATTATCTGGGAATGTTATCAAGTTTTGTGTGGTAGGGATTGATTGTTTGATTTATTTATAGTAGTCTTCCACTATTCCCTTTTCATTTTATTTTATTTAAACGGGCATATTAACTTCTTGTATCTCTAGTGTACATTAACAGTCACTTTAGCTTCAAGCTGCATTTCCTCCATTCCTTGGAGGTCCAGTCTGTAACAGTAACAAATATCTTTTCTGAAATAATTAGCAAAGTGCTGGCAAAGTTTGCTGCAGAACAGAGAACAGGACACAGTGTGTCCAAACCTCAGTGCCTCAGGTTAAACAAAAGTTTCTTTGTCTCTTATCACTTACGAAGTAGATTTTCCCTGCTGTCAGAGCATGTTAGTTCAATGACTGACTTTCTGGCAATTTTGCAACATAACAAAGAGTCCTAACAAAGGCCAATTAGCAAGATAGAATTCATAATAGCAAAATTGAGGTGCATGTGAGGTTGGCTTTTGTACACACTCCGTTTCTTATTCTGAGCATTTTTACCCTGAGGCTGCGGCATTAGTGGCTTTGGAATGCTAAGCAGTGTCAGATGTAGTCTGTCTTCATTGGGCTAAACGTGAACAACACAGCTCAGTGTTGTCAAGCGGCGTTCGTTAGATTTCTCTTCTGCTTGAAAAAAATGAGGCATTATTATAATGCATAGAGAGCAATAGCGTATGAGGGATTCTCTTGAGGATGCAGCATTGAGTATGTACTGACTCTGTAGTGATTCATAATACTTGAAGTTATTTATATGTTCAGCTGCTTCTAAAGTTGTGGATAAAGCTTTTTGGTTTTTTTTGCGCTTGATTTGTAATTCCAGTGTGTTCTGAAAACCTACAGAGGATCCGCCTTGTTGTATGCAAACTGGATCTCAAAGCTTTGTAAAACATATTCTGAAAGTTTGATTGCGTCACTCTGAGAAGCTGTTGAAAACATGATTGTCACTCTGCCTCTGCTTAATGATGTAATCATATTGTCTTGTAGAAAGCAGACGTAGCTGTCGCCCCCCTCACCATCACTTTGGTCAGAGAGGAGGTCATCGATTTCTCCAAGCCCTTCATGAGCTTAGGTATATCCATCATGATCAAGAAGCCCACAAAGTCCAAACCAGGCGTCTTCTCCTTCTTGGACCCACTGGCGTACGAGATCTGGATGTGCATTGTGTTTGCCTACATTGGCGTGAGTGTGGTGCTGTTCCTTGTGAGTCGCTTCAGTCCGTACGAGTGGCACGCAGATGACGAAGAGGATGGAATGGAGCAACAAAACCAGAATCAAAACCAACCACCGTCACCAGAGCCCAACCAGTCGCCAAACCAGCACAGTCAGAGTCAGAATCAGCGAGAGGAGAAGCAGGAGAAGCAACCTGAACACAGCAATGAGTTTGGGATCTTCAATAGCTTGTGGTTTTCCCTGGGAGCCTTTATGCAGCAAGGATGTGATATCTCACCAAGGTAGGTGAAAATGAAAAAAAAAGCCATTTTCATCATCATTATCATATTTTTTTTTCATCTTCCACTGCTGCTTTTTCGTTTGACTGACTCATATTCCACAAACAACATCTGTGATGGAGAAAATGGGTTGTAAAATAAAGATGATCTTCTTAATCGTCTGCTGCATTACACCATCCCTGAACTACATCTGAAATACAGATCATGTTGAAATAAGATGCCTCAGAATATATTAAAAAAGGGACAGGGAGATTTAATTTGAAGTGAAGGTAAAGATTAGATTAACGACTGATTTTTATGACCAAAACAGATACGTTTTGATGCAGAATATTTAGAATATATAATATAATATAATTAGGGCTGTCAGTCGATTTAAAATTTTTAATCTAATTAATTACATGATGTTTCAATTAATTCATCTAATTAATCGCTAAATAAATTTGACTGTGAAAATACCCACAAGTGTTTATTTAAAGCTGTTTTTGTGTTAAATGAGAAAATATCAAGTAGACATTACAAATTGTAGCTTTAGAAAGAAGTATTTTATTTGATTCAACAAAATTTATTACACATAAACACATATTAGGCTACAGCGGCCTATCATAAACTATGGAACATACTCTCGTCTGATTTTGCTCTCTCTGCTGGTCTAATATCACTTATTGTATGATATAAATATGAGACAAAAACACATACAGGGGCATTGCACCTTGGCATTTTTGCACCAATATCTTTTATAATTTTAGGACATAACAGCATTTATGGATCATATTTGTCAACAGTCAGTTATATAAAATGTAAGATGATGTACAGGTCTGGGGGTGGGGCCAGTGCGTTAATGTTAAAATATTTTAATTGCGGGCGTCCCGTGTTCGAATCCCGGCTCGCGGACCTTTCCCGATCCCGTCTCCCCTCTCTCTCTCCAACTTCGTTTCCTGTCTACCTACTGTCCTATCAAATAAAAGGCAAAAAAACAACAACAAAAAAAACGTTATAAAATATTTTAATTGCATTATTTTTTCATAACTAATTAATTAACGCATTAAACTGACAGCCCTAAATATAATATAATATTAGGTAACACTTCAGTGTAGGGACCAATTCCCCCTTTTAACTAGTTGCTTATTAGCATGCCTATTATTAACATACTGGCTGTTTATTAGTACTTAAAGCCCACATTCTGCATGACCGTATTCTACATGCCTAATCCTACCCAATACTAGGGTTGGGAATCGTTTGAATTTTATCAATTTCGATTCTGCTTATCGATTCCGATTCTTTTTGATTCGTTTCGATTCCAATGTGATTAAATAACAATATCAAACATTTATCCTATGTCTCTTTTTTGCAAACCATTTATTGGAGCTGAATACCATGAACAAAAGTCAATAGGCTACTTTGTTAGGCTACTAGTTTAATAGAGCTGTTTGTATGCAAAATAGAACTGCATGATTCTGGATAAATTGAGTTTTTTTTTTTTTTTTTTTCTCCCAATGGAAGTTGTGGTTCTCTCATGATTCTGAAGAAAATACATTAGACAACTAAACAAAATCACATGTAATTTATGAATGAATGATTCAATGACTCACTCAAGATGTACTTGTTTCATTACTGGATGAATCAGCATCCTTGAACGAATCTCTTGTATGATTCAAAGACAAATACATTTTAACAGCCCCTTTTCGCCACCTACTGGCATAACAATGTAATCGATAAATCTTCATTTAAAGTGTCAAATTACTTTCAAAAGGTGATTTACTCTATTTTAATCGCTACCGTACACATCTGAACTATTAACTTTTATCCTAGTACTTCTGTGATTTGAATGTTTGTTATACAGAAATAATGATACTGTGTGGTTGAAAAGACTGTGAAATCGTTTCATTCGTGACAGATGACAGCTGTTCTCTTCAGGTCAGCGGCAGTGCGAATGCAGATTTAAATGTTCAAATCACACTGGTGTGATTCTACGCTGTACAGACAAACCAAGTGATCACAACGTTGATCGCACACGTTAAAGTTTGAGGAATGAAACAGACGAATCATTGTAATTTAGGAATAGAATCACGGTGTTTGAATCGTGTTCGTGATCTTTAACGATGTATTAAATTAAAGTGATTTGTCATGTTGGTGGTGACACCTCTCTTGCAACATGTTTAGCTATCACAGATATTATACTTAGCTTTTTTGGCTTCTGATCGCAAATGTAGCCAAATTTTGGAGCACTTAGATTAGCGAGCAAGGTCCTGGCAGAACGCTAGGTCCGGTGTTGTGCCGAATTCTGACCCCCACCAGTTTTTTACCCCCCTAGTATTGGTAGGTTTAGGGTTAGGTGTAGGAGAGGGGTTAGGATTAGGGGTGGGGTTAGAATTATCAGGTTAGGCAATCAGGTAGCGATTTCAACGAGGGGGGTAATAATTTGGCAGGGAGTCGAAAATGGGCACACCGGTCCTCACAGATGAAGAAAAAAAAGTGCATAGGAATCGATAGGCGGAATCTAAATTTAAATTTGACAAGTATCTGATTCCTGACCTTAAGCATCCGATTCTGGAATCGGAATCGATTTTCAATTCCCAACCCTACCCAATACCTGAACTTAACAAGTACCTTACTAACTATTAATAAGCAGCAAATTAGTAGTTTGAGGCAAAACCGAGAATTGGACCTTTAAAATAAAATGTGACCATAATATAATATAATATAAAACTAAATAATATAATATAATATAATATAATATAATATAATATAATATAATATAATATAATATAATATAATATAATAATCATTTATAACTTTATTATCTTTACCATTATATTTATGCAAAATTTGTTTTGTGATTTAAATGGTTGCAAACATATATTTATATTTGTTTTAGGCTGTATAATTCTTAAGCTACACATTTAAAACCTTATTTGATTCCATCTTATCTCTTTGACTGCACTGACTGACGCGTGTTCACACAATTTTTTGTCGCTAGCATTAGTCATGAGGGAAGTGTAACTAAAGGTTAGGCTAGTGCTGACACCCCTGGTAGGGTCCTCTAGCCTCATTATGTGGAGATTGGCCTTGAGCTTCTGGGTGTGCTGGCTCCTCTGCTAGTGTTTGACATTTTGGTTGGACATGTATATCCTTGGCTTGAGGGAAGCAAGCAACACACTCAAATTAGATTACACTGCCAGAGAGCGTTCCATGACAGATGTGATTGTCTGCGCCAGAGCACTCAGCCTGACAGTGTTTCTCCATGCTAGCTGAGGACTTCCGTGGAAAACTCCATCACTTCTCCCCTTTGAGCTAAAGGAGGAATGCTGAAGTTCTGGGTAGACATGAGGCTGTTACGAAATCATTAGAAAGTCCTTGATAGCGCTCAGTGTGTGAGGGAGGTCAGTTGGTTTTCGTGGCTGTGAAGTCCTAGATTGAACTGACATGGTGCTGAATCATCATGTTCTTTTTACCTAAGGTCTTCAGACAGTGATAGGGAAACGCATCTGGTCTTTCATGGCCTCCAAGAGTGTATTTTATAGAATTCTTCCATTTTTTTTTTTTTTTTTTTTAAGTTTTGTTAAATGATAAGGATTAAAGATTTTTAATCCTTAAAAAGAATTATAAAACATAATAATAGTAGCTAAATCATTAGGCTACAATAAATCTACTTAATATACAACAATAATAATATAAAACTTCTTATTTATTAAGCAATTGTTTCTTAATCTAAATGGATAATATAATAATGATAATTATTATTATTTTATATAATAATAATTATATGTATATATATATATATATATATATATATATATATATATATATATATATATATATATATATATATATATATATATATATATATATATATATATATATATATATATATATATAGCAACCATTTAGATCAAGAAATAACTGTTTAATAAATATAACAGAATTATTAATAGAATAGTTCATAATTAAATAATAGATACATTTTTCTTATTATTTAATATAATTTTTCTTGTTATCATTATTATTATTATTAATGCCATTATATTTATTAAACAATTGTCTCTTTATCTAAGTTGTTGATCTATTATTATGTTATGTTATGTTATGTTATGTTATGTTATGTTATGTTATGTTATGTTATGTTATGTTATGTTATGTTATGTTATGTTATGTTATGTTATGTTATGTTATGTTATGTTATGTTATGTTATGTTATGTTATTGTTATTGTTATTGTTATGTTGCCTATCTGTTAAGTTTAAAATTCTGGCCCATTGCTTATCTGAGAACAAATGGATGTAAAAAGTAGATATGCAAATGATGCATTAAATCACTAATAAAGTTACTTTAATTGTGAACAGGCGGTCATATTAGAAGGTGCACAGGCAGATAAGGATGTTTTTCTCTACATTTCTCATTTCTTGTTTTCTCTGTAAAACAAGGCAAAAATAGTGATTAAGAAAATGAATTTACACAGATTTGAGCATGAGTTCTTGTGTTGGTGGGCAGTTATCTTTAATACTTTGAACTTCTTCATATTCCCTCCAGATGTTATATAAAGGTACTTTTTGGATTGTGAGGCTATTTGTCAGCCATTTCAGAAACCACTCTTTAAAAAAAGTGTTTTGGTAATGAGGATTGTGTGGGCCAGACAGAAGACACCAGGCTGCTTACAGTATTTATCTCTGACAGGAAACTTGTTTGTCCTCGACAAATGTCAGAGCTGCCACTCAGAGCTCTGACTGTTCACATTGTTATTCACTCCAGCTCATCTGTGCCACTGCTTCATAAAACTCCGTTACCTCATATAGCCTCTCTGATTCTCTGATTAGTTTCTGATGAGGTGCTTATGAAGGGATTTCATTAATTCATTATTTCTTACAAAGGTGCCAAAAACAAAGTCTCTTTGACGTCTCTCGAGACAGATAGCAAATAGAGAAGCTACTGTAAGCACGCGGGCAATCAAAGCAATTAACTCGGTTTGAGCTATGCCGTAATCTGAAGTCAGGAGGAGATGGCACAGATGATTAGCAAGCTTCAAAATGTGAGCAGAGAATTACTGAAGCACAGCAGCCTGACATGACTCTGATGCTATATAAATTAATAACTCCACGATTGCTGCTCTTCTTTTAGTGGTTCACCCAGAAGTGGGAATTGCAGACTGTTTACTATGCATGTAATTCACTATCACTGTCACGTCCACTAGCATCAACACTGTAGCATTTCCTAGTACATTTGACTGTTGCAGCAGCTAGGCTACGTAAACAGTGTGCTTATGTGACCTGTCTGTTTAGATTGTGACTGCTAAAAGCCACCTGTTAGTAGAAACCCGTGCATAAATTCTTTATTTGAGACACACATTTTGATCACTGTAGCGTTAATTGGGTTATTCATTCATTAATGTGATTTATTTCTCTGCTCTGCATCATTGAATCTTACATTATTTGAATTGAAGATAAAGTAACACACCTGTCCTGTCTGTCTACTGTACTTTCTGGGTAACATTCTGTCTGTCTGTCATGCTGTGTGTCTGTCAGTCTGTCTGTTGTTCAGTCTGTCTGTCGCTCTGTCATTCTCTCTATTATTCTGTCTGTCGTTCTGTCTATCATTCTGTTAGTCTATCGTTCTGTTTGTTGTCTGGTCTGTCTATCATTCTCTCTGTCTTTCTGCCTGTCATGCTGTATGTCATTCTGTCTGTCTGTCTATCATTCTGTCTATAATCTTTAAGTGTGTATATACTGTATTGATATTTATATATTACTTATATGTCTTATATTTTTACATTTTATTTCATCAGAGCACATGGCAACTTTTGTAAGCAGAGAGTAAAAGCTGGATGCATTTTAGTCTAAATGTAGTTACAACATCTACCAGCAGGAGTTAACTTTACTACACTAACCAGCCAAATCTTGACGCCTTAGAAAATAAAGTGAAAATGTAAGTTATTTTAGCCATAGGTGTTTTCAGCAGTAAAACCCAATTACGGTAGACAGAATGACCTCCACTGAACTATTACTATGAAGAGCGCTCACACGAGGAACGGTGTAGATGTGACTCCTAGGAAAGCTGTCACATAAAGACAAGATGAATTTTCCAATGATTTAAATTGGCCTGGAGGCCAATGATCTGTCTGTTCACACCTGCTGAAGAATAATCCAAGTGCGCTCCAGGATATGAGCATGTAGAAATGAGTGTGTGACTGAGAAACAGAGCGAGTAGTAACCCTGAGGAAGCGATACATGTTGTTTGCCTTAGGAGCATTATTTGAGATGTGTAGTGTGTTTTTTTGTGTTTCTGTGTGTGTTTGTGCGGGGTCAGACCATCAGGCTCTGCAGCGAGCATGACAGTTCAACCCAGGCGCCGTGGTGCCCCCTTCCTCCTGCGGGCCTCTGACTGTCACTTCAACTTTGTCCAGATTCCCTTTCCTCCGTACAAAAATTCTCTCCCGTTTACAAACACTTCCATACGCAATGACACCAGCAGGTCATGTACACATTACGTTTAGGTCACACATTTAGGTCACAAGCACATTAGTGTAATTTCACAATACAAACACACATACTTAGAAGCCTGGAGGGAAGTCTCGCTCAGGCCTTTCCCACTGTCGAGGTGACCTTGCCATCCCGAGTGTTTGGAAATGTTCTGCAGTGTTTAACAGAACTGTGACACCAGAGACGATCAGCATATCACAACGTTCCCAACAGTGGCCGCCTGAGTTTCTGTAATGGAACAGACATTTTGCAGCATTACAATGTGGAACGACAAGGAGATTTTTATTTTCAGTTTGTTACAGCTCTATTGTGATTCGTCGTGTCTCCATGGAGACGTTATTGAGGGTGTTTCAAAGAATGTTTGTCCATGAGAACCTTTTGCTTTGCTTTCAGTGTAGGAGTGACCCATATTCTACGGATTAGTTTGATAATTCATTTGGAGTGTTCATTAGGGGATTTGCACTGCTGGTATTCCTCTAATGTGCAAGTTGTGTATTCAAATGCTTGTGAACCTGTAATGGTGTGCGGTGGTCTCAAATGAGGAGGCAAAGTCCTGAAAGTTTTTTATCAAATGTAAATTCATTAAAATAAACATTAAATAAACATTAGTTACACTATCAGAAAACGATTTTATATTTTTACATTAACAATGTAATCAATATTCTGTTTATTAAAGCCAAGTATGAATTTTAAATTTAGTGTTTTTAAGCATTTTACATTTATTCCAAAATAATAATGTAAAGAAGTAACCATTTAAACAATATATTTTATTTGTGAACTTTGTTTAGCTATTCTTTTTAATAGTTAACTTTTTTAACCATTTTTCCAATTTTTCGGAAAATCAGTCATCAAATCTCTGTAAATATTGGTCACAGACAAGGATATTTACTTTAAATTTCACCAAACTGATTACTCACTAAAAACTCCCACAGATCATGTTTTCAAGTCTTATTTTGATGTAACAAAGTGGTTATATCTAAGTTTGTGAGTTGTTTACTTACTTTTTTAAATTAGTCTTCCCATTAACACCATTATATTGTTCATTTGTTGTAACAAATGCGGAACATGCGCAAACACAAAAAAGTGGGATTTATAGCATGAACCAATCACAGCCAAACATAATCTGTCATATCCAATCATATCGCAAATGTAGGCATTGCCTCCTCATTACCTCCGCTTTAATGGGGTCAGTTAAAACTCAATGGGCTCAGGGGAGGTGAGAGAGACTCCCGCTGTAACTTTACCTCTTTACCTGCTGGTATCGATGTTGGACAGTGTTGTTTAGAAAACTTTTTAATGTTATATTTTGTAATATTGGCATTTCTTTTATATATATATATATATATATATATATATATATATATATATAATACATTTTACCTAAATCCACAAAGAACATAGAGACAAGAATTTATTGTGGTGATAATATTTTGTTTGCAAACACACTACTGACTTTGATGGTTATAAAGGTAGATGTACCTCACAAAACAGCTGCATTCGTCTGTTTGACAGAGTGAATGGAAGTAAACTTCGTATCACACTTCTTCCAGCTGAGCAGACATGTGAAAATAGAGAGACGGGGCAGGTGAGAGAGACAAGGAAGATAAGCAGTGTACAACAGAATGAGAGAGGGACAGTTTGATGTGAGGTAGGCGGTGAGTTGAGGGAGGTTTGTACTTTACTGTTGTTTTTTTCTCTTTTTCATTTATTTGCATTACTTCTCTTGAGCTACTGTAAGAGATGTAAGACATTTCACTCCCCCCCCCCCCCTAAATGCAGAACACTACAGGTCATGATTGAACCAGAATGCAATTTTCACAAAAAAATTAAATAATATACACTACCATTTTTTTTTTTTTAAATAAATGAATTCTTTGATTCAGCAAAGATGCAATAAATTGATCAAAAGTGACAGTAAAGGGATTATACAAAATATAAATATATACAAATAAAGATAAATACTATTTTTATTCATCAAAGAATCCTTAAAAAAGGATCACAGTTCCTACAAAAATATTAAGCAGCTGTTTTCAACATTGATAATAATAAATGTTTCTTGAGCACCAAATCAGCATATTAGAATGATTTCTGAAGGATCATGTGTGACACTGAAGACTGGGAGTAATGGCTGCTGAAAATTCAGCTTTGCAATTATAGGAATAAATTGCATTTTAAAATGTATCAAAATAAAAACAGTTATCTTAAATTTTAAAAAATATTTTACAGTATTACTGTTTAATACTGAATTTTTGATCAAACAAATTAGTGAGCATACCAGTCTTCAAACTCTTAAACGATAGTGTATATATTTATTTTTCCCCAAGTAATTTTTTATTTTTTATTTTTTTACTGTGCTCTTGACATGATAAAGAGTGTGTGAAATAATTGAAGTAGTTTGTAGTTCTGTTAATGGCGTTTAAGTTGACAATACTAAATAATGTAGACTTTTATTAGTAGCATGAACTATAATTCCTGTTCTGGATCTATATCTAACATTCAATATCTAACATGTATTAACATTCCAACAATGTTCCAACAACTTCCTCTTTATAATGCAGGACATTTTGCTTCCCTATAAAATTCAAAGTGGTTTATTGGCCCCTTTAATATAACTGATAATATCATTGGAGGCTGTGAAGAGAATATATTTCCCTTGAAAGTGAAAAGGTGGAATTGTGTGCAGCATGTATTGGAAAGTAGAACTTTAGTGCAAGCTCGGCAGAACAGGATCTTTGATTAAATTTAAGACTTTCATTCAAAGGGAACAGTGAAGAAGGTTTTCAATGTTTGAGGCACTGAGATCAATAGCCATGTATTGAGAAGTCACAGATCAAACGAGGCCATGTCTTCTGGACAAAAACATGCAGGGTTATGCCTTAATTTTATTATTATTATTTACACAAGCAAGTGCATTTTGCCTTACAGCTTCAGGGAGGCATTTTCTTTCCATACGTTTCATTTACTCAGTTTAAAAATGCTGACTTGTGCATTACTTGAATCCATGAGAACAAGCTGTGAGAACAAACTTTTGATGTTGATGTTATTGCACCATTGAATATATACAAAAAAAAAAAAAATAACAATCTGAATTTCTTTTGCGTGTTTTTAAAATACTGGGAATCATTCTTGCAGCTCTCATAAACTGCTTGTAATTTCTGAAATGTGGCTTTAAAAAAAATATGGATATTTTCTCAGTATGTGTGTGTATAACTGTAGTGTATTCCATTTTAATGCATCCAGCAGCTCATTTAAGGAAAGATGTTTATTGTAACCGCAGCAGTGCTCCAGTCTTTCATTAAGCTCATATAAGTGATGTTTCAGACATTTTGATGATACAGTTCTGACGATAATTAAATTCTGCCATACAGAGGCTGAAAATGACTTTGCTTTTGTTTAAATCCTGATCAGGATCTGATTTATAACTAGATCAGCCATTAAGAAGCCCTTTCTTCATCCTATATGCCTGCTGATAAAGTAATTAATTTATTAATTAATCGTTATCTTTCCACTTTGTGCACAGCTAGAAATGAAAACCATATTAAAAATGGGACTCTTCATTACGGGTCTAATTTGATAGAGATCGCTATAATATGTCAGGCTGTTAACCACCTGTGTACTTTTTCCACAGATCTCTCTCTGGTCGTATAGTTGGAGGTGTGTGGTGGTTCTTCACTCTGATTATCATCTCCTCCTACACAGCCAACCTGGCTGCCTTCCTCACTGTGGAAAGGATGGTGTCACCCATCGAGAGTGCCGAGGATCTGGCTAAGCAAACAGAGATTGCCTATGGGACTCTTGATGGAGGATCCACCAAAGAATTCTTCAGGGTAAGAGGGAAGTACTTTACTATAATCTCAATCTGTGCAAAAATGTTGCCTTTATCAGTAACTTCATAAATTGTGCCTTAGATTTGTACCTAAAACATGCATATTAGTACTTTAAGATACCAATATTAATTCAGCCTCAAGGTATTAATATGCACCCTTTATGAGTAGATAAGGTACAAAGATGAGGGTACGACCCTGGTGAGAAGATGTTGTACCTCTGAAGAAGTCAGAAATTGAAGCTGTTATTCAATGATAATTGTCACTGCTGTAGATCAAAAATTTGAAAATGTGGAAAATACAGTAAAAACTATTGTGAAATAATGTAAATATATTTCAATTTTTTAGCAGCCATTACTCAGTCTTCAGTCTTCAGTGTCACATGATCCTTCGGAAATCATTCTAATGTACTGATTTGGTGCTCAAGAAACATTTCTTATTATTATCAATGTTGAACACAAACAATGTTGTGCTGCTTAATGTTTTTGTGAAAACTGTTATACATTTATTTCAGGATTCCTTTATTTAAATAGAATTGTAGCATTATAAATGTCTTCACTGTCATTTTGCTCAATCTGACTTCAATATATCCATCGTCAGAGATCGAAGATCGCAGTGTTTGAGAAGATGTGGTCCTACATGAAGTCTGCAGAGCCTTCTGTATTTGTGAAGACGACAGACGAAGGTGTCGTGCGGGTGAGGAAGTCCAAAGGGAAGTATGCTTATCTGCTGGAGTCCACAATGAACGAGTACATTGAGCAGCGCAAACCATGTGACACCATGAAGGTGGGAGGAAACCTGGACTCAAAGGGCTATGGGGTAGCCACACCCAAAGGATCTGCCCTGAGGTACACCTGAGCCTCCTAATAGTTCAGAAATGTTTTCTTTTTTGACAACGATTATATTCATGAAAAGTCTGAGAGTTTACACTGGAGAGATGAGTGCATTAGACAAGTTTGTAGGGTTTCTCCTGCATGTGAAACTGGGTTAGGTATCCAAAGAAGTATCCATTTAATGTTAAAAATGCACACTTCAGCTTTAAAAGTAATATAGAAATATTTTATATATATTAGATATTTTATAATATTTATTAATTTAATTGATGCATCATTAATGTTAAATTAACTAAAGTTAAATTAGACTCTCCTCTGTAACCTCTCATTTTGTGTTGACTGAGTTATAATTGTCTGTGTTTATGTTCTGTACCATCAACTCTCATCAGCAAAATTTGTACTCTTGTGTCTTATAATTCCATCATCAAGTCAAACATTTTTAATGTTTATGTGTAAATACCATGTCTCATTGTGTTTTTGCATCTCACTACATTGACTAAATGCATTCAAGTACTTCTTTTCTTTATAACCTTTATACATGAATCAGAGAACACATACTTGCAAATCATTCTGACCACAACGGCCCACAAAGCCCATTGTGTTTTTCTTTAAATGCTAAATCTGAATTTACTCAATTTAACAGTATATACACTATCCTTGCTCACCAAGGCTGCATCTATGTATTTGATCAAAATACAAAAAATAACAGTAATATTTTGAAATATCATTATAATTTTGAAATAATTGTTTTCTATTTTAATGTGTTTCAAAATGTAATTTATTCTTGTGATGGCAAAACCTATTTTCAGCAGCCATTATTCAGTCTTCAGTGTCACATGATCCTTCATAAATTATCTAATATTATGATTTGGTGCTTAAGAAACATTTCTTATTATCAATGTTGAAAATAGTTGTGCCGCTTAATATTTTTGTGTTACTGTGAAACGTTTAGTTTATTAATGCATCCTGTACACATAAAATGAGGCACACACAGATACTTAAAGGGAATTCTTTTAAACACAGTTTTTAACTTCTAGAAAACAGAGCAGTTCCAGTCTAGAGCTAATAAACGTGAATCTGAGGTTGACCATCGACCATCTTTCTCTGAAAATCTCCTCTCATGTGTTCCATTTCAGATGTTGAGATGGTCTTCCCCATCATTATCCTTCCTGACATCCTTGTTGTCTTGTGTACCCTGCAGATTTCAGATTAATGTTCATGGATGAAGTCTGGCTTTGTTTTAGTCATCCATAAGCACACCGGCCTCTTTCTCCCCCAGTCTCGAGGGGTGCAGAAAGAAGTCAGGGATTTTACCGAGACAGACGCCGTCACACGTGAGAATGGGCCGTATTAAGAACGCTCTGGGTTTGATTGCAGTGGTGGGATTCCCAAAACACGGATCGTGCAGTGTCCTTCAACCGCAACCACGGCGTAATAGATTATCCAGAGCTAATCTACAGAAATATTGACTTAATCTGGGAATCCTCTTACCGGACCACACTGTGACAAAGGGTTTAAATCCAGAGCATTGCTAATTCGTCCTGTTTCCTCGCTCACAATCCGGGTCTTGCTTGGTAAAATCTCTCATAATTTGGTCACAGTACATTTTTTTTTTTTTTACACTTTAGCGCAACACAAGACAACTAATATTACATCAACAAGCCCAGCAGAGCCAGGCACACAGTCAGATCAGTTTTATGTTCTGTTCACTTCCTCTACTACTTAATAGACTCACTTTTATTTGACACAACCTCTGCCTCGCCGTATCATATCACCAATGCTGACCCAGCTTATTTTATTATCATTTCAAGAAACCCAGTAAACCTGGCAGTGTTAAAACTGAACGAGCAGGGCCTGTTGGACAAATTGAAAAACAAATGGTGGTACGACAAGGGAGAGTGTGGCAGCGGAGGAGGTGATTCCAAGGTCAGCCCCAATATGAGCTATCCGGCGGGTAACCACCACCTTGGGGGGGTAACCGGCAACTTCAGTTAACAAACACCTCGGCTGGCATTGTACGCTATTGAAAATATTCCAACCTGAAGTGGTTTATTTAATGCGATTGGGACGTTTAAATGATTGGCGATCAATTATAACCTTGTCGTTTGAGCATCAAACTCAAAACTGTGCAAATCCGAGTGTTTCCGATCTCTTGCCGGTTACCCAAAGTGATATAGTAATACACATCTTGCCGTAGGGAGAAAGGTCACAAAGCTAGATGGAGTATTAATGCATATCACTTTGGCAGTGACAGTTTTCAAACTCTGTGACTGTGCTGTTCTTTCTTTTTTTCTTGTTTTTGTTTTCTTTTCTATTTATCTGTAGACATTTAGAACACATCAAAACGTAATTATGGGTGTATGTTTGCTTAAATGCTGAATAACATAAGATAACATGGGTAATGTTATTTATGTTATTTTCCTGGTTGAAGAATCCCCGTAAACCTAGCGGTGTTGAAACTCAATGAGCAAGCCGTCTTAGACAAACTGAAAAACAAATGGTGGTACGATAAGGGGGAGTGTGGAAGCAAGGACTCCGCCAGAAAGGTCAGTTCACTCATTGGTCCTTTCCCTCACTTTGAGATCCAGCTTTAGCGCTTTACTAAAGGCCCTGTCCTCTTCTCTCTCAGACATGTGCCACAGCCAACGCGCTGTCTCCAATCTGCCATTTACCCAGAGACTTGTGCGCTCTGTCATCATGTTGCTGTCTGGCCCTTATTACTTCCCACATTACAAAATAGACGTGATGCTTGTGGTGTATTTATAGAAATAGGCAATGTGTTTTTTTTTCTTCACTCACTTCAGTGCTTCTGCATGGGCACTTGGTTCTTCGCTTGCCGCTTTTACAAATTATTGAGCTTTTCTCGCTCATTAGTTCTCATTCACTGCGTTCGTACGTATTTGTGCATAAAACTTGAGTGCAAACCTCTTCAATCATAAATCATGCATTCATCAATAAGTTCATGCACTTAAGGATAAAAGTTTGAGGATAAAACCAATCTTTGAAATCTTATGTATGTAAAAATCTGACTCTGAATTCAACTGTTATATTATATTATATTATATTATATTATATTATATTATATTATATTATATTATATTATATTATATTATACTGTGACCCTTTATTATATATTATATTTTACTATATAAGTGTGTGTGTGTGTGTGTGTGTGTGTGTGTGTGTACATTTTTTGGTAACACTTTACTTAAAGCCTTTATATATAATGCATTATAAAAGTAGTTTTAATGCATTAATTATGCCTTTTATATGATATACCTAAGGTGCATTACAAGTATCCATAATGTACATTGTAATGAATTATATCTTTTCATAAATAATTGTAACCAAATGCATTATAAGGTTTGTTTGTCGTGTTTAATGTAGTATACTTTCTAAAGGTATACCAACAAATAGATAGGTATTATAATTTATTATAACTGTGATTACAATTATTCATGAGATCCTGAAATGCATTATTAGGTGCATTTATAAGGCATAATTAATGCATTAAAAATACTTTTATAATGCATTATACATGAAGGCTGTGAGTAAAGTGTCACCTACTTTTTATAAACATAAAATGTATATAAATGTGTGCATTCAGAAAGTATATTAAAATTCTGTGTGTTGTGATGTAATTGTTTTTCTGGTAGTTACCCAAAGAGTATTTATATATATCTTGTACACCAAGATTATTTATATTTATATTTTAAATACATCTTAGCAGTTACATCTGTTTTAAACTATTAATAAGATCTATTAATACACAAAGAGGAGGATAATGAGTATTAACCTATAGTGAAAAAAAACATTAGTGTTAAATAGTAGCTAAATTATCTTGCATTACACCAGAATACTATAATTATGAATTATGCTAATTTCAGATGCATATTAACTACATTCAGTTAGTCCGGTGAATTTATATGTGAATTTATAGAAGTAAAAAGGAAAGAGAGATTCCCACCTTGCATTCTAGGTGATTTTTATCAACTCGTTTTATGGACAATGCATTTGTATACATATAAAATCAATATAATTTCAAAAATGAAAACAAACCAGTGTTGTTTGGTGTTATTTTCTCTTCATGGTATCAGCTTTCTCCTAAACTCCTCCTCATAACAACAGCGACATATAAAACCTAGAGCCATCCATCTGTCTCAGCATGAGTAAATGGCAGTCTGGAGAGAAAAGTGTTGCTATGAAATGCCCTCTAACTGGATTGCTCTTCCCCTTAAGAGTCCTTCAATGCTGTCTCTGTCCAAAGACAATGTGCATGCCAGTGGATGAGACCTCAATACGGTCGCCAAACAGATGCATGTCATTGACTCCCACCACCCCTGACATGACGTCTCTGCCACCAGAGACAGAGAGAGATGCCAAAGGCTCTCAGTCATGACCTTTGGACGAGAAACCTTAAAACACAGAATCAAGAAATTTTATAAACAAGACCTGCATGGTTATATATAGTGGTGGCCAAAATTAATAGAACACTAGTATTTTCACCAGCTAAAAAATGGTTTTAAGTCAGTTATTTGTCTCTTCTGCTGTAGTGTGTCAGTAGGAAATATCAGATTACATTTTCAAACATTCATTTTACTTGTAATAATCCGGTGAGATTTTTGTTTGCACAAAGAGTCTGACAACAGCCAGTGCTCCACACAGAGATCTGATCTCATCATCATCCAGACAACGTCTCCAAGACGCTATAAGAGACCTTCCTGCAAAGCCACCTGAAAAACTATGCACAAGTGCACCTAGGGATAAAGCCGCTTTAAACACAAAAGATGGTCACACCAAATGTTGATTTAATTTAGTTATTGATAAAGAAAATCTATTTATGACATTATTTTTGACAGCATTTTACACAAGTGCCTAAAACTGTAGTACTGTAGCGTTGCAGGTAGGTTTCTTGAAGCATCTTGGAGACGTTGCCTCAGTTCTTCTGGATTTAGTCTGTCTCAGTTTGTTCTGTTTCTTCGTGTCATTCCAGACAGACTGGAAGATGTTGAGATCAGATCTCTGTGTGGATAACTGCTGTTGTCCAAATCTCACTGGATTATTACAATTAATGGCAAAATGAATGTTTGGAAATGTAAACTGATATTTCCTACTGACGCATTACAGCAAAAGATAGAAATAACTAATTTAAAACCATTTTTAGCTGGTGAAAATATTAGTGTTCTAATAATTTTGACCACCACTGTACCTGCATGGTTTAAATAAAGTACTATATATTTTATATAGAGGTATAGAAATAGTTAAACTGTAAAAAGAGTTTTATTGATTTTGATTGATTGATACATTTTTTTTTTTTTTTATAAAATATTATTTTTGTATATTTATAATGCTTTGATAAACATTAAACCACTATGCAGAGACAGCCAGAATTTACCGAAAGATTAATGTTTGTTCCAAGCTTGCAACTGATGCATGCATTTGCATGATTTAGGCAGTTCTTTTTTATTGCTGAGTCATTTTATATACTGCGACAGAATGAATATTATGAGTTATCAGTTTAAATATATAGTGAATGAATAAGTATCTAGATTTTGTTTATGTGCACATTATGTCTTAGATCTGTAAATATCATTTTGTGTTTATTGAGTAGCTGTGCTAGAAAGAGATAATGTATGTTTGTTGCTCTCCTTTAGATGTGTTTGTGTGACGGATCTCAGTGCAAGTGTTTGATTGTCGTCTCTGCTCTGCAGGATAAGACCAGCGCTCTGAGCCTCAGTAATGTGGCTGGAGTTTTCTACATTCTGATTGGTGGGCTTGGGCTGGCCATGCTGGTGGCCCTGGTTGAGTTCTGTTACAAATCAAGAATCGAGTCTCGAAGGATGAAGGTGTGTAAAAACCATGATAATCCACCCTGTTCGGCATCTACAGCCCAGTATAGTGCAATATTTAGATCTGTCCACATTTAATTATGGGCTTTGTGTTTGGCACTTATAATGTTTTATAACTGTTATCGTATACTGACCTCACTTCCTCTGGGGGATCTGGCAGAGGAACGTGTTGGCATTTAAGATGTAATTGTGGGTGGGTGTAAACATCATACCACCCACTGCGCCTCTCTCTAATCCTGGAGCGCATTGCTCTAGAACGCTTACAAAATTAAGAAGAATACAGTGACTTATATAGATTTAATTACCCACAAACCCATGTGGTGACTCATAATTTTCATTTAAGGTCCTTCAAAGGAAAATCTGAGAAGTAATTTTTAAGACATGGTTTATGAAACACATGGTGTTGCCTAAATATATTTTTCAGACAGCATCCAGGAACAGCAATTTTAAAATGTAATAGATTACCATGATTACTTTCCACATGAAATGACTTAGGTACAGTTTCCTTTCATGTGTTGACATTTTTTATTAAAACAGGACGTTTGGGAGTGGAACGCATCAAAATAGACCTAAAAAAAATTAGTGTCAGTGTGGTATAGTGTTGTTTTTGGATCGTTAATTTTCATTGTATGGACAAAAACATACATGTTTTGCAGAAGAAAAAAAGCCATACAGGTTCGGAACAACATGAGGGTTAATAATAACAAAATGTTAATTTTCAGTAATAGATCACCCTAAAAATTAAAATGTGCAGAACATTTTCTCACCTTCAGGCTATCCAAGATGTAGATGAGCTTGTTTCTTTATCGGAAATTTAGCTTTAGATCACTTGTTCATCAGTGGATCCTCTGGAGTGAATGGGTGCCGTCAGAATGAGAGTCCAAACAGCTGATAAAAACATCTAAATAAAGTGTTATATAATCCATCTCCTGTTGTCCTCTCACATCAAAATCCACTGGCATTTTTGTTTAGAATTGTTTTGGACACTTTACGCTTGTAAACATTGCTTGATCTGTACGTATTTCTCTCCTGATTCAGAAAAGATGACTTTTCACATGAGAAAACAATAATATGGATAGAGAACTCATCTGAAGTTAAAAATGTCATGATGGATTTTTTTATTATAAACTTGCAGCTTTTTGCTTCACAAAAACTGATGGACTGGAGTTGAGCTGATTACTTGTGGATTATTGATGTTTTTATCAGCTGTTTGAACTGTCATTCTGATGGCACCCATTCACTCCAGAGGATCCACTGTGAGCAAGTGTAATGCTAAATTTTTCAGAATCTAATGAAGAAACAAACTCATTTACAACTTGGATAGCCTGAGGGTGAGTAAATATTTAGCAGATGTTCATTTTTGTGTGAACTTTTACTTTAAAGGTGCCATAGAATGCATTGATACAATATTTTAAATTGTTCTCTGATATCTACATAGAAGGTATGTGGCTTAGGTAAGGGCAAAGGGCAAATCTCCAGAAACGGTTTTGCATGTCCATTTTAAACCCTAGGATTTGTTCCTAGAACGAAATGGTCTGTTATTACATTACTTGGAAGGGTCATGAATAATAATGTTGAGCTCTGCTCTGATTGGCTGTTTCACAGTGAGGCTCATTTCAGTAGCTCACACAGCAGGAAGGAAACACAGGGAAAATATATATTTCAATACTTTCTCGCGCAGTTATATCGTTGGGTTATTATACTGTAAATAAAATGTGGGCATCAGGGAGCTGCTATTAATATGCGGGGCATTGAAACTGCTTTCGAATGCACGATCGCTTTTTAGTTTCACTTTTGAGATTTGCGATCGCAAGTACTCCGTTTATACTATGGAGCGGCAGTACTTACCACACATTTTACAAGATCAGATGCTTGTCAGTGATGCTCAAGATCTGTAAATCATTCGCCATCATCCTCAGTCATCTCTCCTTACTCTGTTTATATGGTAAGTGAAATCTTATGTACTGTAATGTAACAGGCTACCCCTAGCAAGAAGCTAACCATGTCCCTTTAGTGGCTCGCATTTTATTAGAATGCGTTATTTGTTTTCCGTGCCTTTCTGAATACAGACACCAACCCATCCCTGCACTTCACATCCCCTGCACGGTTCGGCTGGCAGCTGGCGTAGAACATGGGCGGGTATATGCAAATGTTGGGGCCGTAAACATTAATGATCCCGACTGTAACGTCACAGTCGGTGTTATGTTCTGATTTGCCTATTTTTCAGTGGTCTTTTGCATTCATGAGATTTACATAAGAAGGAGGAAACAATGGTGTTTGAGGCTCAGGGTATGTCATTTCCATGTACAGAACTCTTATTATTCAACTATGCCAAGGTAAATAGTTTTCCATTCTATGGCACCTTTAAATATTTTTACCATGTATTTTGCGTCATGCCATCTTCTTCAGCGACATGCCACTATTCTCTCTTCATTCTTCAAGTGTTAAGACATTACAATCACAGAACAGCCACATTTAGAATATCACAGCAACAAATCGTTGTTGCTTGCAGGCCAATTAGTCTGCATCAGCCCGAGCAACATAATCCCCAGCAATCCACTGAAGTGTGCTGGATTTAAATCATTTATTCGTCAAGGATGTACAAGCCAACATCCACATCATTAGCTCCAGTTTCAAGCCTACAGGGTTTCATTATGTAAAATTGCTACATGAGAGAGTGGCTCCAAGTTAGTGTGGCACTGGTCTCGTCATTGCTGCACTTGATGGCTGTTATTTTTCACCATTTCTTATCATGAATCATTGCCCGCACTGGCTGGAGCAAATGCTCAGATCAAATGAAATGCGTTTATGCGTAATTGAGGTCAGAGCTGGCACGAACGGTTAGCCGGCTTCAAAACTGCACCGCATGTGCACCGTTTTGCCGTTTGTGCTGCAATGCCTGCACAGTGTGCTGTCTGAGCAGCTTCTATGTGTTTTTTTTTCTCCTAGCAAATCATTGATGCGGCCATGCTCAGCTCCACACTGACTAGGATGGGCAGCGGAGGTGAGAACGGACGCGTGATGGCCCATGACTTCCCCAAAGCGGCACAGACTCTGCCATGTATGGGCCAGGCAGCCGCCATGGGCCTCAGCACCACTGGGATGTAAACAGCCATCAGAGATCAGGGGACATCAGCAGACCGATGGAAAGAGTGGGAGAGGACATGAGAGACACTGCAGCGTACAGCTCACCTGCCACTGAAGTACTGCCAAATGGATTCATCGACACACTCTGGGCTCCAAATCAAATTAGATAAGGAGGGAGGAAAATCACTTTTCTAATATTAAGATGTGTTTTTATTTTTATTTTTTTTTGGAACTTCTCCGGTGCAATAAGGAGATCATGTGTGAGGTGTTTTTGTATGAAGCATAATTTTTGACAAAACTGAGAGGTTTCCCTCAATCTCATGAATTACTGACAAGTGAACTGCAGTGTTTCCCCCTAAATTTCCAGTTGTGCTCATTTTATTCTTTTCATCTGCCTTATGATATATCTTTGACACACATCTCTGTTTGAGGAACATTATTCTTTATTCATAGTTACATCATTATTTATCAAATAGTTAAATTAATAGTTTACCCAAAAATGAAAATTTGCTGTCTGATTTGTACTGTGGATGAGTATGTTTCTTCATGGGAACAAATTCTGAAAAATTTAGTATCACTCACCAGTGGATCCTTTGCAGTGAATGGGTGCCGTCAGAATGAGAGTTCAAACAGCTGATTAAAAATATCAGACTCCAGTCCATTAGTTAATGTCTTGTGAAGTGAAAAGCTGTATTAAGTGATGGACCGGAGTCGTGTGGATTACTTGTGGATGATGGCACCCATTCACTGCAAAGGATCCATTGATGGACAAGTGATGCAATACTAAATTTCTTCAAATTTGTTCTGATGAAGAAACAAACTCTTCTACATGTTGGATAGCCTGAGGGTGAGTATATATTTATCAAATTTTTGGGTGAAACTGTTCCTTTAAGGTGAAGTGTGTAGAATTCTGTGCCAGAATTGCAAAAATAATGACCTCTGTCTGACATTGGTAAGACAAACTGTCCTTTCATTTTTGGATCAACTATACTTTTAGCATTGAAAAAGTTATACACTTCACCTTTAAGAAACAATTCCGAATGAAATTAAATGTTTGTTTGATGTCATCCCATGAAAAGCTAGGAAGTGTGTCAGACTCATTGCACAGTCTACAAATGTCTTCCTTTCCAACCAGTTTGATTGGCAAGCCTTTCTAGGGAAGGTAACTCACTTCCATAGGTTTGGAGAGGCTGATGACCAGTCCTGTCATTGTTACCGCTGTACCTCACAGTCTCACCCTTCACTTACGAACACTTTGGATCAATCACCAATTTCCCGTCCATGCTGCTCGATAGAGTCTGAGAGTTAAAGATGTCAGAGAGAGGGAAAAGTGGGTATAGGATACGCAGCTCCACGTTTTGTGTTACTGTTTTGCCACTTCCATTCTGTCTTCCTTTCTTGGTTTACATGACATTTTTCTGTTGAAGTAGCTCATGATATGTATAGTACACCATTCCCACACTCAACCGCTAATGATGTCGGTGTACACAGATGCAACAGTATCAACAAATTCAAGGGCAGCATGAGCACCCAGGATGAGCACCGTTGACTTAGAAGCCTAAAACTTATGTTTGTAATATTGTCATTGTAATAACAGTTGAAATATTGTCGTGTAAACACCAATTCCATGCAAAGTATTTTATGGAAATCTGCCTAATAGCTGATACACGGACAACAACATGAATTGCTCATGCTGTGAGATTAATAGGTTGATTTAATAGCCTGACTCTAACAGTCCATTTGAGAGAAACAAAGCTCGGTGGCGATGGCTTGTTTGCTTCGGTCGTTGCTTTATGCCGTAATAAAATGAGCCCACTTTTGGATACATAGACAGGCAACAAATGATGATATTCAAAACCTATTGAATCTTAAACTAAGACTCGCTTTTGGAATTTCGAGGTGCCACATCTGGCCTTGTGCTTCTCAACCAGACTGGATGCGCTGATTCAAGCACAGAACGGGATTTGAGGTGGAAGATCACAACAGAAGAGATGAACTCTAATGGACTGATCATCAGAAATGATAAATGAGCACAGAGGTAAAACTGAATGTCAATACTCTAAGCACAAGATCTTCATTCAGCCATTCAGGAGAACTTTCTCTGTCGGGAGCTTTTCTCTCTTTGTATCCTTCCTCAATACTTTGCCATTGGACCTTCAGCGGTTATACATCTTCTGTCCCTTTTATTGCCAATTCCATTTGTACAAATAGAGAGAATCAACCATAACATGACGTGGAACATTTGTGCTGACAAACGGTGCTTTGTGGCCTTTGTTTTCCATTCGATGGGTTATTTGTTTTGTTTATTTATATTTTGAATTATTTCTGGTCTTGTATTTAAAGTGAAATTCTGTATTTAGATGTTTCTTTGGTTGGTTTTGCACTTCTAGTCTTAAATAGGGCTGTCAATCGATTAAACATTTTAATCGAATGAATCACGATATACTGATTAATTAGTCAAATTAATTACATACTGTATAACCATGTTTCCTGAGAAAAAAATAAAACCAATTTAAAATGAATTTATTAATTAATCATTTAAAAATACAACATTATTGTGGCATGACGGCTTTAAATACACAATGTGATTTATATATATTGTCAGTATATTGTTTTTTTCATATGACTGAACTCGTCACTCGTCAAACTGTCTGAGGAAGTTTTCTGTTACTGTTTTTCAGCATTGTGTTAATTTTATTATTGCTTATTTTGTTTAATCAGTAAAACATATTACCTTGACAGCCCTATACTTCAGCCCTCCTCTTTTTCACATTCACCTCACAAAATACCTTTTAAAAACAGCAGCAAGATGTAACAGCAAGAAATCAACGTGTTGACAAGGAGTATTCAGAAATAAACATTTTCTTACTGAACGCTTTTCTGCTTTTTGACGTGTGTCTATTCTCTTTGTCGCTCTCTGTTCTTAACTAGTTGACATTTGCATTTGTTTTATGAATGAATGATGCCAAATCTAGAGTCAAGTCATCTACCTCTTCTGTTTCTTCTCATCAGATGAATTCGTGTCCACGACTGAGCTGCACTGATACAGAACATCTTGTTTGAGCTCTGTTGGCTCTCAGAGTGCTGTATTGATCTCGATAAATGCCACATTTGTTCTCTTCCTTCTGTTTCCCCCATAGGCCTGGCCTTTCACTCACTCACTTCCAGCAGAGGAATAGCTCACGCTCAAGACATAGAAAGTGCCAGAGGCTTTTGTGCATTTGCAAAGTGTTCAGAAATTCAGCACTATCTGAACTCGGCTAATTGTGTGCCTACAGGTATACATTCATCTCTGAGAGCTGAAGCTGAGAAGTTTTGTATTTAGGGTTATATTGAGGTGCCTAAATTTAAGACCCAGCTTAAATTGCAGTTCTGTTCGGTGACATTAAAGGGTAGTTCATCCAAAAATGAAAATTCTGTCATCATTTACTCACCCTCAAGTTGTATGAATTTCTTTCTTCTGTTGAACACAAAAGAAGATATTTTGAATTTGAAGAATATTGGTAACCGAACAGTTGCTGGTAGCCAGCAATTGTTTGGTTACCAACATTCTCATGTTTGTCAAAAGTAAGATAAAAGGCTTATGAATACTTAGAGCTACATGCCAGAAATAATTTGGGTAATTTATACCGAACACATTCTGCAGCAGAGTGATTCACTGTTTGCTAAAAAGAAAAACTTTAAAAACAGCTACTTCTGATTTGCAGCTTCAATCTTTTGTGATCTGCCACCTATACTCATTCTTGTTCCTCCTTTCAAATAAAAACAATGTTACATTACATTATATTATATTATATTATATTTTAAATTACAATATTAAGGCAAGATAAAGTACCTTATACCCCAGATATACACTATATTGCCAAAAGTATTGGACACCCCCTTCTAATGAACAGGTTTAATTACTTCAGTAATTTCCATGAGTACACATCTTAATGTTTAAGCATATAATGATATTCTAGGGAATTGTGTGCTTCTAATTTTATAGCAACGGTTTGGATAGGACACTTTTCTATTCTAACATGACAATGCCTCTGTGGAAAAGGCAAGGTTCAAAAAGAAATGATTGAAAGCCAAGTCCTAATCCAAGCTGAACACCTCTGGTGTGACTTTAAATGCAGACCTTGAGCCAAAAACTCATCACCAAACACCAATGACTTGTACATACACTATATGGACAAAAGTAGGCCTATTGGGACACCCCTTTTTAGAACAGAATAAGTGAAGTGAAGCCTTTTATTGTCACAGGACAGTATAGAGATGAAAGGAAGCTAAGTGGGAGAGAGGGGGATGGAATTGGGAATGGTCCTCGAGCCGGGATTCGAACTTGGGACAGCCCACGAGGCTATTGATGCCGATGGCAGTTCAGTTATTATTAATAATCATTTTATCTGAGATGCACGTAATGAGTGTAAAAGCTATAGCAACATTTCATGGTTTAAAAGCCATTTTAAATGTCTGCATCACAAGGAAGCAACACCAAAGTCAGATCTGACTGAAACCTCACTCAGAACTTCATCATTCCGTAAGCCAAAAAAAAAAAAAAAAAAACATACCATTTTTTTTTTTTTCAGTTATCCTAAAACAGTTGCCATGCCAACCCTAGCACTTCCATGCCTTAACTTGGGAAAGAACCTCATTGTTACCAACTTCTGTCCGTAAGCTGTTTTTCACATCATTTACTTCTCCCACTTTCATATTCAAACAAGCAGACTGCCTTCGAAATGTTTTATTGGGAGCTAAGTGGAAATAAAAACATGAATACTAATATCAAAGTGTCCAGTGTGTTTATTAAGAATCACTCTGGACGCATTGCATTTAAAGAGAAAAGACTTAATTATAACATCTAACACAAGAGCTGCATGCAATTCACAAGCACAAAGGCAGGAGGGGGTTTATACATGCATAATAAAGTCACCTACAGACATCAGACTTTCAATGGATGACATGCACGCTGAAGTCTGATATCTGTGACAATTATAATGACCATAATCTGGGTAGTGCCCTTGTCATTAATGATGTTAATACGTGCTGATTGACATTGCCATCTGACCTGCTAATAATAACCTCATCCAGTGCTGTTCTGTTGTTGAAATGATGTTTACTACCTATCTGTCCTATAAAAGAGTAGCTGTGCCGGGGAACATCATCTCTCTGTGTGGCTGTATGAATTGTTTTTCAGAGCTTGTGTGGGAGGCAGCAAGCAAGAGTAGCACTCCGTTTTGAATGATCATGGTAATTAGTGCAACGCACACACTGAACAAAAGCCATCTTGAAAATAGAACATGCACAGACAAATTAAAGCAGAGTATTGCTAGGAGTGACATGTTCTCCATTCTCATCTCTCTTTCAGTTGGCTAATCTGACATTTGCAAGAGCATGAGCAATGGGCAGGATGGGAAAGGTATGTTGAGACAACACTGATAACTCTGTATCACATGATTTCATTGTTTGTTGAAGACGGAAATGAGAAATAAAATGACAGGTTTATAGGCTCAAGCATCTATCATTTGGAGTAGGCCTATTGATTTGTTAGAATCTACAAGTGAAGACTGAAACTGAACTGTGTTGACCCTTTTAACTCTAACAACATTGTTTATTTGACCCTCTTTAGCCCATGTCTGGATTCTAATGAATTTATAATGTCTTTCAGCTCCTTTTTTATCCATATAATCACATTGGAGATTTTGTTTAGATGGACTGGCAGAGCAAAACAAAAGTCCTATTCCACCCCGTGTGACCTTTAAAATGGATAGTTTAAAAGGAAATCTCTCAACAAGAAGCCAACTTTATCACCTGGTTCGACTTCAGATGATTTTGTCTTCGACAGCAGTTGAATAGCAGAGTTGAAGCAGTGTTTTGTGTTTATTAGCTTGCAGTGACATCAGCTGGCCATTCATAGAATTGTCCTGTAATATTAGTCCGCTTATTAAGGTATTTATTTATTGCATTTTGCTAGTGGATATTTTATTTTATTTGACGCCTGCCAGATTTATGTTACTTAATGTTTGAATCATTGTTCACTAAAATAAGAAGCAAATCAGCCCAATATATATTTGGTAGGCTGCTCTAAGGTGAATTAAACCCTGTGAAAAGAGGTTGTCCAGATGAAGGCCACTGCAAGAGAAGCTGCTCATTCTAAATCTGTGATTTCTGGAATATTACAGGTTTAGGTTTACAATGTCACTAATTCATTCAAGTCCCCCAAAAAGGCTGGTCGTCCATATAATACAAATGAATGAGAGGACAGCACAATGCAGAGGCTCTCAACACTGCAGCTGGAATTGCCTGCCAAGTGAACGCTGAACAGGGTAAGAATCTGTTTAAGAGAAGTCGGACTGAAAGCGCATTCTGCAGTGACCAGGCCTCTCATCAGCAGAATCAAAAGGCTACACTCACCTTTGCTGAGGAGTGTGTTGTGTGGAGAGAGGAGAACTGGTGCAAAGTTCACTTTGGTGATGACAGCAAGTTTAATTTATTTGGGTCTATTGGGAAACATTTTGTTCTGTGTCAAACTGAGGAAAAACTGAAGCCCAAGTGCATAATGAAGTCAGAGAAAAGTGTCAAGGTTTGGGGGATGTTTTCTGCAGCGGGAGTTGGGCCTCTTAAACAACCACATGACAGGGTGAATGTAAATGTTTATCAGAACCTCCTTCAGCAACATGCGGTTCCTTCCCTGAAAGCATCTCCCAATCAGCCTGTAATTTTCATGCAGGACAATACTCCTGTCACACTGCAAAATGGGTTGAGCAGTTCCTTGAATGAAATGTGTAGTTGTAATCTTCTTTTGTGGTTACTGTTCTCTAATTTTCATCACTGTGTTTTCCACAAAATAAAGGTTTTTGTTGAAATGCCTTGGATATTTTGTCAAATATGTTAGTTGAACAATTGTATACCTAGTCTGCCAGATATTCTTCAAAAGTTTTGTGTACATATTTGCATTTTGCTACTAGGCAACTTTTTATTTTATGATATTTTATGACTGCAAGATTTATGTAACCTAACATTTAACCCTACATTTGCACCTTCAATCTCCTTATGCTTTTCAGTGGAACTTGTGCTTATGCAGCCAGTGTCAAGGGAGTTTTGTGTGAGCACACTTGCTCTAGGTTACCAGTCTCCAGGTGGTCTGCAATGGCCCCAGGTGCTCTATTTAAAAACTGATTTTGACACACCTGAGCGCAACAGAATAACTGCTTACCAATCTAGTTTGAACAGGTTATGTTATTGAAATGTGGAAGTGACAAAGAATGTTCAAATTGATATGCATATACAACAACGCATGTGTCTCAAAGTTCTCTTTTCTAGCACATCATGATCCTTCTCCGATTGGAATGCAGAACTTAGTTGCAAAACAACAAACAACAACATATCGAATAGCACTGCGGGAGATTAAAGTTTAATGAGCATAAGCCCATGCAGTGATCAAAATATAGTAAGCCTACTAAACTGTCTCTTTTAATATATAAACAACACTTTACAGCCAATATAAGCAAGTCTTTCTTCTTGATCTCTACTTAAGCCCGTTATAAGGCAAACTGGCTCTCCAGCTTTCTGAAGAAACTTGTCTCAGCCAATACCATAGCAGTATCAGGTATCTGCTGTTCTGAGACTACAATACAAATAACAAATATTTTATTGCACTGTAAAAAGTGATAAGTTGACTTAACTTAACAAAATTGAGGAAACCCGTTGCCTTAAAATTATTAAGTAAATAGTCATTTAAAAACAAAGGTTAAGTGAACTTGACAATTCACTTAACTTATTTTTTATTTATTATTTACTTAATAATTTTAAGGCAATGGGTTTCCTCAAGTTTTTTAAGTTAAGTCAACTCATCTTTTTTTACAGTGAGGATGTAATAGGCCCAGGCTATTTGTAGGCTTATATATCTAACTCTCAATTTTATATGTATCATTTAGCTATCCTACAATAACAGTTAATGTGGTAAAACGTAGTTTTAAAGGCAGCTCGTGACAGTAACACCACGTCCTCCCCCCTCAATCAATATAAATGTCATGTTTAAATAGGAAGTTTAAGTTCTGCTCATGGTATTACGAGGAAGGTCGTTACTGTGTATCCCTGTTGGTAACGGCAGGCTCGATATTACAGAGGCGCTGTTTGGGCGTGGTGGCAGTATACCTGCTTTGCTCGGTGGCGCATCGCAGGTGTCGTGTTTTCCTCCGCTGTGGTTCTTTAGTGCTATGTAGTTACGCGCGGGGTTGGTACCGAAGCAGAACGTGTATTTTGGCATATTCAAATGAACCGAGGCGAAGTCCGAAAGAATATGTTTACCTCGTAGTTTATTCTTATACAAAATGTTTTGTTTTTAAATGGCTTCATTTCGATACGTTTTAACCCGTCGTGTAAATAACAGTGGGTGAAACAATGAAAGACACACACCTGCCATCCGATTCATGTATCAATGGTAAGAGTTTGATGTTGTTGTTTTCAACGACTACCCTCAAGAGACTGTAATTTAACTCGCAATATGATTTTATTATGTGTTTTTGAAAACTGCTTTTGATTGGTTATTTGTAATAGTTGCATGTTATAGTAGTTATTAGTTGCGACTCATCAATGTGTTCTTCTTTGGAAAGGATATGAATGACATCATGTTTATTAACATATGAGAACAAATTTGTTTAAAGGACAAACATTCCTTATTGTATGATGCCAGCCTTTCAGACAATGACAGATAATTGTTCATGTCTGTACCTTTGGTTCCATTGTTCCCTATAAAAACATTATGTAAGCTGTCTTTAAAAGGTGATTTATAAATGTAGGTGCTTTAGAAATGAGATGGTGGCCATGAATGATGGATATTATTATTATTAAAATGAGCCGTATAGGCCTATACTAAGTTGAGATCTTTTATTAACCTTAAAAAATTCAAACAAAAATTCTGTAATAAATAATTTATATAACAATTATATATGTATTAAAATGTTGAATAAAAAGTAACAAAATGGCAACCTGTAGTGATGAGTTCATTGCCCTTTCTTGCCATGCTGTCAGTGATGAAATGCTGCTGTTTTAGCAATGTTGATTTAGCTGTTTCATGTCTTTTTTTAAAGTGATTTTTAAAAAATGTATTCTATTAAAAATATTTAAACTGAATAAGCAATTTTTTGGGTGCCATAATTTGTTTTGAACAATTTGGTTTGCAATTTTACCCTAAACAAATACTGTGGTAATGTAACCTATTGTTGTAACATGTTGTTCCTCTTTGTTATTGTGATCAGGTTCAGTAATAAGGATCTTCTGTCCCACATCCGCCTCTGTTTGTGTGTTTGACACAGGTGTTGGCAACACGTCTTTTAGTGCAGACAACTCTACAGTCAACACAGCAGCTCTGACCATTGACAAATGGAGCAACTACAATTTCTGGACAGGCTTGACGCTGGCCGTGCTCTCAGCTTTTCTTATAGGAGGAAGCATTATCCTGAAGAAGAAGGCGTTGCTACGTTTGGCCAGTACTGGGGAGACGAGAGCAGGTAAGGTAATTTACATCAGTATTTACATGATACAAAGAGTTCAAAAGTGCCATCAAGTTCTGATTAAATCAATATTCAGAATGTTGAGTGACTGGTTTTGTTTGAGGGATTTAACGTTTAATTATGTGACTCGACTGAATTACAATTGTGAAATTGGTTGAAACTTGAAACTGGTTCCTTCTTTGTTTGTGCTTAGCTAATAATGGACTGAATCACCAACAGGCAACAGGTTTTGTGTTCTTTAACAAACTGAATATGTGAACATTCTTGTCTGTTTAGCTGAGGGAGGTCATGGGTACCTGAAGGACTGGCTGTGGTGGGGAGGTCTTTTGACAAGTAAGTGCAATGCAAAGCATCTGCAAAAATAAAGGTGCTTCACGATGCCATAGAAGAACCTTTTTGTCTAAATGGTTCCATAAAGAACCTTTAACATCTGAAGAACCTTTCTATTTCACTAAAAGTTTCTTTGTGGCAAAAGAAGGTTCTTCAGATTCTAAAAAGGTGAGAAAGAGATGGTTCTTTAAAGAAGCTTTGACTGAATGGTTCTTTGTGGAACCAAAAATGGTTCTTTAGATGGTATCGCTGTGAAGAGCCTTTTAAGCACCTTTATTTTTAAGGGTGTTGGATAATATCCTGTTGTTTTTTGCAGTGGGTGGTGGTGAAGCGGCAAATTTCACGGCGTACATGTTTGCTCCAGCCACAGTGGTGACCCCTTTAGGAGCTCTCAGTGTTCTTATCAGGTAACGGCACCGCCCTTATTTACCATCACCAAAGGTTTGCTCCACACAATGCTGTGTAAACTTTACAAGTCTATGAGTGGGAGGACTAGTATATTTTGAAATATTTATGACTGTAATGTTAAACATCCTGAATTGCAATATCTTTTAAGCAAATAAAGCACATTTGGCTGAGCTACAGCCTCCTGAGACCCTGAGTCCTCAGTAGAGGACATTATATTTTAATGAATTTCTCTATGACTATACATGCCACAGACTATGTCCTGTACAGAGCACATGCAGGGCTTTTCAGAGATACCAAATGTTTGGAAGTTTCACCATGACCACTCCTTCTCCTTGATCTTCAAACATGGCTGACATTAATTTAGTGATCAAATTCTTATGAAAATATGATAATATTTTGTAATTATCATGTAAATCTGACTAATTTTTAAACTGTTTGTATATCAACATCTCAGGAAAATGTTATGGGGTTTAAAAATCAAAACATGACTTTCTGTTACGAAACAGGACGTTGATTTCATACATGTCTGTAAAGAACACCGGGACTAAAAGCATAGAGATAGTGGAAAGCCGGCTTGAAACGCCAGCATGATGAGGATCGTTTTCATTTTAAAACAAAACGCACCAGTGTAAATGTAGCCTTACATCTAAGGGTGCTGGGACGCATTCACACTACAGTGTGAGCCACAGCTCTGAGTGTAACCGGTGTAAACTAGTGTGTTCAACTTGACGCGGACCGACCGTGCAGACCGATCAGTGTATTACAGTACCACAAGAGCTGCAGGCTTATTGGCTCAGGGCCGCTGATGAGATTAACCCCTTAGGTATCGAAATTTGGTACCGAACGATGAGACGTTTTTCGATACTCGATGGTATAGAGGCAATTCGGTCAGTGCCTAAAAAGTATTGAACTCGATACCCAGCCCTAGCCAAGAACACATGAATATGCAAATTAGATACAGTGTATACATTGTACAGTAGGCTATATAATGGGAAAACCTTTTTATGGCCATTTACATATATCAAGAATATCTCACGCACTGATCTCCACCTTTATCTGCCAAAGTCATGAGATTATTATTGAATCTCTCACATGTCCATTTCTCAATACAAGTGCATTGATTCTGTTTATGGCCTTTTGTGTTTCTTTCTAGTGTTTTTATTAGAACTAAATGGAAAGGTACTAATGTTAATGTTTATTTACTCTCTTCAGTGCAGTTCTGTCCTCCCACTTGTTCGGAGAAACAATGAATCTGCTAGGAAAACTTGGCTGCATGCTCAGCATTCTGGGAAGCACTATAATGGTTATACATGCACCTGAAGAGGAAGAGGTGACGACGCTTACAGAAATGACACAGAAACTGCTGGATCCTGGTTAGTGTTTATATACCGTTAGTTATAGAACCGAAAACATGTTGTAATGGATAACAACAGCTTTTTCTGCTTCTCCTGAAGGTTTTCTGGTGTTTGCCAGCATCCTGCTGGTCACTTGTATGGTCCTGATCTTCTACGTCTCTCCTCGCTTCGGTCAAACCAACATATTAGTCTACATCAGCATCTGCTCTCTGCTCGGATCGTTCACCGTGTCCTCGGTCAAGGGCCTCGGCATTGCGATCCGCACCATGTTCTCTGACCTTTCAGTGGTCCGTCACCCTCTCACTTGGATTCTTTTGCTGACCCTAATTGGATCCATCATCATCCAGGTCAACTATCTGAATAAGTCACTGGATACCTTCAATACGCTCTTGGTGTACCCCATCTACTACGTCTTTTTCACCACTGTAGTCCTGAGCACCTCCGTGATTCTCTTTAAAGAATGGGGAGCCATGTCAGGAGTGGATGTGGTGGGCACCATCGGGGGCTTCTTGGTGATTGTGATCGGGGTGGGCATGCTACACCTCTTCAAAGACTTGAATGTGAGTTTTGAAGATCTAAGAAGCAACCTTTGTCAGCCAGACAGCCCGTCGAAGAGGGAGGACAAGCACATCCTCATAGAGAACATAGAGAGCCTGCCACCCATGAGAGAGGAAGGGCCCAGAGTCTTCATCATCAGCTGAGATTGTACCAGATCTCAGCTGGTTTGACTATACAGTTTAGTAATATCCTCACTCTTAGGGTGAATCCCATTTCTCTGTCTTACCCCTTCCCCTACGTCTTACCCCTAGCCCTTGTCCCTCGAAACCGAGTGGTAAGCGCTAGGGGTGAAAACATACCCCTATGAAATGAGACACCACTTGGTTACGGTTACGTCATCATACACCGTCGCTAGCTGGCTGCTACGTCACCAGAGCCGACAAGTGTTGATCACAAACTTTTGATCGTTTTACAAACTTGTTAAAACTGTAGACATGCATGGAGTCCATTCAAGGCTAGTCTGCGGGACTGTTGTGCAAATCAGCAATGTAACGTTAGCGTCGCAAACTAGCGATTTTAAAAACATTTCAATTAAGAACATGGTTGCAAATATATATGTACAGGACTGTCTAGAGCACAAAACAAGACTGTCGTAATTTTTAAATAAATTATTTAAGCCGAAAATACTTGATTGTTGCCGGTTGCGCAGTGTGTTCTGGGTACCCCTCGGTTTCAAGTAAGCTCGCGAAAATGCTTGGTTTTAAGGGTATCTACCCTTCCCTTAGCCCTACCCCTCGATCAAAACGAGAATTGGGATAGCCCTTACTCTCACGTGAACGCGCAAAACTAAGGGGAAGGGGTAAGGGGAAGGGGTAAGACAGAGAAATGGGATTCACCCTTAATCTTAACTGTTGATTTCTCTGCTGAAGGCTGTTGTACTATGACGCAGTGATTTGGTTTGGCTGCTGCTGAGTATGGTGATGATGTAGACATTTTTTTTGAAAATATTATTTGGCTGTTACTCAAGATTTGAATGAACTTTTAGCAACCTCGGAAATGCTTGAAGACTGAAACAGCATTAAACAGAACATGACGCAGCAGAACTTCAACTCTTGCTGCTGAGAACTGCCAATGAAGCATATAATATACAAAATATTTTTTTTCCTCTTCGATGGAACTCTGTGAGTGATCTTGAAATCAGTCAATCTAAAATATTTACATACATTTTGAATGGAAAATAAAGATTATATGTTTAATATTTCACAGGAAATGTATTGTTGTTTGTCTAGAAAAGTTCATGTTGTTGTTTTTCACATATCAGACGATTTACAGACATCCCACCCTCTGTGACCACTTGTGAACAGATCGCCTTAACAGGCTTTTTTTCTCTCTCTCTCTTAATTTCCAGGATATTGTGAAACATTTGCAGGCATTAGGAAGCTGCTATCCATATGTTAGAGACTGGGTTGCCTGAATTTTCCAGATTGCTGATTCATACATAATACTTATTGACCAAACAAGATTCATGATTAGATTTGAATCTGTGCTGTCAGGATTCCACAGAAAGTTCAGCCCCAGTCGTCGTGAGAGGGTTTATTTAATGTGTTATCTCATTTGATAATGCTTTTAGTTGCTTCTATCTACCATAAAGCAGTACGGCTATCACGTTCAGCGACTTACCTTCCATAGATTTGGAAAACAAACAACCTCTCTGAATTGAGGGTTATTTGAGTCTGTGCGGCCAGATAAGTGTTCCTGTAAACCGGATAGCTCCAAACATCACGACAGACAATACTATATTTACCTTTTAAATCACTGACCAGAAGAGCACTGGGTCAATTGACTCTGTCAATAGATCTTGTGGCCTGTGTGACAGTTGGCGTCTGTATCTCTGGTTACATTTGGTTTCATCAGAAAAGATCAAAGTCTTTAGGCAGTGATTTTTACGTTTTATTCATTTATTATTATTATATTTTTAAGACCTCTCCGCCCAATGATTACTGTAAAATGTTTGTATTTAACATTACAATAGCATTTCTTTGAGAAAACGAGTCATAAAAGTTTATACAAAGTGTTATATATAAAGTTACAAAACGTTAAAAGCGTGTGTTTCAAAGTAATCTATGCATGATTTTTTACGGTGCGCTCTAATATTTATTCAGATTTCCTACCTGAAATCTTCCATAGTTCATTGCAAGAACGGCAGCCCATAGTTCAAAATGGTATTTTTCGGTTGCACCAGCAGATGGCACACTCTACACACCACACCACGATCCCCAGGCACACACCCATTAAAAATCTCCCAGAGCTTTGCATAGGTGTGCCTGAAAGTGCTGTAATGCAAAGGGACTTAATGTTTAGAACACATTCAGAACTTTTGAATCAATTCACAAATAGGCCTACATTTAAACACGTGAAACAACTTTATGTAGTTTCAAAAATATTTTTATATTAAGTCAAACGTCAAATATATATATATATGAATGTCATTTTAATATAATTCTATATTATACTAGAATATTAGAATGATTTCATAAGTGTCATGTGACTGAAGATTAGTAATGGCTGCTGAAAATTCAGCTTTGATATCACAGGAATAATTTACATTTTAAAATATATTCAAATAGAAATAGTTATTTTAAATTGTAATAATATTACTGTTTTTACTATATTTTTAATCTGATTTGGTGATCGTAAGATACTTCTTTCAAAAACATTAAAGAAACGTTTGACCCATAATATTAAAACATGCTATATGATAATGGCCTATTTGTTGTTGTTAAATTATTGTGACACTTTATGGTTTTCAAACTTTAGTGGAAAGCCATAAGGTGTGATAAATCATTGCGACACCAGTTGGTTACAAGAAATCAGAAATTTGAAAAAAAGAAATTTGTTTCTTTTGATTTAGCATCATTTGTTTGTAGATTCCACTGTCAGGACCACTATCGTCAAAATGATAGACACTTAGCATACAGTTTGGTTTGGCGGTATGGTTCTGTTCTGGGCAAAAACTACCTGCCCATCCATGCAGCCTGTCATGAATGACAGCATAATAATAATAATAACCTCCTAGGGTTAACAGAACAGAACAAAGCAGCTATCATTAATGTACTTAATGATATTTAAGTGCAACACATTACTCAAGATAAAGGAGTCTGATTCAAAAAGGAATATCAGAAAGCCAAGTCCTGACTGTGGCGAAAGGTGGAGTTGGGGATGGAGGAGGGTAATTTGCTCCTAAGCAAGCAAAACGCTGCTGAATAACGCTGAATAGAGCTTATATAGGAATGCCGTGATAGGTTTCGTATTCCTATAGGTAGCTCATGCAAGCTTGACTCACGTGACCTGCCAGAACTAATGCTATACGCTTAATTTATAGCCAAGACATTCAAGTGTAACTAAAGCATACTTTTTGGGGCCACTCTATATGATGTTGAGTGAAATGTTAAGTGAAATTGCATGGCCAGCAAACATGATTTTTGTTATGGATCGAGTGCTAAGTTGTGCCATATCCCAACTGAAAGCTGACCAAACACAACAAACAGTTTTCTGTAAGCCATTCCTCTCTGCTGTGACAGTGTGAGTGAAGTCATTTGATCCAGCTGCAGGACACTGGCCATTTCATTTATTAGGGACAGCAGTACGACTGTGAGTTTAAATGGCCTCTATTGTTCTGTTGTGCTCCCCACTCATCCACACACACACACACACAGATCCACTCACAGTTGATGCGACTCTATCACTACATGCACGGAGCGTTTTGCTGGATCGTGGAATACAGGGAGATGGACACAAAAAGTTTAAGTGAAAGAGATATAGTCGTCATTCCTGGTTGTAGCATTCCCACAGATCCATTCATCTTCAGCCAATCAGTGTTCAGCAAACAGGTACTGTGACAGATACCACACCTATGACAGGCACCAGCACGTGGAGGAAGGGACAAGAAGGTGGAGAATAGATACAAAGAGTTTGTACTGGTGTAAGGAAGACTGTCACCAGTTACAAGGAGGGGAAAAAAAGACAGGGACTGGTTCAAGAATTTGAATGCAATTTAATGTGGATTCTTTTGAAAAGGGCACAGAAAGTTTAGATCAGCAAGGAAACAACATAACAAGGACTCACTGTCTGAGAAGAGGAGAGACGCGGAATAAAGAGTGTGGAGGATGGACAGATGGCTGAATGAAATCCAGAAGCATCCGGCCCTGTATGTCTTGTGTTGTTCTGTAATCTTCAGGATCCTTCACAGGTTCCTGCAGACTGTGCCCAGTCCCGGGACGGTGGAAACAGACCCCTGGAGGACGTGGAAATGGAGGAACCTCTCAGTGTCACTCGTTCACTCACTGCTGACTGGCATCTGGGCCGTCACCTGGTGAGTTGTTGTTTTTCATTTATTTTTTCAGTGATTTGTTTTACAGTAAGATCATGGAATCACTTTATTTAATATATATATATATACCTGATCAATATTTTAACATTAAAATATTATTGCATAATTTTTATTAATTTGTAAATTATAATTTTAATTGAGAGGCAAAGTAAGATAATAAAACTTGTTTCAGAAAATATATTTTGAATAACATTTTTTGTTGTTGTTTTAGCAATTTTTTTTGTGAGCATTAAAAAAAAATATTGTAAGATTTATGCTTAAGCCAAAAAAAAAATTGAAGTATATATATTTTTAATTTTATATGATGTATTCTTCACAAGAAGTTATAATATTTTATAAAATTTTGAATTATAAATTTTATAATACAAATTTTATTATACAATTTTGAATTATAATGAAAGACAGTTTTAACAATTGTCTTATTCAATATTTTGTCTTTTAAGAATATTTAAACATCCTTAAAATATGATAAACATATTAGCTTTTCTAAAAATTTCTAATAAAATGTCCTAAAAGATTGATCATTTTACGGGTTTAAATATTTCAACAATATTTGGTACAAGCCAAAATCTTTAATAAGATACTTCAGTATCTTGAGTACATATAGACTCAAAGTAGGCCCTATATTGTTGTGTTGATAGCTTGTGTTTATAGTTAGACGTTGCTATAGTTTGTACAAATAGAAGTGTCTACCAATAAACCCAAGTTATTGAATGTTTTTGAACAGCACTTAACCTTCAGTTACAGATCTCTCAGTTTAGAAACAGGAATAACCTGCTAGACAGGCATAGAGAGAATGAGAGTGCAACTAACTAAAAAGAAATTACACCATTATAATTGCCACAGTTTGAATCACTTCATCCCTCAAACCAAGCAAGAGTTTCACCATTGTGGGTGTATTTTTTTTGGACCATCAGTGGATTTTCCACTCTCTTTTGTCAGTTATTATTTTGATCTTCTGGTTGATATGATCAACAGTCTGCATGAATCTGTGTCCCGACAGTGTCATACAGCATCCTGTGATGGTGCATGAAATCCACTCCACCTACACCCCATCAGCATACATGCTAGTCGTCGTCTCATCTGGTCAGTAAACACATGCAACACAATTAACCAAGACCCTTGACACATGTAAGAAGTTTACAAATGATGTAACTCGTGTCTTATTTATCTGATGCTCATGTTCTCCTGCATATCCGGCCGTGTAGGAGCCCCTGTCCCACCTCTGTGTAACGCTGATCTCCTGATAAGAGTTTAAGCAGTTTTGTGACTCAGGTCTTTGGAATGATGTTGTAGAAAAGAACTAACATCTTAAGCTATGTTTCTCTCACAGTTTTTAAATAGTTAAAGCTGGAGTTGTTTAACATAAGCTACCATACCTTGCTTTTACATCTGCAAGCATATTATGTTGATGAGAGATGCACCTGCATACTTTAACAGCATGAGGAATGTCAGCATGAATCCAAAAGACAAGAAAGAAAGTGACTGTGCATTTGAGAGTAGATGTATATACAATATATACAGTATGTATAAGGTTTTGTCCAGTCAAAAAAAAATCAGCATTCATCTCTTTTAACAGGGTACTTCATTCAGGACGCTGCTGACATTATCTTTAGTGGGTACGCAAAAGCATCTTGGGAGTTTTTACTTCACCATGTTATGGTAAGTCAATACAGAGTTTGTCACACAAGGTCATGAAAAAGGCTTTAAAAGGTTAGGTGAAGCCATAATAGCTTATTCCCGATGAAAAACTTGAGATTCAGGACAAAGTTCTTGAGCAATAAAGTTATTTTGAACACAACATAGATTAGAGTGGGCTCAACCATAATCCTGAAGTGTGTGCACTGCCACAGTGATTGATGGCACATTATTCCCACTATAGTTGAGTTCCTGTCGCTCTCTTGGCTATTGCATATTAGAAACACTTATCAGCTATCTGTAATATAATCTCCAGGTAAGAAATCACAAAGTATAGTATTATAAATACAGGTGCATCTCAATAAATTAGAATGTCGTGGAAAAGTTCATTTATTTCAGTAATTCAGCTCAAATTGTGAAACTCGTGTATTAAATAAATTCAATGCACACAGACTGAAGTAGTTTAAGTCTTTGGTTCTTTTAATTGTGATGATTTTGGCTCACATTTAACAAAAACCCACCAATTCACTATCTCAACAAATTAGAATACTTCATAAGACCAATAAAAAAAACATTTTTAGTGAATTGTTGGCCTTCTGGAAAGTATATTAATTTACTGTATATGTACTCAATACTTGGTATAGGGGCTCCTTACTGCCTCAATTCGGCGTGGCATGGAGGTGATCAGTTTGTGGCACTGCTGAGGTGGTATCGAAGCCCATGTTTCTTTGACAGTGGCCTTCAGCTCATCTGCATTTTTTGGTCTCTTGTTTCTCATTTTCCTCTTGACAATACCCCCGTAGATTCTCTATGGGGTTTAGGTCTGGTGGCCAGTCAAGCACACCAACACCATGGTCATTTAACCAACTTTTGGTGCTTTTGGCAGTGTGGGCAGGTGCCAAATCCTGCTGGAAAATGAAATCAGCATCTTTAAAAAGCTGGTCAGCAGAAGGAAGCATGAAGTGCTCCAAAATTTCTTGGTAAACGGGTGCAGTGACTTTGGTTTTCAAAAAACACAATGATCCAACACCTGCAGATGACATTGCACCCCAAATCATCACAGACTGTGGAAACTTAACACTGGACTTCAAGCAACTTGGGCTATGAGCTTCTCCACTCTTCCTCCAGACTCTAGGACCTTGGTTTCCAAATGAAATACAAAACTTGCTCTCATCTGAAAAGAGGACTTTGGACCACTGGGCAACAGTCCAGTTCTTCTTCTCCTTAGCCCAGGTAAGACGCTGTCTGTGGTTCAGGAGTGGCTTAACAAGAGGAATACGACAACTGTAGCCAAATTCCTTGACACGTCTGTGTGTGGTGGCTCTTGATGCCTTGACCCCAGCCTCAGTCCATTCCTTGTGAAGTTCACCCAAATTCTTGAATTGATTTTACTTGACAATCCTCATAAGGCTGCGGTTCTCTCGGTTGGTTGTGCATCTTTTTCCTTCCACTCAACTTTCTGTTAACATGCTAAACTACTTCAGTCTGTGTGCATTGAATTTATTTAATACACGAGTTTCACAATTTGAGCTGAATTACTGAAATAAATGAACTTTTCCACGACATTCTAATTTATTGAGATGCACCCGTATACTTTTTTTCCCCAATGAAAATATAAAAAACATTGCAAGATTCACAATGTTACTAACTGCATCCTCACAGTCTGTTAAAAGAATGCGTTCTTAAAGTAATCAATCATACTGTGATGTATGGCGATTTCTATTAGCTAGTCGTTGTCATAGTATAGTTTACCCAAAAATGAAAATTCTGTCATAATTACTCACCCTCACGTCGTTCCAAACCTGTAAGACCTTCGATCATCTTCAGAACACAAATGAAGATATCGTTGATGAAATCCGAGAGCTTTCTGTCCTGCATAGACAGCAACACAACTGACACATTCAAGGCCCAGAAGGGTAGTAAGTTTAACTTGGAAGAGAAGAAATTGTTGAATAAAGTCATTTTTGTTTTCTTTGTGCACAAAAAGTATTCTCAAAGCTTCATAACACTATGGATGAACCACTGATATCACATGGACTGTTTTAACGATGTTCTTACTACCTTTTTGGGTCTTGAACATGTCAGTTGCGTTGCTGTCTATGCAGGGTCAGAAAGCATCACTTTAACTGTAAATCTCTGTTCTGTTTTCCTGTAGGTGATCTGGTGTTTCCTGTATGCTGTGTTCACACATCAGTATGTGGCAGGTGCAGTGGTGGCTTTATTTGTGGAGGTGAACAGTGTGTTTCTACACACCCGTTTATTGCTCAAACTGGCCAAGGTGGCCCGGAACTCTTTCATCTACACCGTCAACAAACTGTTCAATGTGGTGACCTACATGACCTTCCGGCTTGGAGCACAGTTTTATCTCACCTGGTACCTCATACACCACTACTCATCGTTGGATCATGCCCTCTACTTCTTGATCACCATGATGCTCATGAACATCATGATTCTCATCTATTTCTACCGCCTCCTCCGAACCGACTTCTTCAGCAAGGGGCGTTCTCACAATAGTGGTCGCAAATTTGCTGAGGACTAAACCAACAGAGGCTGATGTCTATCAGTCCTAAACCAGACTGTTAACACAACATTTATCCATAGGAAGCCTGAACTGAATGAGCAAACCTCACCAGAGAGAGTCTCATGTGAATCAGAGACATTTAAAGTTTTCACTTTTTAGAATAAAACTTAAACGCTATAAAAAATTAAACTCAACAAGGGTCAAGTAGCCAATTGTTTAAGGATCTGTTAGCACAGACGAGTTTTACACTGCAAAAAGTGATTTTCTTACTCAGTATCGTGTTTTCCAGTACAAATATCTAAACATTCTTACATCAAGAAACATTTACTTGAGCAAAAACATGACCTTAGATTTTAAAGGATTAGTTCACCCAAAAATGAAAATGCGCTGAAGATTTTCTCACCTTCTGGTAAACCAAGATGTAAATGAGTTTGTTTCTTCATCAGAACAGATTTGGAGAAATTTAGCATTCACTTTCATGGATCCATCTGCAGTGAACGGGTGGCGTCAAACATCACAATATTCCGCCAGTAATCCACACGACTCCAGTCTATTAATTAAAATCTTGTGAAGCAAAAAGGCTGTGCATTTGTAAGAAACAAATCCATCAAGGAATTTTTACTTCAAACTGTCTTAACTTATATCTTAGATGTCCGAAGGGCAAGTAGAGTTGAGCTAATTTCCATTTTTCTGTTAATTATTCCTTTAAATCAGCTTTTTTTTTAAAAATAAATCAACTATAAATAAATTTAACTAGCGTTAAAAACAGAAGAAAAAATCTGCCAGTGGGATATGTTCATACACAATTGGCAGATCATTTCCAGAGAAAAAACTAAAAACCCATGTAACTTGAAATTTTGCTTTTCAGGTAAATGTATATTGAATTAAAAATGTTTAGTCATTAATACTGGAAAACAATATAAAGCAATACTAAGACATAACTTCCAAAGTAGTGGTGATGTTGAACCTATAGGAGGCAGTGGTGTAAACAGACATCTTAATCTAGGAAATGGCACCATTTGTGATGTAAAACCATGTGAATTACTTGAATTAGCCACAATTTATTATATGAAGCATTTTCCCAAAAATGGTGACTACATGTAAAGTGTGTCAGATTATGCTAATAAGTAATTATATCAAGTTTTGCATTCAAATGCAGAAACTACATCAGCTTCATACATTTCTGCTGAGGGAGCACTGGTAAACAGATATGCAACCTTCAAAGACAATTATCAAATTTGTCCTAATAAATGTGTTAGACGTGATGCTGCCTCAGCAACACATCTACCTCAGTACTGCAACACTGCATTAATTCCCTGAAAACAGTGGTAGGAACAAGATTTAGTTCACTGTAAGGATGTACATTAGCTTTTTTTTTTTTTTTAGAAGTAGAGTGTTTAACACGTAAAAAGGTGAATATTGCTTTAAAACAGAATATTCATTCTTTCATGGCCTGTTACGATTATCTTCAGGAAAATGCAAAAAATGTCCAACAATACTAGTCTTTGTAATAGGGACAGTGAATTAAATTTGCATTTTAAATGTAATTCAGGAGCCTTCAACCTTTTTCCAGACAGAAGCCCTTGGTGGAGAGAGCAGGGAGCCCCTGTACAAAACTGCTTTAAGCCTAACCTATAATGTATATTTATTGTACCCTATAACAGTGTTCATACAGAGACTGATAAAATATAACATTTAGCAACTTTAACTTTGGCTGACATTAATTTAATACTGCATTTTATTTAGCATGTTTCAGTTTGAGATTAAAAAATAAACAAATTCACCAAAAACCAATACCAGTACCAAAAATTCATAAAATCAATTCATAAATCTATGGTCATTATATGAAAAAGTTTAAATTCTAAGGTTTAATTACAATAATTCATACATTTAATACACATCTGCTGTGATTAAAGTTTGATTATTAATTTGCTGATGCTCTGGTTTACTTTTATAGTTTCAGTATAACTGAACACGAGTATGGAAGAAAAAAAATAAAAATAGCTTAACCAAACTCCTATTCTCAAACCTTATTTTAAACTCCAGAAATGTAAACAAATAAAGCCACAAGAACAAAAATAGTTTTTACAAACATTTATTCTTCTGTACATCTGACCAAGAGCACTTTAGATGATGCCGATCTGCAAGAAAAAGAGATGACAATCAGCACAGGTCAAAGCACAAATGTTTTGCAAAAGAAAGAAAATACAAAGCATCTCTGGTTCTTTTGAATGCATCATTCAGGTAGAAGCTTAGTTTACATTTGCAGAGGTTGACAACTCCCTCAGCTTCCAATCTAGCTTCATGAAACTGACACGATCTAATGTTTAATACATGTATGGACATGTACATTAGGTTAATCAAATCTAGTCCTGGAGTGCCACTGCCCTGCAGAGTTTAGCTCCAACCCTGATCAAACTCGCTTACCTGTGATTTTTTCTAGGGATCCTGAAGACCTTGATGAACTTGCTCAGGTGTGTTTGATTAGGGTTGGCGCTAAACTCAATGTCCCTGATTTACATTCACTAATTTACCTTGTTTGCAACATCCAAGGCATCGTAATCTGGTGCAAGACGAACGTATGCCTTCTTTTCGCCATCAGGCCTGCAGGGAGCAATAAATAAAGCATTCAGAATGCATCACAAATCTGACAATGCCTCTCCTCTCTATCAGTGGTTCCTCTGAGAACATTGCATTTCATAATTATTTTTATTGTAATTCAACAATATCTGAAGACTCCCCAGATATTTCTATTGAAATCGACAACTACTTGTTTATAAACTTTCACAAAAGCTGCAAGAACTTCAATTAAAAACGATTATTTTTACTATTTGTTTATAATACTATACTGTATAGGAGATACACTTGTATACATCTTGATTGTTTTTAAGCATACTGATTTAGATTTTGTTTTTAATACATTAATAATATCATCATTTAAATGTTTTTAGAGAACCAATACTTTAAAAGTCTTGATGAATAAACCAAGTTCTACCTGATCAGTGTGTTGACTTTAGCCACATCGATGTCGTACAGTTTCTTGACAGCGTGTTTAATCTGATGCTTGTTAGCCTTGACGTCAACAATGAACACCAGAGTGTTGTTGTCCTCAATCTTCTTCATGGCTGACTCAGTGGTCAGAGGGAACTTGATGATGGCATAATGGTCCAGCCTGACAGAGCCAGAGAGATATTGATATTCAATTCAGGCATGTGCCGTAAAAACTAGAATTATATTTATGCTTTAGCCTCAACCATATCTCAATGGTGAAACAAGGATGCATCAGTGTTTAAAAAAAATGTAATCATATAATTTCATGCTTTGATCGCAATTCCCATCATTTGCATCCTAAAAGGAGACTACCTGACATTTGTAAACCATAACTCATGTAACAAATGCACTCTTGATTTTAGAGTTCATGAAGTACAATAGTCTCACTTGTTTCTGCGTGGAGCGCTCTTCCTAGGGTACTTAGGCTGCCTCCTCAGACGCAGGGTCTTGGGCCGGCGGAAGGTTGGGGTGGTCCTGATCTTCTTCTTCCTCTGGCTGTGGACACCCTTCAGCACAGCCTTCTTGGCTTTAAGGGCCTTGGACTTAGCCTCAGTCTTAGCCGGTACAGCTGTTGAAAAAATTATGACCATGCAACATTAACAAATCAGTCTATGAGACATACAAAGAATGAGTATAAAGTTGTCCGTCCTGCGTTTTCACGTTCCTAATAAGCATTCAATTGCGTTATAATAAAATATGAGAGACTTTCACAGGTACGTCGTTTATACATTGATATTACAGTGTTTACATTCAGGCAGCAGCTATTAAATGCACAATTTTTTATACAAATGTGTGAAAACTTCTAAATATTGTTTTAAGGGCTAATTTACAGACACTTTTATTCACTAATCTGACTGGTAATGAATGAGAAATGGATGGATATGGGTAGCCACGTGTATGTGACTAGCTAACGATGACAAGCTATTGAGTTGTCAATTTACGTTAACGTTACTTATATTTTACTCCGTACAATCCACATAGAACGTAAACAACCAGTTTATGACAACTGGCTAATAGATTTAACACTTGGACAGTCTGATATAATGAGACTGCGCGGGCATGCAGCTCAATTATATTAGCTTACTAGCCGCGGTTGTGACTAAGGACGTCTCACTCCGGCACTTTTTGCATTAAAAACAATGTTATTTCATTCCAGACGCCCAATTAAACAGCTAGAAACAAACATGCCTATATCAGCTACAATTAACCGAAAACGTAGCTGTATATAATCACAATAGACTTTATTTTTAAACCATAAAATCTATAAACCTAACGCACCTTCCTTCTTCGCCTTCGGGGCCATGTTGGGAAAGGAAGAACGAGAGGGGTTTCCTTCAGTATATCGCAGGGGTTCACGTTAACACACGCAGTCATCGCGAGAACACCGCTAGGCATTATGGGTTGTGTAGTTCTCTTGCGTGCTGTAAATATCGAGCGCAGCCACTGGAGACCGGGGCTTATGTTGAGCACAGTCACGCAGCGAGAGCAAAAAGTTACTTTTATACGATTACTTCAAAAATGCGTCGATTAAATAAAGTTACTTTCAAGTCTAAAACAGGCTCCTTGTAGAATGTAAAAAAGCTTTCTGCCTTTTAAGGTAAGTTGTAGGCTATTTAGCCTATTTTTATTTTTTCCCCATCAAATTGTATTATACAGCAGCATGTTAATTTGCCATTAATGTTAATGTTACTTACTGTTTTTAATTATATGTATTTTTATTATTGTTAATTTATTAATCCAGCGGACAGAATGGTTGCGTATTTGCTGTTGTATCGGTGTGGTCTTGTTAAAGCTCTCACATGATGAGCTCTCTACCCCCTGTGAAAGGAGACAGGATCATCTGTGAACTCCCTTTGGTAACATGTTTTATATTTTTAATTAGTTATTAGTTTTATCCACTCCCTAGCTGTTTTGTTGCTCAAAACTCATTCATTTTAGAGGATTAATGTATTTAATCACCCACTGAGCGTTATAAACCGGACTCGACTGGAACGGATTATTATGGGGGAAAAAAACTACCTTTTTGTTTTGTCTTGTATTTTTTTAAAAGTCTAACCTAATAAATTTATTTTGGGCTATAATTCAGTACTTTACAAGGGACGCTGCGGTGCACACCAAAGACGGCTTCAACATTACTGTTAAAGAGGCATGTCAAGGACAGAAAGGAGGGTAAATTACTCTTTTTCTCTCTTTCACACACATATACAAACATTTGTTTTGCTATCATAGTGGGGACTTTCCATTAAAATCTATTGTTTTGAAATTTTCAGTGTTTATATGTTTATGGAGACCTTTGGCTGGTCCCCACAGTGCAGGCAAAACTTCATAAACAAAGCCAGTATATAATAGCAATGCACTCTGAATGAACATTATTTTATTGCAAATCTACATCTCCAGATTGAATGTGGCCAAGGTCATTGTTGTTGGTGATGTAGGAGTCGGAAAGACCTGTTTAATAAACAGGTAAGAGTCTGTAATGTTAATTTATTTATTCTCACTTCTGATCTCATTGTGCTTTTACTGAAAAAATTAAAAAACTTCAACATACATCCCAACCATATGTGTAAAAAAAAAAAAGATTAAATGATTTCATTTGTTAACATTTCTGTCCTCGAGATTCTGCAAAGACACATTTAACAAGACGTACAAGGCGACTATTGGAGTGGATTTTGAGATGGAGAGATTTGAGGTCCTCGGGGTACCCTTCAGTTTACAGTTGTGAGTTTTGTGTATTACTTTAACAGTCATTCACATGGTTGCATCCTGATCACAGATCTCTCTCTCTCTCTCTCTCTCTGCAGGTGGGACACAGCAGGTCAGGAAAGATTCAGATGTGTTGCATCCACATACTACAGAGGAGCTCAAGGTAATAAAACAGACTATATTAAGCATACTCTTGCTGTGTATCGTGTAAAATCAATGTATCTTTGTTTTCCAGCCATCATTGTTGTGTTTGACCTGAGCAACTATAACTCTTTGGATCATGCAAGGTACAGTATGACCACTTATTTGGTTTCAAACACTGTTTGAATAGTCATGAATCATGTCTGTCTCTGTTTATTCAGAGAGTGGCTTGAGGATGCCATGAGAGACAATGACCCTTCTAGTGTTCTCCTCTTCCTCGTGGGAACCAAGAAGGATCTTAGCGTGAGTCATTTTCAGTTTATCTCTTCAAAGCCTTTGAAAATCCATCACCACACTGCGACTTTGACGTGATGTTGGCACATGAACATTTTCAATAATAAAAAATGCACAAAAGTACACTGACAATCCCCAGATGGTGTTTCCTTGAGATAACTAGTCTAGATGAATCTTTCTCTCCCATAGCACCCAGATCAGTTGGCCCAAATGGAGCAAGAAGCTGTTCGACTCTCTGAGGAGATCAGAGCAGAGTATTGGGCCGTGTCTGCGCTGTCAGGTAGAGAAACGTATCTGTCTGAAAGCCATCAAACTATTTTGTGTGTCTGACCTAATGTCAGAAATAATATCTATAGACGTGTTTTTATAAATATGTTTTGTCATAAATAAATTCACATCAAAAAATTCAGTAAAAACGGTATTGTGAAATATCATGATACATTACATAATACTTTTATTCAGCAAGCATAAAGTGACAGTAAAGACCTTCATGTTTCAAAAATGAATGACCAACATATTAGGAAGCAAAAACTGTTTTCAACATAATATATTATATTAAGAGCCATTATTATTAGAGCACCAAATCAGCATATTAGAATGATTTACAAAGAATCATGTGACACTGAAGACTGAATGACTAATGAAAATTCATTTTTGGCATCACAGGAATAAATTACAGTTTATAATATATTTAAATAGAAAACTGTTATTTTAAGTTGTAACAATATCTCACAATATTACTATTTTTATTGTATATTTGATCAAATAAATGTAGCCTTGGGAGAGACTTCTTTCAGAAGCGTATAAAAAAACATAATGATTCCAAACTTTTGACTGTAGTGTAAGTAACATATGGCATGTTATTTCTGTTGTCCTCTGTAGGGGAAAGTGTGAGAGATTTCTTTCTACGGATTGCTTCACTTACATTTGAAGCCACTGTATTGTCTGAGCTGGAGAGGAACAATTCTAGACAAGCTAGTGATATTGTCAGTAAGTTCTTTCATTACATCAAAATATGGCTAATATTAGACTTTTTTTTTTTCACGTTTTACCTTGGAAATATTTCACCGTGGTCATACAGAAAATGATATATGCATCTTTTCTTCACAGAAATCTCTAACAATTGTGATGAAAAATTTAAGAAGAGGCAATCCAGCTGCTGTCATTGACTTTCAAATGGCAATAGAAGTGTTTCTGGAATCCAGATTTTGGCATGATGTCCCATAATGTCCCATAATGCCCTGACACACATCTTTGAGTGGAAGAAAAAATAATACAAACAGAGGACTTGGCCAGTGAAATGAGAATCTCAACAAGAATTCATCTGAAAGTGAATTCACCTAGAAGTGTATTAATGAATCCATGATATATTTCATGTGTTTCCTAGATAGGAAATTGAAAGCATTTTCTTTCTCATTATTGTATTAGATGTTTATTATGTGGACACACTGCAATTGAGTTTCTCATGGACTATCATATAACCAGAATTTTGTCCAAAAATATGTGAATTATTATCCCAATCATAAAGAGGCTTAAATCTGTAAATCTGTCTATAAATACTTGGTGTCATTTACTGGCATTTCAAGTCTATTACATAAAGCGATGCAAATCCCTAAAATTTTGACGGTAATGAGTTCTGCCTTCATATTTGATTTTTGTCTTAGTAAACAGCAGTGCTTATGTGCTGAAAACTTGAGAGGTCACATTCAATGCCCTCCTGGCGGTTCTGAGTGGATGTTTTGTAAATGTAGCCCTTGTTTTTCATTGCATCATGAGTTTCTCTGGCTAATATGATACATATGCCTGCACTCATGACCACAGGTTCTGCTGCTGTCTGCACCGACACGAGATTCCCACTGTGAGCTAAATGGAAGGATTGTTAAAACGTAAATGGAGAAGCATCACTTATGCAAAAATGAGTAACAAATATCCCACTATAACAGAACTATATTGTGTGTGTGAAATGTCCGCTCAAGTCTTCAAGAGAGAATAAAGGCTAAAATCACAAAAAGGTGTAATTTTTTTTTAATTAAGTATTTTTGTCCACTAATAGCTTTTGACAGCTTGTGGAAGCTGCTCGTGTCTCTTAATCAAAGACAGGAAAACTCTTTTAGTCACATCTTACAATCACAGTCTGAAATTAATTATCTAAGGTCTGAAACTTGAAGACAAACACTCCTCTTTACTAACTGAAATTAGTGTAGACTGTTAAGAAACAGATGTTTAAAACAAATAAAAACACTTGAATCAGAAGGGTTTAATTCGGACAACTTTATCAAAGGAAAGAAATGAAATGGATGTCAGCAGTGAAATACACTGAACAGAATGCTTTAGACACTGAGCTCACATCCCATCCTGACCTAAAGGCATAGTTTAGCCTCAATGCTAAAAGAACACATGATCAGGTCAGAAGCACTTCCCAGAACTTGGAAGATTCACTATACTGTTTTTGGGGAAACTATGTTTGCTGTGAAAATATTGTTACAGTATGTTCATAAAGTTCACTTTGCTTAAACGTTACAACTTCTGTCTATAGCGATACATGGGATTGTACATGAAGGAAAGACACTGTTAAAAACAGCATGTGTGCAAACACCTTGAGGAAGTCTGGCCCAGCAAAGATACATTCACAAACACAAACAGCCCCCGAACTGAAAAAGCAAAAAATCTTATCAGAGGTCTCAGTATCTTTTAGCACAATAGTTCAGTTTACTTGTATAAGCACATTATGAAAAGTGATATCTGATTCTGAACTCAAAGATGACCTTAAAAACACCATTCTTCAATGTTTTGAATTTAAAATGCATATTCTGATCACTGTAATAAATCACAAAAAACATGACATTTACAGGATTGCTTTCAAAGTCACATACTTCATTTTTTGCTGATAAATGAGTTGCTAAATAGATTAACAAAGCTCCCCAGTGCTTAATTCTTTGCGTAACAGCTCAACAGAACACAGATTTTGAATCATTACAGTGCTCTGGTTCATACTGAAACAGGGTTTTATTTAAATGTTTAAGCCAGATACAAAAAGAAAAGCTCTCTGTGTGGGTTTGAACTAATGATCTTACGTTGATTGAATACCAGCTCCCATGAGCACAAATCATGCAACGTCTCATGCTTTAAGCCTTTCCTTTTAAATTTTGTTAAAAAACTGAAATGAAAAAGGGGGTGCATTATGCACACACTTAAAAAAAGAAAAATGAAAACCCTTGTGACAAACATTTATTGTAGGTCCATTTCCTAAATCTGTTTGTTGTCACCACATTTCAAGTGTTTGTCTTTGTATCAGTAGCTCTGAATGACTCAAAGAAATACTTCTAGCAGCGAAAGAGCGAAAGACGGAGGGTGAGAGATGGGATGTGGATGGATTGGGTTTTATATGAGACGTCTGAACACCCCCCTTCCCTACTCCTATCGGTCCATCTCGTCCAAGAGGGGAGTGGCGTCTCCAGCGATGGACATGGGCGTGCTCTCGATCATGGGGCTGGGTGAAGGTCGGGGCGTCATGCGGGGCGTCTTTTGCTTCCGCCGCTCGGCTTCTTTCTCCTGCAGCCACTGTTCAGCCATTTTACCCCAATCGACGGCGGTGTGGGAACTTGGCCTGGAGGGAACACAGATGGAGATTTAGTACTTTGTTCTGTAATGTATAATGTATCAAGCACAGATGCTGCTATAGAAAAAAAAAAAAGCATTAAAAACCACTCAAATTAAAATGATTATAGCATTGAAATTTCACCCAGAAAATTCATCATGAGACATGGTTTTACATTTTCAAGAAAGCAGTAGTAGCACTCACTTGGGCTGTGGCGTCCGCACTCTCGATGACGAGGACGATGGTGTGGAGGACGAATGCTGATGGTGTCCGTGTGAGGATTGTGGGGTGCTGCTGGGATACTGAGGCGTGGTCATGGCCTGCTGCTGGCCAGGTGTGGTGTAAGAGTAGCTGGGCGTCATCATGGGTGTGGCCATCGGTTGCTGGGGCGTTGCGAACACCTTGAAAAAACAGGAAAGGAAGGAATGTGAAATATTAGCGGTCCTGGTTTTGATTCAATGAGTTAAACTGAGTGCAGAGGTGCAGGTTTCGTACGTGATAAGCACTGCTGCTGCCGCCACCTCCTGCACTGCTGCCGCCACTGTAACCATACTGACTGGAGGCCCACTGGGCTGGCGTCGTGTTGGGATTCTGGCCCTGGCCTGTAACCGCCGCTATGGCGTTGAACATCTGGGATGTCATGTTTCGTGGGAGAGCATTGACGGCTCGAGTCAAGTCTGAGAGCGAGGGGACAGGTTTAGGTTTTAAAAATACATTACTTCAAAAAAATAAATTAATAAATTAAAAATCCTGTTGTTTTCAGGGAGAACATCAGCATTTCTGACATACCGGCAATGTTGATGTTGGCAGGTGTGGCGTTCACTGATGCTGGTGTTCTCGTTCTGCTGCTGGTTGGTGTGACGCCTTTAGAGAGACAACAAAAACATTACATTACAAGGAAAAATAAGAATGCTAGGCCAGAGATGGAGTGCAGATGGAGACTACTAACCTGGCACAGGATCCTGGTAGTGGTCCTTGAACCAGCGGAAGAGACCATTGACTGTAGGGAACATCTGAGAGCGATACCTAAAGCCATCTGGAGTGATGGTTACATACTCTACCCTATAAAACAAAACAAAACACCAAAGGCAAACATTTACAAATGCATGCTATATATGGGAGTTGTGCCCTGCTTTGGTAGGGTAATGAGTGTTACCTTGGCTTCCCTCTAGGCTGGTAACCCAGCAGAAATTTGCCTGGCAGGTCTCTACAAGCTGAAACGAAGTAGGGGATGAATGTCGGCTTCTCTTTTTTGGTCCTTACGAGAAGCTCCTCCATTTTCTGTACAAAGGCAAGAAAGGATAAATGCACAATTGTACAACTTATAGTGGCCAGTTTCTCTCTAAAAAGTGTAGAAACCAAGATAGAGAGAAAAGGAAAAGTGTGGGTCCTAAAAATGTTAACACACCTTCCGATCACCTCCATTGCAATCCTGGAAGTACTTGTGGCTGAGCAGATCTCGTGCGAATGCAGCCATGGGCTGGACGTACCTGGCTGTGATTTCATCCAGATCCTCAAACTCCTGTAGACAACCACGACTACCGTTAGATTTCTAGTTTAAAAAAATGCTGTTCTTTTGAACTTTCTATTCATCAAAGAATCCTGAAAAAACACATCATGGTCCATATTATGCAGAACAACTTTTCAACAATAAGAAATATTCCGTTAGCAACAAATCAGCACATTCAAATGAATTCCAAGTAGTCATGTGAGTTACATTGAAGACTATAGTAAAGGATGCTGAAAATTCAGCTTTGCGTCACTGGAATAACCTCAATTTATTTAAATAACTAACAATATTTCTCTGTATTTCCATTTGAAATAATTACAGCCGTGACAAACATAACAGGCTTCTTTCAAAAACATTAAATAAATAAATCATACATCTCAGAGCCCAAACTTTTGAACAATAGTTTCTGTGTGACATACAACAACAGCTCACCTCATTGTTGATCCAAAGAGTATGTCCAAGGCTGAACGCATTCTCTTTACCCTCCTCACGCACGTCCACATGTTGATAGATCCCATCAGCCACCTTCCATGTGACTGTCAGGTGGTTCTCCCCTTTACTGCTGGGTCGAATCACCACATCACCTTGGTCCATGGATTCCATCATCTTCTCCGCTTGTTTGAAATTGATGTTGTGGAAGGACGGGTGAGCAATCACTCGCTTAATGTAAGCTAAAGACAGAAAACAAAAGTCACGTCAATTGAAAAAGATGATCAAATTAATGCTCTCAGAAAAGATTTGGTCGATACTGACTGGTTCTTTGCTGTTTCTTCTTTTGCTCCTCTTCCTGTTTCACATCATCTGTCTCAGCATCAAAATCATAGTAGGTATCTTTGGGAAGCTTCCATTCATTGTTCTTGTCACTCAGGTCAGATGTTCTACAAGTGAGATCTACGTTGAACTTCTCGATGTCAATCTTCATGATGCGGCAGTGCACAGTCATGCCAACCTAACAGCAGAGAAGCAGACAAAAGTCAGTCTGTAAACAGAACATTTCCAAACTTCCATATTTTTAGTAAGGCTACATATTTGGGGTGTACATTCTTTATAAATTAACGACAGATAGAGTATAAAAAGGAAATATGAGATTTGCTCACCTTGACTCTCTCCTCAGGGTGCTTCACCACCTTGTCACTAAGAAACTTTGTCGGTATGAAGCCTGTGACAGCGTTATCTAACCGAGTTCTCACTCCGATGGCTTGACCAGGGCAGGAGCCGCTGTCAAAGTGATTCCACACCTAAGAAAACCACAGCGACAGGAGTAATTTTGCTTGTGTGCTTAAGATATTATTTCATTTCTTGAAAAGGTAACAGAATTAATTCCCACCTCACTGAGCTCAGGGAAGTTGTCTTGCTGGCAAAACGGACACTGCCAGAGACCTGTCTCATCATTACGGATGGCCTGGTCGTAACTCTCACCTTGTGGCCGCCTGTGAGCAATGCCAGTCACCACACAGGTGATCAGTTTACCTATACGTGCACAGAGATTTAGGAAAATATTACCAACGGTATCAAGACTGAAACATATGAGCGAGCACCACAAACACCACAGAATACTTTAAAATATGCTTATATCTATAGACTACTCTGATCTTTTTAAAATATCTAAAAACATTCAGGTATTATTTACCAATATAGAAGGTCTCGGAGTCTCCTTGGTGAGCATGTTAAAGACCTCCTCCGTGTTGGAAGGCCTGTACGGGGCTCTCAAATCTTTATATCTACAGCTAAGCTCCGCTCGGATGTCATACAGCGTAATTCCCTTATTACCATAACCCTGAAGGAAGGAAACAATAAATAACACCGTTACAGGAAAAACAGTTTAGTTAAGTGTCTTCATTTGCCACCTTGGGGAAATTCCACTGCTAACAAAATATATAAAAGTGAACTACACAACATCATGACAAAGCTGACCTGTCTCTCCAGCTCCTCAGCGAAGGCATCCAGATCCAGGTCCTTGAGCCTCTCTGGGTTCTCAAGAATCTCCTCTAGCGCTCCGGCTGGGTTGGCATCTTCTGCCGACTCGTCGTACTCTAGAGCATCCACTGCCATTTTACGAGCCCACTCGTATGTTTCAGGGTGCACTCGAGAACCGTCCAGGACCTCGATATAGGAGTCAGTGCTGCAGAATGAAGGAAGACATTATTTCATCACATCTTCTGGCTGTGTGCAGCATAATTCACTAACATTATGTTTAGCATCTTACCTGTCTCCAAGTGAGGCAGTGTCGATTTTGATGAAGCCAGCACAGTTAATGAAGACTTTGGGTCCCATATGGCACATGGTGACCAACTGGGTTCGGTTCTCTAACCTAGTGTTGTTCTGTTTAAGAATCTGAGGAACATTGGAAAGGTGCAAATGATGATTTCAACATCTTGTGATTTAGAGTTAGCTAAACATCATAGAAACTCAACCCATTATGTAGACTAACACTGGGATTTTATTTAGATGGGGGAAAAAAAACAATGATCATCAAATGTGAGAATAGAGATTTTTGGAGAAGGTCTCACCTTGAGCAGGTGTGAGCCTTTTCTAGATCCGAGGCCACAGATGTACTGGACCAGGCTCTGGGTGTAAGGGTGAGCAATGGCCCGGTTCACATCCACACCAACCTCATTCACCCGGTTTATGAACTCACAGTAAAGAGCGCTCAGCAGCTCCTCTTTCACTACATGCTCCTGAGGAACATTTAAAAAGATAACACATGAGAGGTGATTCATCTCATCTCAAGCCTGTTTAAAAAAAATAAAAAATTCAAATGAGCAGTCACTTAATTACCAGCCACACACTAAAGATGTCAGTATTGTTACTGTTAACTAAAAATAAAAATTGGGTTTCGTAAATTAAATGAAGGAAAGTTACTGAAGTACTAAAATGTATAAATTTATCACAAATTAAAAAAAGTAAAAAGTAATTATTATTATTAAAACAAATTATTCAAATATGAATAAATACTTAAGGCTGCAGTCCATAACTTTTGTGTTCAAAATTTATGTAATAAGCAAGTACACCATGAATCCATTTTCCAAACTGTGATTTTGGCTTGTCCTGAATTACTACGGTACACCTATATTAAAGTGTTAATATTCAGACTATTTAGACTGGTTCGGGTAGGTAGCCCGGTACCTGCGTGATTCGTCATAGACATAAACAGAGAGAAGTAGCTCCGGCTACAATGTTCTTCTGCAAGATGCATGCAGTTCTGTTTATTAACCGCTAGATCACCAAAAGTTATGGACTGCAGCTTTAAAAATGGCAATAATATGCAACACTAAAATAACACTGACAGACATTGCAAGGCTGAATTTTACACATCTATATGGAGAAAATCAAAGATATTTAAACATAAATGGCAAAAAGAAGGTCATAGGTTGTAGGAATGTGCTTGTACCTGCAGGGGATGCAGTTTCAAACACAGGATGTCCTCATCGCTGCTGCAGACTTGGGCAAACTCCACTAGGGGGTCCTGAATCTTGCGAGCCACAGACACAGCCTGCCGAAGCAGAGGTGGATAGTCCCTGAAGTCTGCCTATGAGAGGAGCAGTATGTGAAAGAAACATTAGAAAAGACACAGAGCCTTCAACAAGGGTTTATAGTTAGAATTTCAGTTATCATCTCATTGCACTGACCTCAGACTTCGTGCTGTTCATATAAAGCACAGCCAGCTCATTATCCACCAGCTCCACTCCCACAGCAGGCAGAGAGGAGTCCTGCTCCAGCTCACTGATGGTGCGCTTGATGTCCTCCATCACCATATGAGCATCACTACACACATCCAAATAAAAGCATCAGCATGTGGGGGTCCAGTGAAAAACTAGGCATTTTTAAAAACAAAAACAAAATACTGAACACACCGATTCTCCCCAGAAACAGCAACAACATGTGGCTTCTTACTAAGGAGGAATTTCTTGAGGTTTTCAATATCTTGAAGCTATGGAAACACAACAAACAAATGTTTTAAAAGCGCCAATACTGATGTCAATTGGAATTAACAAACAACTGAATAGTAAATGATTCGCAAGGCTTCTGTTTCTTCACCTTTTTCTCTCTTTCATCCTCTCTCCATGCATTTCTCCTCTTCAGGAAATAAGGAAGCCTGAGGAAGTCCACAACCTCTCCTTCACCGTTAATGAGAGAGCAGAACACTGGTGTATCTCTATAAAAACACAAGCAAACACCATCAGATACCATTCAAAAGTAAGCATTAAATGACCTAAATATAAACTAAATATCCTATAACATTAGTTTTTATTGTGCATCCTTATTCAAAATCATGTGGAATCTATTCGCTCACTCAGAAGAAAAAAATGTACCTGCCGGAAGCAAATGCCACCCCAAGAACACGAATACCCTTTCCTTGCGACTCATCCATGAGGTCATCATCCTCCTCTACCTGCTGATCAGGCCGATAAGGAGCCACCTTCAACCAGTTATACAGCTTCTTGCAGCAAGACTACCAAAAACACAAGAAACACAAATCAAATTGTCACTGGTACTGAAAGTGCTTTGTTAGCTTTCAAAGGTAAAATAATGCATGCAATTAATGTGGCACCTTAACAATATTGTCCTTGGCTTCAGCAACAAGTTTGTTTTTCAGTTCCTTGGCCATCTGAGGATAAAGGAACTGCTGCAAGGAACGTTCAATAGCAAGAGTTCGCTGCTTGTTCCATTCCTGCACCTGGTGACTGAATTCATCCCTGTAGTAGAACTGCTTAATCTCATCAAAGTAGGTCTGATCTCCGTACCTGTAGAGATGGCAAACAGAACTGCTCTGTATCTCTTGTATACAATCTTTAACAAGTCAATACAGGTTTTGATCTCAAGCTAATATTTTCAGGACATAACTATACCCTTTGACTCCCACAAGGTCAATGCAGATGTCTATGGCAAGCAGGCCTTCCTCCTCAGCAAGGCACATCTTCAAGAACTGATCTCCACTGAGCTCTTTCACAGGCTTGTTCTTCAGGTACTTGAAGGAATAGGCATAGTGCGCTTCATCCACATCCTAGGAACATGACAGATATTAGCTGATGTGGAATTACTGATGAATGAGCAAACAATGCAGCCATTGGCACATCAGTTCAGTCTGGGTTTGAATAGGAGGACAAGTCTACTACGGTAATACTGCAGCACAGCAAAAACTAGATATGCCTACAACAAACACCTACATAACATCAACTGAACATTCTAGCTAAAGCTCTAACACAACAGAGCTTTGCTGGGGTGGGAAGGTTGCTTTTTTGCTAATACCCTTTCCTTGATGAATATGTGAAAGTAGAAGATAAACAAAAACAACAGTTAATAAAATAATTGTATAAATGCATAATGGTCACTTCCTTCATACTAGAAGGTATGTCTGTAACTCCTAAATTAACACCAAGTACCAACCTTCTTGCCCTTCTTAGTTGGCTTGATGTTAATCTTGGCCCTCTCCTGGAAGGTCTGTCTGAGCACATGCCTAACCAGAGGTTCACGGGCAATCTGCATGGCCACCATGTAGCGTGCACCTTCCAGAACAGCCTCCGGGGTGCTAAATTGGCTATGAAAAAATTTGATTTATGAATAAATATGAAAACTACTATGTTTTTCCAATAAGCATTAGGTAAAAGACATGCATACAGAAGTTATTTTAATAAGTAACAATTTCAAGTTTGCAATGATGGATTACCTGCACACATAGTCCTTGGCCAGCTCCAAAGGCTCTGCAGGAAACTGCTCGGTTTCGTGCCTCTGATAACTGTCTCGCAAGTTTTCTCCAAACTGCTCTGGGGTCAGACCAAACTTCTTGGCAAGACCATCTAAAAAAAGTGTTACCGTATGCCATCATTTTACAAGAAAAGTGTGTGTACGAATTCATCACTTTCATGGAGTTACACTGTAGTTATGTACAATATCAGTTACATTGTTAAAAATCTCTAACACAAAATATGTTAGTATAAATTCAATCAATGCACTGCTGTAAGTTTATATTCTAAAATAACATACATTTTTTTTTTGCCAGGGAATGTTTGGCACATTTGACTCTGCCAGCATAAATAAATAAAAGAAAAAAAATACAGTGTGTTATTTTTGTGCAAGATGTACAAACCAAGGCCTGCGCTCTGACAGATGCTGTACATATCTCTACGGGAAGCTTGTTTTAGATCTGGACCCTTTTGCTCCTCTTCTTCCTCTTCCTCCTCCACTTCAGCCTCTTCCCCTAGCAGAACAAAAACAGTTTTAGTCTAATACATGGTTGACCATTATTTGAACAAATTACGCAAAGGAAACACAGCTGTACCATCTTCCTCTGACACTTCTTTGATCTTTTTCAGTTTCTTTTTGTTGGCCTTGGTTGCATTCTGCATCTTAGGAATGTCTCGGCCATAGTAGAGCAGGAAGTGGTGATAGACGTCTCCCAGCTCATCAAGAGACTGGACGTCTTTCAGTCTGTCAATGCAGAAAGAGGGTGTGATTATTGTGGACAAAGCATAAAATGTTAGAACGAATTTTAGGTTTGTACTTTTACCTCTCCATATCAGCAGTGTCTAGAGGACGAGTAGAGTCGGCCAGTGGCTTGTCAGGATCAGCAGAGATCTGCTCAAACTGATAAGACTGCATCCTCTGGAAAAGACGTGTCAGGTTCTGCTTCCTGGTCTTCAGCTGAGTCCACTGAGGGGGACAGCCATAATTAACTTCTACATTATTAAAGAAAAAGCAGCAACCACACTGCATTCAGAGAACATTTTGATTAGCCCTTACCTTCTCATCCCACTGCCACACCTTCCACAGATCATTAATGTTCAGCTCTGGTTCCACATACTCCTTCCTGTAGAATGCAATGAAGGGAACCTGTAAGATGGAAGAGAGAGGAGTTAAAGCCAGATGATCTGTCAGTCAAGTTTATTACAACTTGTTTTTTCCCCATGAATATACCTCAAAGTGTTGGTTCCTCATGAAGTTCAGAGCTTCTTTGATTTTAGCAATAGTACTGGGGCCCTTTCTGCTGAAATTCGTGGTTGTCCCACGATCTAGGTAGTCTGTGCTCTCCTGCAAAGTATATCAAAACAAAATAAGTATCGAAGTTAGCTTAGTGCCATGACAATATGTTAACAAAAGTCATGTTATACAAATACTCCATTCACACCTGCATGGAGATGGTCGGTGTGGAAAAGGCATTCCTGTAAATCCATTCAGCTTCTTCCTCCAGTTCATCATCCTCAGCAGGCTTTACAGGGATGGCCCTCAACTGCACATGACAAGAGGTTATGAAATATCCTCATTTCCACCCATGAAATGCAAACATTTCTGGTATACTTCACATTGGACAGCATACTGCAAATGAAAGATATATATGCAGGCCAACACTGCTCAATACCTGGAATCTTTCTGGCATGTCTGTAGAGCGGATCTCGTTGTCTTGATCGGTCATGTGGCTGCTCTCCAGCTCACTGGGCTCATAGATCTCAAATATGCTACGGCGGCCAACTCTTCTCTTGGTCTGCTTCTTTGGCCGATCCCATGACTCATCATCCTGATCCTCCTCTTCCTCTTCCGCATGATCATATGCCTCAGTGTCGAACTCGGCAAAGTCAAAGTCACCACCGAATATCTCCTGAGCTTCTTGCAAGGCACTAAAATGTCAGAAAAGGAGCAACATTAGAGATAAAGTCATGGGTTGAAGGCCATTTCAGTCAGGGCTTTAGTCCTTCTTCATACCACACAGACAAGTCTATATTTACATAAGCAAACCACTGTTTTAATGTTTACATCACTCACGCATCAGTGTAGCCAGAGAATTTCTTTCCTTTCTTTTTAGTGATGGGCTGCCCATCATCATCCACAATGAAATCATCAATATCTGCAAATATTGAGAAAAAAAACATCAAAATTCCACATAATTCTAGAATATGAATTCAAATCCATGATGAATAGAGTAAACATCTTTCTTACCAGATTCCTCATCATCTTCCTCCTCTTCGTCATCTCTTGGGTGAAGTGTGTCCACAGCCTCTCCGTCCTCCACCTCTCCATCTCCATCACCATCCCCAGTGAAGATCTCATCAGCGATCATGTCTTTCTCATCATCTTCCCCCTCATCATCCATGGTTTTCACTCGCGAGTATTTCTTTTTCTGTACATATTTTTTCACGAGTTCAAAACTAGTATCAGTTAAATTACTACAAATTCTGCAATTTTGCACAGGCTGGAAGTTTGGTGACTCACCCTTCTCTTCACTTTTACTCCTAAATTCTCCTCGATGAGGTCCAGATCATCATCATCAAGATAGTCATCATAACCTGACAGATATAAAGACACATTGTTTAATGTAAACAAATGTTGAGCGATACAGAAACCAGTATTTCATTTTGCCTATTGTCAACAGTTATTTTTTTTTTTCCAATCTAAGGAACCATAATTGTTCATAGTAAACAAATCGATCATTAAGGCAAATGCCTTAACTTCAAACTGTTTCTTTTGGCTAAAATGAGTTCTCTATCCGTAATGAAAAAAATATATATGCACAGATTAAGCACTGTTTACAGGCAAAAACAGTCCAAAACGCTTCCAAACACATATTTCAGTATATTGGCTTTTTCACTGGAGAAAGCATTATTAAGGATTATGGACCCATATTTTGGCCAGAAGTAATGGTTTAAAGTTAAAATTGTGGATTTTTGTTTTATAAACACACAGCTTTTCACTTCATAAGATGTCAATTAGTGGAGTGGAGACACATGGATTATTGTCATGTTTTTTTCAGCTGTTTGAACTCATGTATTGGTGAGCAAGTTTTGCAATGTAAATTTCTCCAAATCTGTTCCAATGAAGAAACAAACTGGCCGGCCTGAGGGCGAGTAAACGAAAACAAAAATAATAATAATAATTTTTAGGTGAACTATTCCTTTAATTTGTTATCTCTAGCAAAATAATGTTTTAAATATTTGATTTCCCCTAGTCCTATTAAGCACAACATTATGCACTAGTGAACTGAAAACACCAGAACGCAGAAGGAGTTACTAATATGGCTTTAAATTCAGAGTAACCTACTTCGTTTTCTCCGGCGATGACGGACCTCTTCACCAGAGTCACTATCCTCTGCCGCACTCTGCGGTTCTTCCTCTTCCACATCACCATCATCAATGAGTCCTCTCAGGTTTCCATGCTCATCCTGATCTTCAGTATTCTCTTCTTCCTCTTCTTCTTCTGGAGACACCAACAACACAGAACACAAGCACTGACGCAATGTGCCAATAACAATAGAACTCGGATAAAACTGTTCATATTCATGCCTTCTGCAGGATGTGGCTTTAAGTAGATAACATCTTACCATCCTCTTCCATAAATCTCTGCTGCTTTTTGGGCTTCAGGTCTTTCTCCTCGAACTCCTCCTCTGACTCCTCAGCCTCGCTCTCGATGAAGTCAGACATGTTTGCAAGGCCTGCGTGAAAATTCAAACATTTTTATTACAAGGATCTGTCATAAATACAGTATGGCTGTGACAAACATACTAAGGGTTTGGAGTATTCATTGTAATAAAGAGTGAAATGTTGCAGTGACACAGTGGCATCATTACCATTTCCTTGCCATAATCAGTAAAATTCAGTTTAATAATAATAATAACAAAAACAGGTCGTGCATCTGACATCTCTCGCAGTAAACAAAAGACTGACGAAGATCAGCTTCACTGGTGGATTAACTTGATTATTCTTGCATAAGACATTCAAAACAACACTTGTTTTATATGTTAAGATGTTTACATGTTAAAATATAACACCAGAGTACTAATTGTGTAAATCCAGGCCTTTTTAGATATCAAAACACATGAAGATGAACTTGAGATCCATGCGCCTAGCTAGATTTTAGCTTAGCCAAGGAATTTGGGACGCGAAAATACGAAGTTTGTAACTATTAAGAAAGCTAGCGATGAATCGAACGTAAACAGGAAGAAATTGTTTTGTTTTTTAAATAATTACGTAACGATTCTGTCCGCGGCACTGTGAGAAACCAAGGCCCTCATGCTAACAGCTAGCCTGAGCGCTAATAAAAACAACCAAAGGCATTACATGACTCTTTTAAAAACACTTGACTGAAATTAGACATCGAGCACGAAAGCGCACTTACTTTTCCTTGCGAGGAAGCTCGATTAAAGACTTGAAAATAAGCGCTGAGATGAAGAACGAGGCGTCACTTTTGAAGAAGCTTGATACTGACAACAAAAAATGGCTGAGGATTATAGTCAGGATTCTGGTTCCGGTATACACACATTTAACTTCCGGTCAAGATTAATTCATTTGCTTATTTTTAATAAATAACGCATTATTAAATGTTAAAATTAACTAAGATTAGTACACAAGTTCGAATAATTTGTCATTGTTAGTTCAGGTTAGCTAATGTAGTTAACAATTTAAACATTATTGTAAAGTGTTACCGATACATATCATTCATGGACGAATGATAGTTACCTTTCCTCGTAAAATAGTTGAAAACTAACATTCAACCATTTCAAAATAGATTTTATTGAAAAAAAAAAACCCCAACGACTTAAAATATCGTTTTTACCTGGCACTAGAGTCTCTCCGGGCCTGAAGGCGGCGCTCTATTGTTTAGTGCTTCAAGCGTTCCATGTGACGTCACGTAGGGTTTTTAAAGATTAGTTTTTCCATAGGACTCAGTAAACCATGGATAGTTTGGGGCTCTTACGGGTGCAGTTGCCTATAACAGTGTTATTGTCATGTATGTTTACATTCTCCTCCGGCAGTGAAATGAATTTTGTAACGTGCGGGTCGGTGGTGAAGCTGCTCAATGTGAAACACAACGTCAGATTACACTCTCATGATGTCCGCTATGGATCTGGTGAGTCGTAAAGTCTGCTCGCCTCATCTGTATGGCACTGATATAAACGTTTGATGTGTTATAAAATATGTGACCCAGGACCACAAAGCCAGTCATAAGTAGCACGGGTATATTTGTAAGCAGTAGCCAAGAATACATTGTGTGGGTCAAAGTTATTGATTTTTCCTTTATGCCAAAAATCATTAGGATGTTAAGTATGTTCCATGAAGATATTTAGTAAGTTTCCTACTGTAAATATATAAAAACTTAATTTTTGATTAGTAATATGCATTGCTAAGAACTTTCGAGGCGATTTTCTCAATATTTAGATTTTTTTATTTTTTCAAAATTGAGATTTCTACATCATCTGAAAGCTGAATAAATAAGCTTTCCATTGATGTATGGTTTGTTAGGATCGGACAATATTTGGCCGAGATACAACTATTTGAAAATCTGGAATCTGAGGGTGCAAAACAAAAAATACTGAGAAAATCACCTTTAAAGTTGTCCAAATGAAGTTCTTAGCAATGCATATTACTGATCACACATTAAGTTTTGATATGTTTACGCTAGGAAATTCACTATACAGGTGCTGGTCATATAATTAGAATATCATCAAAAAGTTGATTTATTTATTCAAAAAGTGAAACTTGTATATTATATTCATTCATTACACACAGACTGATATATTTCAAATGTTTATTTCTTTTAATTTTGATGATTAGAGCTTACAGCTCATGAAAGTCAAAAATCAGTATCTCAAAATATTAGAATATTACTTAAGACCAATACAAAGAAAGGATTTTTAGAAATCTTGGCCAACTGAAAAGTATGAAAATGAAAAGTATGAGCATGTACAGCACTCCGGCGTGGCATGGAGTCGATCAGTCTGTGGCACTGCTCAGGTGTTATGAGAGCCCAGGTTGCTCTGATAGTGGCCTTCAGCTCTTCTGCATTGTTGGGTCTGGTGTCTCTCATCTTCCTCTTGACAATACCATTATCACATTTATAAGGTCAGGCGAGTTTGCTGGCCAATCAAGAACAGTAACACTATGGTCATTGAACCAGCTTTTGGTACCTTTGGCAGTGTGGGCAGGTGCCAAGTCCTGCTGGAAAATGAAATCAGCATCTCCATAAAGCTTGTCAACAGAAGGAAGCATGAAGTGCTCTAATATTTCCTGGTAGATGGCTGCGTTGACTGTGGACATCAGAAAACACAGTGAACCAACACCAGCAGATGACATGGCAGCCCAAATCATCACTGACTGTGGAAACTTCACACTGGACTTCAAGCAACATGGATTCTGTGCCTCTCCACTCTATATAATATATCAGTCTGTGTGTAATGAATGAATATAATATACAAGTTTCACTTTTTGAATGGAATTAGTGAAATAAATCAACTTTTTGATGATATTCTAATTATATGACCAGCACCTGTATATCTTCATGGAACATGATCTTTACTTAATATCCTAGTGATTTTTAACATAAAATAAAAATTGATAATTTTGACCCATACAATGTATTTTTGGCTATTGCTGCAAATATACCCCAGCGACTTAAGACTGGTTTTGTGGTCCAGGGTCACATATAGTAGTCAACATTTGAAGTGGATCAAAACTTTGCATCAAAGTTGTCCTAAAACCTAAACCAAAATGCGTTCTTGTCTTAGGACAACTTTCTTGATCCACTTCAAATGTTGACTACTATATGTAATGTTGAGTTTCTGCTACTGATTCCTATGGAGAAAAATCACTTCCTGCCCTCTGGCTGCATTTCACGCGTCATCAGTGACGTCATGTGCAAACAACCTATTGCAGGGCTGGATAATAATTCGATATTAATATGTATCGCAATATATATTTTTTCAATAACGGTGATATGATTTTTAAACACATTTCCGATATTTCGATATACATTACTAGTGTTTCCCATACATTGATTTATTTGTGGCGTTTGACTTTGTTGAATAAATATGAGCACTGCACGTTTAAAAATCAAAACGTGGCGCGGGTGATTTATATGAATGTATCTCTGAAGGAAACCGACTGTCTTCAGAATAGTTTTGATGGCATTTTAATTTTATCTGATAAAGTAGCGTTCATGAGTGGAGCTGGGGGGAATGATAGAAATTAATACTTTTATTTACCAAGGATGCTTCAAATTGATAAAAAAGTGATGATAAAGACATTTATAATGTTACAAAAGATTTCTATTTAAGATAGATGCTGTTCTTCTGAACTTTCTATTCATCAAAGAAACCTGAAAAAAATTCTACTCCGCTGTTTTCAACATAAGAATAAATGTTGAAGGATCATGTGACTGGAGTAATGATGCTAAAATTCAGCTTTTAAAATATTTTCAAATAGAAAACTGTTATTTTAAATGGTAATAATATTTCAAAATGTTACTGTTTTTGCTGTATTTTTGATCAAATAAATGCAGGCTTGGTGAGCAGAAGAGAATTCTTTAAAACACAAAAATCTTACTGTTCAAAACCTTTTGACTGGTAGTGTATGTTAGTTTGAAGTTAAAGATATTAATATTAATGAGGTGAGTCTGAGATGTTTATTTGACAGTGATTTCACATTTCTTGTTTGTATGAAGGCTAAATACAAATAAAAGGTGAACATTAATTTATTTGTGCTGTTTTTTCCCCCCGTAAAATATATAGTTTAATAGGAGGAGTTCATAGACTTGGCAAATTCATTTTTTTGTAAGTTTGTAGGTACAGACATCTGTTGTGGGCATTTTTTTTTTTTTTTTATGAGGCTTTTTTTAATAGTGTTCATATCGATATTGGAATTATATCGTATCGACGGAAATTAAGAAATATATCGTGATATAAATTTTGGCCATATCGTCCAGCCCTATTTTATTGTTACTTTTGATCAATTTAATGCACTTTTGCTGAATAAAAGTATTGATTTTCTTCCTAATAATACAAAAAAAGAAACCGTAATTTTTTCAGGAATCTTGAATAGAACGTTTGAAATAACAGCATTTATTTGAAACATAAATATTTGTAACTATTAATGTCTTTATTGTAATTTAATGCATCCTTGCTGAATAAAAGTATAGATTTATTTAGAAGCAGCAGCATGATCTGTTAATGATAATTCCAGGTAGTGGTCAGCAGTCGGTGACCGGTGTGACCACGGTGGAGGACAGTAACAGTTACTGGAGTGTGCGGGGCACCAATGATGCTGCATGTCATCGAGGGACTCCGATACAGTGTGGACAGAACATCAGATTGACCCATGTGAACACGGGCCGCAATCTACACAGCCACTACTTCACTTCTCCTCTTTCTTCAAATCAGGTTTTAATATGTCATCCTTTTTTAAAAACACACTGTAATGTATAGGTACTGTATATAGAATTTGATGTTGCAAGAGTCCATGGGATTTTACTCAAAGACTCTCCCTTTTAGGAGGTCAGTGCCTTTGGTGAGAACGGTGAGGGTGACCATCTGGACGAGTGGACCGTTCTGTGTGCAGGCACTGTTTGGCAGCGGGATGAGTCCGTTCGGTTCCGCCACACGGCCACCGAGGCTCTGCTGTCTGTGACGGGAGAACAGTACGGCAGACCCATTCACGGCCAGAGAGAAGTGCACGCCATGATGGTCAGCAGCTCACACAGCTACTGGAAAACAATGGAGGGCGTCTTCATGAAACCCAGTGAGACTGGATCCAAGGATTTCAGTCTGTTACACACTGAGTTTTAGAGAAATGCTTGATACAAGCTGAATCTGCTGGACTCTTTACAGTTCTATTGTTTTTTCTTTACCAGAAGAGGAGCCTTGAGCTGTTATGAAAAAGGGTTTTATAATCAAATTGTGCCTCTTGCTTATTTTTTTAAACACTTTTATATTGCACAGCATACGCTACTGTTCAAAGGTTTGCGGTCAGTAAGGATTATTAAGGTTTCGACAACAAATATGAAAAATAGCTGTTTGTTTATGTTTATTAAGCACTATATAAGCATATTAGAATGATTTTTGAAAGATGTGCGTTACTGAAAATTCAGCTTTGCCATCACAGGATTAAATTATTTCAAAATATATTAAAATAGTTATTTTAAATTATAGTAATATTTCACAATATTGATGCATTTACTGCAATTTGATAAATTAATGCAGCCTTTGTGAGCATTCCTTCAAAACCTTAAAGATATCTTACTGACTTTAACTGTTGAAAAGTAGTGTATAATAAGACAAACAGAAATTTAAATTTAAAAATTGAAAGAGAATTCTTTGTTTAAACATACATTTAGATTTTTGGAATGCAGAAAGAAGCAATTAATTCCACAATCTTACAGATTTCATAATTATAAGGCAAAAGTTTAACTAAGTTTTAACTTGCAGCACAATATACTCACCTGTAAGAATATTTAATGGCCATTAAAATAGGAAAATCATGGCCATCTTACAAGTAATATTAAATTAAAAAGAACAACAACAAATCCTTAAATAATAAAACTGGCCCACAACTGTCCTCAAAAAAAAAAAAAAAAAAAATTATAAAAGAAAAATAAAACCTGGGATATGATTTAAAACCACAAATATGAATTAATTGCATACCGAACAAGCTGGAATTCACTTGAATTGTTTGATGCTGACACTGCAGCATCAGTGCTACTTTATGTTGCAGCAGTATTAATATTAATCTCATTGAGAGACTTGCAGTTATGTGGTGCTATGTAATGATGTTTTAGGCTATTTTTCTAAAGGAAGCTGTGAGTTACTTATAACAAATGCTTCTATACAGCCATTATTATCATACTTGCACACCTGAATATTATACTAGTAACACTATGGCAAAGTCTTTTTCCCTAAGAAAAGCATTTATTTTTGTCTCTAAATGTATAATTGTAACTACATTAAGTGCCTTTTAAATATTCACACATGTACTATGATAGCATATACTGTAAAATTTGAAATGACCTGTAAACTTTTTTTATATTTACATGGTTGGGTTCACAGCTGTCTACCATTTGACTTGGTAATACAGTACATACACGGTACCAACTGAGAAGCATTAGTACAGATTTTGAAGAATTAAACAGCCTTTAGAATATTACCTCAGACAGACGGTTTGTGTAAATGTGTTATTTTGTAGATGCTTTAAATTAAAGAGATCAAGACTTGTTTATTCATTAACAGTGCTGTTTTTGTTTATGTTTTTTTTAATCAGAAAAACAATAGATTAAGTAATTTATTTGTCATTTGTACAGCTGGGTTCACCTAATGGCATGTAAACAGAATTTTAGTCTTATTTGTAGAAAATCCAATGCTTTCCCCCTACTGGCCCAGGCAACAATAATAACAAAATGAGTATTATATAAATTATTATCATCATTATATCAATAATTGGATGCAAAGACATTTATTGTCATGTTCAATAAATAACTTTCTTTTATTTCTTCATATTCTTTGTGTAATTATACGAGTAATGATACATTTTTTTTTTGTTTAGAAACCATATTGCTTTAATCTGTCAATCCACATCCTGCATGCAAATATGTATACTGTTTTGCATATTAATAATTCTTCTTTTGATATACTCCATAAAAATACATACATATAAAATTTTATTTGGCATGCTTCAAATTCAAATGAAGTTAGGATCTGGATTGAGAGTAAATTAAATCAAAAATTCCATCAACCTTTGCAAGATTAAAAAAAATAATAACAATAGAAAACAAAAATATTATTAATCAACAAAATATAAAATACAGTAGCAAATAAAACCTTTACCAATTTATATATCCAAAATGCCCATAAACTAGAGGGTAATTTTAGTAGAACGTAGAATCTAACAAGATGGCAACAAGCAAGGGGATACATAGAATAATGACTAAATGATGCAAGAGATTTCTAAACTTTAGTCCACTAATCTTTAGTGAGAAACGAGAGGAACAGTGAACAAATATTCTTATATTATTAAATAAAATAACAAGGTGCAACACTTTAAATTGATATATATGGAATTTACACAGAATTCCACTCCCGTTTCCAACTTCTTTTTGGTAAAGCTTACTTTGTTAACATTTCTTCTTTACTAGCTTTACTCCACAATGCTAAAAGTAAGTTTCCTTCGTTACCTACAATTTTTACATCACATCTTCAGAATAGGCCACTAGATGGGGCCAATGATTTGGAAATCTCCTCTTTCCAAAGCATAGACTGAGAGAATGATATGCACCAGTCCTCAATCAAGCCGTTCTGTGACATTCTGGAAAACTGACAGGAACTTTGTCCAGTAAACGGTTCCCAATAATCCGCTTTTCCTTTGCAGTGTATTTTGGCACAGAATGCTGGTACTGTTTCATATAATATTTGCTCACAGGAAGGAAACAATGGGAGTTCAGACATTTAGACTGATGCTCTCAGCAAATGCCAACAGACCTTGGAAAAGCACTGCATAAGTGTTCTGAACATGCAAACATGACACAGTCAAACAGACAATCCAAAGACGACTTTTGTGTGGCACTATATGCATAAATACACATGCAATATACAGGGGATTGTGACAAACGGCTGTAAGTATACACAATAATAAGGAACACAGGGAATAGGACTGATGTGCACACACATTATAAATATATAGACAAACAGGTAGACAAATACTTATATTACACACAGACTGTAACAGTAAACGAAAAAGTAGAGACCGACCAGTTTACTTCTGGTTGTTTCAGAGCAATTTGTGTTGCATTCACTGACTCTCTGAGCCTGAGAGTGAATAAAAACTCAAAATGGACCAAAAAGTCCAACTATGTAGCATAGACACTTCCGCAGAAGTTCAGTGTCATATATTTTAACCAGACAATATATGCAGACATTTAGAAGACCTTGATACTATATTTAAAATCAAAGAGAGTATTATACTCTCCTCTTTCTTCTGTAGATACACAAAATAAGAGATTGGGTAATGGCATGAATGCAACAGACTTCTAATTTTCATTTTAAAAATGATCCTGTTTACTCATAATGCACAAGGTGTACTGCAAAATGGAGATGTGTGGAATTGAATTCATCCCACTTGCTTTGAAGAATATGGAAAGCCACAATGCATTTGTAACTCAAATTATATAGCAAACAATAAAAAATCAGTCTGCTTCTGCTCATGCTGGGGAACAGTTTGGGGTCAATAAGATTTGTAATGTTTTTGAAAAAAGCCTCTTCTGCTCACCAAGGCTGCATTTATTTGATCCAAAATACAGTAAAAACAATGATATTGTGAAATATTATTACCATTTAAAATCAAGAACTTTCAGCAGACATTATTCCAGTCTTCAGTGTCTGTTTGTTCCCTCAATTTATTCAAATTTATTTCCCTTGCTCCCTCATTTTCGTTAAATCGTGGCCATGTAACCTTATTAATTTGTTCTCGTTTTTGAAATAATGGCCACATTGTATTAATTTATTCCCTCATCTGATTATCAAATCGAAGGAATAAATGAGTAAAACGTGCACTGATGTCACATGGACTATTTTAATGATGTCCTTACTAACTTTCTGGGCCTTGAACGTGTCAGTTGCGTTGCTGTCTATGCAGGGTCAGAAAGCTCTCGGATTTCATCCGAAGATGAATGAAGGTCTTATAGGTTTGAAATGACATGAGTAATTAATGACAGAATTTTCATATTTGGTGAACTATCCCGTTAATGCACCATTACTGAAAAAATTATTAATTTCTTTACCTCCTGTCCCCAAACTGTTAATGGTACTTTTTACAATTTTTTTTTTAAGTATGTGGAAAAAGTACACAGTATGCAATGATAAATGTTTTAGATAGTAATATTTTATGTTGGTGTCAATTAATTTTATCACATTGCATTTTTTTGAAAAATTTATGTTTTTTTCTCTCCTGAACTATAGTTGTTCTTAAATCATTTTAAAATTATTTTTCTCTCTCCCTATCTCTCAGTTATGCTAATGTAAATCACTTTATGCGATCATCATGTGCAGTATAAATAAACTTTCCTTGAAAAGTCCTTTTTCCTTTTTTCAACCCAATAAAATGCTAATCAAAGGAGGAGAAAAAATCACACTCAAAACATTAAGATGCATTATATCCTGCATATTATGGTAATATGTGATTTTCTTTGCATACTGCATGTACAGAGTAAGCTGCATACTGTAAAAGTAATATTATGGTAGTATGCTATTCCAAAAATACCCACAGTCCCTTCAATAACAACAATATCTTCAATAAATTCCATAAATAAGCTTCAACACCGCAATGCTGTGAACAAAACATACAGTGCATTTGAGATGAACATGCACACGCTCTTGATGCCAGAAATCCTGCAGCGGCTCCACTGGACAGGCTGCCAATCACTCCTCATCGTTCCCATCTGACATGACTTGGAGTGAGATAAAGTACAAAGTCTTTGTCTTTCAAAGACAGGAATGAGAAAAACACGCAGCGTGGAGGGACACGGGATGTTATTGCATTAAATGGTATCCAGTGAGGAGCCCTTGCATGTTCCTGTCAAGCTGATGATGGAGGACATCCCTCACTGCCGCTTATAAGTCTGTCACAATCACAATCGCCGAAATAAATATAAAACACAAAACTCTTTCTCTGGATTCACATCCTGTACTCGGTGGGCTCCCCACGCTCTTCCAACTAAAAGAAAGTGGAGTTTTTGATGCATGTTTCTTAAGAGAGGTCAGATCGAGCAGGGTTCACAGTGGGCGGGGCTACTCCATGCCATTCCGCAACATCTGATTGGCTGCGATGAGCATGACGCTGATGATGAAGGCCATTGCAAAAGCGCAGATGAGGCTCTTGCGGACACACGTCTGGCGATTCTTCTTTTTCGAATGCACTGATGGAGTAGAACAGAGCATTTGTGAAAGAGCATCAATGAGAAGAGATGACAGCACACAATGAGCATAAGCCATCCAAACAATGATCCAGCAGCGCGGCTGATCTCTGTGCATAATGAGGCTTTGAATATAAACAATAATGAAACAAAACTTGTGGCTCTGCTGAGCTGCCTCACTGGACTCGACACACTCATGATCGCACACACGAAGACAGAAATAAATATTCATGTGAAACTGTTTAAGGGCACAGTGTGGGCCAATAAAGCATATATTTTAAAACATTGTGACAGACTAATTGGATTTTGAGGTGTGAAATTGTTACATTTTATTCACCTTTTTCTCAGGCCTGCAGATTCAATTCCATTCGATTTGTGTTGTTATTCTGTGCTGCATATTGAGATTAAATATTGAACTGCTGAAACATAATTGCATACAAGCGTTTACGATAATTTCCCTGTTTCTGAATTCCATTCATTCCCTTTACTTTTGTTGGCTGATGAAAACAATCTGGTTCAATAAAGCGGGTGAAATTCAAGCGTAACCAATGCTGGGAGTAAAGAAAATATTACACTAGTTGCTTTTATTTTCAGATGCTTTTCATTCCAAAAAACCCATAATGCACCGAGAACACAGAACTCTCATCTCGTTAAATGCCCAGTTTCTGGGCAAACACATAGAGCCTAATAGACGGGCTCTAGATGTAAAAATCCATAAAGAAATGGATTTTTAATGACAACATATAAACCTTTCAAGACCTACTATGTGCACTGTGATCGTTAAGCGATGATATATGCTTTTGCAGAAGCCAAAAGTCAATGTGATTTTAGCTTCATTTAAAAAAGCAAGCTTTTCATTGGATGCACCAATCAGAGAAGTTGCTGTTACTAATTATTGACTACACTCTTTATTTATTTACTTGTAATTAAATATTTTGTAAATACATTTAAGTATATTTAATTTAATTTGTATATTTACAATAATTGTCTACAAGTTGATTATAAACATAATACATACTTCTGTAGAAGCCGAAAGTCAATGCAATTTCAGGTTTAAAAAAAAAAAGCAAAAAAAAAAAGCATCAATAAGATCCACCAATCAGAGAAGTCGCTGTCACTTCCATAAAGCATTGTGAATGACATACTGACTACATTCTTACTACTTATTCATCTATAATTAAATATGCAATCAAAATAAAATATAATCAATCAAGTTTAAATATATGCAATTCAATTTTTAAATATAATTATTGTTTTAATTTAATTCGTTTATTATATTGTATTTTTAATAAAAAGACTGCACCATGATACATGCTTCTGTAAAAGTCAAAAATCTGTAATTTTAGCATCATTTACAAAAAACATGCAGGAAAGCAAAAGATTTCAGCATTGAAAATGATGTTATTGGCTATACTCTTAATACTTAATTATATATAGTTATATACTTTGCAATAAAATGAAAAGATATCTATTTTCATATATTTAAATTTAAATGAAATATATGTGATATTATAATGAATTATTATTATAAATGACAATGAGTTGATAATTTTATATATCATAATTTTTTTATGGGAGGAGTACTTCATTCTCATTAAATGCATTAAGTACACAGTCTTGTACCTTGATTTAAATCCAAAAAAGTTAGTAAGTTTTAATTTAACTCAGAGCCAGTTGGTTTGATTCAAGGCTTAAAACTCTTTATTGAAGAATTTTTGAAAAATACTTCTTGGCTTCTGAAAAACTGTCCGTTCGCTGCTGCGCTCTGCTGATCATGTGAAATCTTTTCATTGGTATTCATACAGAACTCAGTTCTTGAGTTACTGTCAGAACTTCACCTCATCCGAGCTTCGCAAAGTTTTCAACAAACTGTTGCAGGATCCGTCAATTAACATGAAATTGTTCTCTTTGCTATTTACCTCCCTGAAATTCGGTCTGGCAGTTTCCTGAGTTCTCCTTCAAGCTCTCTTCCTCGGTGACGATAATATTCTCGATGTCCTTCATGGTGAGATGGTCTCTGAAGGCGTGGAACAGGACGTGTTTGAGCTCCTCCAGGGACATCTGTTGCATGTCAAACTGCGGGTGGAAACACAAGAGGCCTGTTGTTAAATCTCAGCACGGCTGGACTGTCAGTGCTTCTCTGTGCTCAGATCCTACAGTCATTTATTATGGCAGAATTTCCTCCAACAGAAAGTTAGTAAGAAAATAGGAAAATGACCAGATGAGCCAGTCACTACGTTAATCAAGGGTTTACTTGCTCAATCACACTCACTCTCGCTCAGGCAGTGGTGAACAATGAAAAAAGCTCAGCACACAAATTGCGAATCAACATCTTTACTGTTCTGCAACCAAAAACATCCTTAACAGAAACACACTCATCTGAGACTCTCCTCATTGAACTGCAATGTCTGTTGTGAAAGCTGAATAAAGAAGAAGGAGAGGAAGAAGAGGAGGTAAATTTGGGCTGGTTCAATAATTCAGAATCACTGAGAGAGAGAGACAGACTTGGACTTTTTCAATTTCCTGGCAAACTCTGTGTCAAGGGTCTTCTCAGAAGCCTTGAATGAGCTTTGGTGGTGGGGGTGTTATCCTGTCTTGGCAGAGTCAATAAATTATTGAACTGTATGAGAAAATATGTAGTACATTGCTGAGAGTGTCCTTCTCCCTGATTCCATCCACTCAAACACATTTATTCCAGACTCTTGAAATCTTTGCAAGTCGTTCTAAAGCGTTTTCATTGATGCTGTTCAAGCATGTGTAATGTGCATCATGTAAATGCAGCGATTTCATTACATATCTGCTTACGTTTTAACTCAACAAACCAAAAAAGCTGGTCAAAATGTATGCACGTTGCTAGTAAACTTTCATTTAATCAGGCTAACAAATAAAATGCAGGAAACTAAATAATGTAAAAGAGAAAGAAAGAAATATTACAAATAAATGAAACATTTCCTTTAAGAATGCAGTAGTTTAATTTAAACTTTCACTGAATTTCTAAATAACTATTCTTGCTGAAATAAATTGGAAATATATATTGATTTATTTAACCTATGCTTTAATAAAAATATAAATTAGAAAATAAATCTTAATAAAAAATAAAATTCATATTTCCTATAAGAATGCAGTTGCAATCGAATTACTACATAAATGTATATAATTACATTAATTTACAATTTACTGAATTTCAAAATGATCATTCTTGCTTAAATTAAATCGGAAATGTATATACAATAAAACTATTTTTTATTAAAAATAATAATAAATATTACAAAATAAATACTACAAAAATTAAATATTCCCTATATGAGAATGCAGTTTAGTCAAGTTACTACATAAATTTACACAATTATGATGTTTAACTGACAGTTTAATGAATTATTATACCATTCTTGCTTAAATTAAATCATAAATACAGTGCCTTATGAATACTTATGCAATGTACTTTCAGTTTTTAATTTTTAATACATTTATGAAGTTGTGACAATTCTGTTTTTGCTTTATGGTGAATGGAGTGTAAACTGATGTGGGAAAAATGTATTTAAAACAGTTATCATAAAGCAGCAACATAACAAAATATGGGGGGGAAAAAAGAAGGGGTATGAATACTTTTACAAGGCACTTTATATATATATCCAATAAATAAATATTTCTAATTTGAATAAAAATATGATTACAAATAAATATTGCAAATAATTATTTCCTATGAGACTGCAGTTCAATCAAATTACTACATAAATGTACACAATTACGATGTTTAATTTATAGTATAACAAATTATTATACCGTTCTTGATTAAATTGAAATATACATAAAATCCAATAAATATTTTCAATTTTAATAAAATATGCATAAAAACAAATATTAAAAATAATATAGTTTCCAACAGAACAGCAGTTGTAATCAAATTACCACATAAATGTACACATTTACGTTATTTAATTTTCAGTTAACCATTCTTACTTCAATGAAACAGGAGAATCTATAATATAATGAAATCAAATTATACTACACTATTATATATCTTTCATCAGAACACACAGCAACCTTTGAATGGACATTCAAGGGGATTTTCACCCTCAGATGGTGTGGTTATGGCATCTACTGGCAATAGTTAACTGGACCATTCTAACAACCAAACCTTGACCTCTTATAACAAACACACAATCCCTGTGCCCTGTAGAAGCTCCCGGGGATTCAGCGCCGATGCAGAACCAACGCTTATCTGATGTTATCACAGGGGGCTGTCAGACAATGTCACTTACACAAAGCCAAGCGTAAAGCCTCAATGAGACATTATCAGCTGGGATTGTCTCTTCTGAGGAGTGAGATGATGGCACTGAGCATGTATCTCTGTCGTTCAGCTCTTCACATCCAGACACTCTCATGGGATCCCTTCAACTCCGAATGCAATTCTTTTTCCATCACTGACTATTCTCTCACTCTGAAAGAAGACTGTTTGAAAGAGACCTATTGATGTCTTAGTTATGAACTCTGTAATATCATAGCATTTCTTATATCAGACTGTGTTTTCTCTCATTAGCTCAGAGTAAGCAGATAACCTAGATAAGCAGTGAACGCTCATGGAAACTCATCAGCTATCTGAAACACTACATTTCGATCTATAAAAATGGCCAAAAGGCCAAAAAATGATGATGCAGTAAAACAAGAAGAGATTGAATCCCTGTTGTGTTAACAAGGAGTGTTGATGTAGTACCTCGAGGCATCAGATCTAATGCTCTTGTTCTTCATATGACCAATAACTGCGTGGAATAAAGTGAGGCAATTTACCGCAAGTTGTTGCACAGGTGTTGAAGCTCTCTCTCTCAGGATAATTACACTAGTTAGAGTATGCTTGAAAACAAAAAGTCTGCTCTCTGAATTATGGTAACATAATGAAATGATTTGAAAAGTATATTGCAGGAGTCCACCACTATCCACCACACAGAAACATCCATGAGCTGTGACTAACAATATTGACTCAAATTTTACATGTAGTCTTCCTTTAAAAAAAATAAATAGCCACAAATAGTTTGAAATACATTGGAGTAAATATATCTAGAGACCCTAAGGATAAACTTAACTTTTTACTTATGTTAGAAAATCTGAAAAGCAATCTAAAATACTGGAGGATCCAACCACTTTCAATGATGGGGCGTGCGAATGCCATTAAGATGGTGATATTACCCAGATTCTTGTATCTTTTTCAGATTTTGCCAATTTATTTGCCCAAAAAGTTCTTCAAAACTTTAGGTTCTTTTGTACTGCCGTTCATTTAAAGCACATTTACACCTTGGTAAATATGATCAAAGAAGGCTGTGAAAATTAATCTGCATTGTTAATCCTTTTGATCTTTTATTTTAAAAATTCACAAAAATCTCACCTTTCATTGGATAATAAGAATTTAAAATGGGGGGAAATATCATTCTGAAATAAAAAAATTTCTCTAATACACATTGGCCACAATTAACGGCACCCTTTTATTCAATACTTTTTGAAAGCTACATTTGCCAGTTTAACAGCTATAAAATTTCTCCTATAATGTCTGATGAGGTTAGAGAACACCTGACGAGATCAGAGACCATTCCTTCATCCAGAATCACTCCAGACCCTTTAGATTCCCAGCTCCATGTTGGTGCTTCTTCTCTTCAGTTCACTCCACTCATTTTCTATAGGGTTCAGGTTAGAGGACTGGAATGGCCAGCAGAAGCTTGGTTTTGTGCTCAGTGTCCCATTTTTGTGTTGTTTTTGAGGTTTGTGTTTGGATTATTGCACGGTTGGAAGATCCAAACATGGCCCATTGTAAGATTTCTAACAGAGTCAGTCACTTATTGATTTTTTATCTGTTGGTATTTGATAGAATCCACATGATGCTGCTAAAAGATCATTTTTTAGTTTCATCTGACCATAGAAGCCAGTCCCATTTGAAGTTCCAGTCGTGTCTGATAACTGAATATGCTGGAGTTTGTTTTTGGATGAGCTAGGAGAATTTTTCTTGAAATCTTCCCAAACAACATGTGGTGATGTAGGGGCTGTTTGACAATTTATTTTTATGGTTTTCTGACCCCGAGACTCAACTATTTTGTGCAATTCTCCAGCTGTGGTCCTTGGAGAGTCTTTAGCCACTCAAACTCTCCTTCTCACCGTGCATTAGGACGATATAGACACACGTCCTCTTCCAAGCAGTTTCGTAAAATTTTATGTTGATTGGAAATTCTTAATTATTGCCCTGATGGTGGAAATGGGAATTTTCACTGCTCTAGCTCTTTTCTTAAAGCCACTTCACTAATTTGTGAAGATCAATTATCTTTTGCTGCACATCAGAAATATATTCTTTGGTTTTTCTCAATGTGATGAATGATTAAGGGAATTTGGGCTTTGTTTTCCCTTTATTTCTGTGAAACAGGAAGGCATGGCTGGATAATTTCATGTTCATAATCACCCTGGAGTGCTCAAAATTGTGAATATGAACGGGAATATACTTCAGAGTTATTTTAATCATAAGAATTTCTAGGGGTGCCAATAATTGTGTCCAATAATTGTGTATTTGAGAAAAAACATTTATTTCATAATGATATTTCCCCCCCATTTTAAATTCTTATTATCCAATGAAAGGTTAGATTTTTGTGAATTTTTTAAATAAAAGATCAAAAGGATTAACATTGCAGATTAATTTTCATAGCCTTCTTTGATCATATTTACCAAGGGTGCTGATATTTTTGGCCATGATTGTATATGCATATATATATATATATACAGTCATGGCCAAAAATATCAGCACCCTTGGTAATAATATATATATATATATATATATATATATATATTAAGAAAAGGCTCTATAATATCTAAATCTATTATAGATAATATCTATTCTATCATTTTAAATCTTCTTTAACTAAAGAACAGAACAGTTATTTCTTGCCAAACTTCCAAACGGGCAAATATAGTACAGCTTGCTTGGTTATGTATGTATGTATGTATGTATGTATGTATGTATATATATATATATATATATATATATATATATAAATAAGAATTAATATTAATAATAGGCTCATATATAGTAGGTATTAATATTTTTATTAAGATAGCACTGTTCCAACTAAAACATTAACATAAAGCATGGAAATTAAATTATACATTCAGGGGGGAAAATCACTCCAATAAATATTGTCACATGATTCGTTCCTTTTCTTTCACATTCAGTTTGACTTTATTTATGACATCAATAGAGGAGCGATCTTGTAGGAGGTCTGCACTGTGTGAGTAAATGCTAATGTTTATGTGTGTGTGTGTGTGTGTGTGTGTGTGTGTGCTGGCTGTAATCCACGCAGTCTGTTTGATCTGACAGGCATTTGAGCGGCCTCTGATTATTACAGATTTACATTTACTGTGTTGCTTATTTTGCAATGGCGGCACTGAAAGCCTGTATTGATTTCCATCTTTGACCATCAATCCTGAAGAACCTCCCAGCAGGGCATGTGATTAACGTTTCAATTACCCAAACACTCTCGTTTTAATGGCAGGTACATGATTAATATGAGTATGAAAACACTTCTGTGAATGATTTGGGAGAGCTCTCATAAAGAAAGACAGAATAAACAAATTCATAATAATAAACTAATTCAGAGAGTTAAAATGTCTGTTCTACTGCCAAATTATTGAGATAATTTACTTATTGGTCATTAAACTTACACAGTTTGTATTCAATCCATGCCTTTCATAAATACAATATACTAAACCTGTTCCAAAACCAAGTGAACTTCCTCAGTCTACAGGGAGCAACTATCATATTATTTAACATCACTGAATCAAACTAAATGCATTAATTTACACCAACAGAACACATACAGTGCCCTCCAAAAGTATCGGAACAGTAAAGACAAAATGTATCTATTGGCTGTGGAGTCAAGACATTTACAAATATGATTAAAAGATGAATATGAGACAAAACTTCAGAATGTCACATTTTATTATTGGGTGATTCAACACATACATGTTTAACCAGCAGAGAAGTTCATCCCTCTATCTGATGTGAGCATAAGTATTGGAACAGTTGCCTCACAGGTCTTTCTAAGTGATCAGCTGTGTCCTGTTGCATTAATTCTTCAGATATTAAAAGCAGGGAATTTGTCGTATCAGTTATATCCATTACTTCTGCATTCTGAATCTTGCATTTGATGATGACACACACAAACCAGGATGAAGATGAGGGAGCTGACTTTGAGAGAAAAGCAAGCAATTTGGATGCTAAAAGAAAAGAGGAAGTCAATTAGAGCTATAGCAAAAACAAAGGGCATGGAGAAATCAAGAGTTTGGAAAACAACAGTAGTTGATGACAGACAAATCCTAAAAGACGTGTCTGTAAAATCACCATCAACTTCCAGAAAGCTGGGGTGATGCTCTGACAATCTACTGTCCTCAGGAGACTTTGATACAGAATTACAGATGCTACACAGCAAGATACAAACCTCTGACCAGCTCCAAAAATAGAAAGGCAAGATTAGAGTTTGCAAAAAGCACAAAGGTGAGCCAGAAGAGTTTTGGAACTGTGTTTATGGACTGATGAGACAAAGATGAACCTTTATCTAAGGAAAGCAAAAATGTGGAGGAAAAAAGGGAACTGCAATGATCCCAAGCATACAGCCTCATCTGTAAAGCATGGTGGAGGTGGTGTCATGGCATGGGCCTGCATGGCTGCCTCTGGAACAGGCCCTCTCAACTTTACTGATGACTTAATGTATGACAGTAGCAGAATGAATTTGGAAGGGTACAAAACCATCTTGCCTACCAATATTCAAGAAAATGCCACCAGATTCATTGGGAAGTGCTTCATATTGCATCAGGACAATGACCCAAAACACCCTGCCAGTTCAGTCAAGGAATTTATAAGGGCAAAGAAATGGAAAGTCTTAGATTGCCCAAGTCAATCTCCAGATTTAAATCCGACTGAACATGAATTTCACCTGCTGGAGAGGAGAGTAAAGGCAGAAACTCCCCAAAACAAGCAACAATTGGAATTGGCTGCATTAAAGGCTGGGAAAAGTATTTCAAAGGATGAGACCATGATGTCTATGGGTCACAGACTCACTGCTGTGATTGTGCGCGAGGGATCTGCAACTAAATAATAGCTTTTAATCTTTTATATCTGCCTTATGTTCAACTGTCCCAATACTTATGATCACATCAATGAGTGGGATGAACTCTAAAAGTGCTGTTCTTTTTATTTGGTAAAACATGTATGTGTTGAAATGGCTAATAATAAAATGTGACATTCTGTAGTTTTGTCTCATATTCATCTTTTCATCATATTTGCAAATGTCTTGACTCCACAGCCAACAGAACAATTTTGTCTTCACTGTTCCAATACTTATAGAAGGCACTGTATTTACGGATCAAATCAGGTTGAAACAATTGCTGAGGACCACTTTCAGTTTAATTTAAGCGTGTTGCTAAACTAATAACGTGACACTCAAGCATAAAAATACACAGCACACATAAATATTGATTAAAATGATACATTTTTCATTAGTCTGTTTTTATTAACACTTGACATTTTTAAATGAAATATAAGTTTATGTATAATTAAGATTTCACTGGCTTTGTCTGAAATTGATATTTTCACTGAGCTCTGCATTCTGGGAAGGATCTATATGATGCTGCCATAGAATCTGTCCAAAAAGATGCGTCTTAAAAAGCAGCATAATTAAGTTGCCTATCTTTTCATGTAGCCTTCATGTATGATATTTTTTGGAGCAGAGCAATTGTGTCTTAATATTTGAAGTTCACCCTCCAAAGCCTAGACGTGGTGTTAAAAGTGTGTCTGGTTTGTGCCAGCTCTCATGTCACACGGCTAAGCGGATCTGCACGCTGGGGGAGATGGGCCATGAAGGAATCTGTCAGAGGCTGATGTCTTTGGTTGACCCACTGAGCGAGGGACGGGGCGGTAAGTGTCGTGTTGAAGGTGTCCAGACACATTTGTCACAATGAAATAGGAGCTCAGCTCTTTTTCCCTCCCATTCCTTGTCTGCCTGCTCCCCTCTATAACTCAGAACCACATTAATGATGATATGGAGCGATAAGCTACACTGATGTGAGGAGAGAAGAGCGAACGACCATATCAGCTGACTCTACGGACGCAGCATGAAATTTAATGTACTAGCTGGCATTGATTAAGTTATTTGTGATGGTCAACTCAAATTTTTCATATACTTTTACTAGTGTTCTTAGTCTATTAAAAAAACATTCAAATTAATTTCATGCAACATTTATTGTACCAAATTTAATGCAAATAATAGCATGTTGTGAATATTTACCAAATTACTTTAAAGACATTACTGTGGCAGCTGAGTAAGTTACAAAAAAGGACCTTTAGAAGTCAAAATATTGTTGTTTTATTAAACAAATATTATAAAATATTATTATTATTTGGTGGATTAAAAACATAATATACTGAACATAATTCAAAAATATTATTGTGACCATGTAGAAGTCAAAATATTGTTTTATTATTATTATTATTATTATCATTATTTGTGTACTCAAAACATAATATACTGAACATAATTCAAAAATATTATTGTGACCATGAAGAAGTCAAAATATTGTTTTATTATTATTATTATTATTATTATAATCATCATCATCATCATCATCATCTCTGGCCTGGGTGTGGATAAAGATAATATGGATGAAGACATTATTGTGGCAGATGAGTAAAGAAATGACAAAAGAGCCGTTTAGATGTCAAATATTGCTTTATTTACTACTACAACCACTACTACAAAATAATTATAATAATTTTAATTATAATAAATATTAAATAATTATAATACATTTATTTTTAATAATATATAATAATTATACCTTAATAATAATAATAATAATAATAATAATAATCTAATAATTTATTTAATTATTTTAATAATAAAAGTAATTTATTATTATTATTATTATTATTATTATATTTCTCTGGACAGTCTGTGGAATAAAAAACATGCTTTGAATTTAGGAGAATACTTTTGAATTTATTTTTGCCTGTACTTCAGCTCAGACTGCTTCCACTGAAGGGACATTTCTCAATCTGGAATATATGAGTCAGGCATGATTAAATGTGTTAATTTTAAAATAACTAACTGTATTAAATTAAATGTTAATTTGACAGACCTATTTTTATCTCCTGCTTTTATCTGGAATTATTTTTCAGTGGCCCCTCAAAGCCACAGCTGAATCTAAGTAAGCTGATCCTTAATCAAGACAAGATTATTCAGAATATCTCATACTGTCCGCCAATCGATACTATATCACTCTGTCAAGACATCAGAGGAGACCGTCTGTGGTGTCTTATCAGAGACGCCAACATCTTATTACTGCGTGCCAAAAAAGCACTGAAAAATCATTTGAGGAAGTGCAGTGATATGCCCCTGCTATAACGTGATCTATACCCTTGAACTACAAGCACACACACACACACACACACACACACACACACACACACACACACACACAGACACATACAACTGTCTTCTGTGAAATCATTTCCAAGGCACTAACAGCCTGTAATTCAGCTGCCAGTTCTGCAACTGTCACTTTGGGAAGTGTGAACTGAACAGATGGCATTTGGGCGTGAATGGTGCGTTTGGAAGCAGGGTGATTGTAACAGGAGGGTCTGGGGTTTATCAGCCATCCATTACTTCCAATGGACTCATTTTCATTCAGCTCCACGAATCCTGGGCCAATATTACCACTACTTACTCTAACAGCGGCTACAGCAGATCAAGTACTTGCACTATGAACTGGTTAAATATTGGTTCAATTAAATTTCTCAGAGTCTGTTGTGATCATGGCCACACACACATCCAGTTTTGCATGTCTGCATGCAGTACTCAGCATTCATAACCGAAAACACTCACACATACGATGAGCCGATTACAAGGTTTAAGACATAACCAATGCAGTGTCTCTGTCACAGTCTCCACATGTGACATTTGACACAGTTAGGACCCATCTGCTCGTGGGCCTGATTGTTATCTCATCATGTTAATGACCGCCAGTGTGAAAGAAGCGATGCATCTGTCCTACTTTCATCCCCTTTCCATTAGCTGAAGTGTCCTAGAGGATAGAAGGCAATCAACAGGATAATCGCAGACCAGAGAATTACAAGCAGAAAACAGGTGTCATTAACCTACGTTCATACACATTTCTCTCCTCTAAGAGCGGCCTCTTAACATGCAGCCATTTGCAGTGATAAAATGACCAGAAGTTTGTGATTTCCGGCGGCACCGAGCAAACGTGGGCGTGTCCAGCAATGTGACAAAGTTGAGAAAAGTTGCACTTTATGCAAATGAGCTGCGACTGCCAATGGGAGTGAAGAGATGGGAGCACATGTCGTCGAGTGAAGGCAAGATGGAGAAGGTAATGCTGCTATGAGAGATTTCTGCCCACATGCAGACAAATGATGTTTGGAAAACCGTGTCAGAAATTGTCTGCATTCTGTCATTCATCTTGTTCATGATATGATATATTATGCCCTGCTGCAATTTATATTCAAATACTTTCCCCTCCAGAATGCTCATTTTTAGCAGCAATGAAAAAACCCCAACAACAACAAAAAGATTCCTTGTTTTACCACTGATCTTATATTTTACCAGAAATAAATCTCTTTAGTGAAAAGATTGATAAGATTTTTAAATGTTATGATCACCAATCATATTCATCTAGGATTAGGAGCACCCACTATGACTAAAAACTATGGGAAATTAAAGCTAAAGCCAATTATATACAGGTTGTTTAGAATTTTCTTGGCAAATATGAGCAAAGGCGGCAATCAAAAGGAAGGATCCTTTTGATCCTTTATTTAAAAAAAAAAACACACACACACACACACACACAAAATCTAAATTTTCATTGAAGTAAAACAATTGAAAATGCACCGGAGAGGTGATGAGATTATAGAAAGCCTGTGCAAAGTTCAGAGACCATGAATCTCTCCAGATCATTCAAATGCCATGGTCCATGTTGGTGCCTCCCTTCTTATTTTCTATAGGGTTCAGGTAAGGGAAACGAGATGGCCATGGCAGAACCTGTGTTCATGTGTTGATTTTCATGTTTGTTTGGATTATTGACCTAATGGAAGATCCAGCTATGGCCCATCATAAGATTTCTAGCAGAGGTAGTCAGGTTTTTTAACTGTTGGCATTTGATAGAATCCATAATGCCATGTATCTGAACAAGATATCCAGGACCTCCAGCAGAAAAGGCCTGCAACATTAAAGATCCATCTCATGTGTGCCAAAAAGCTCTTTTTATTTTCATCTGACCATAGAACCCAGTCCCAATTGAAGTTCCAGTTGTGTCTGCAACTGAATAAACAGCCGTTTGTTTTTGGATGAAAGCAGAGGAATTTTTTGAAACCCTCCCAAACAACTTGTGGTGATGCAGGTGCTCTTTGATATTTTTTTGAGGTTTTTTGACCCTTTAAGACTTCTGCCATTTTTTAACGGTGATCCTTGGAGAGTCTTTGGCCACTCAAACTATCCTCCTCTCTTTGCATTAAGACAATTTAGACACACTTCCTCTTCCAGGCAGATTTGTAACATCTCCAGTCGATTGGAACTTCTTAATTATTTCCCTAATGGTGGAAATGGGAATTTTCAGTGCTTTAGCTATTACAATGAACAAAATTATAAACGCAACACTTTTGTTTTTGCCCCCTATTTTTCATGAGCTGAACTCAAAGATCTAAGACTTTTTCTATGTACACAAAAGGCCTATTTCTCTCAAATATTGTTCACAAATCTGTCTAAATCTGTGTTAGTGAGCACTTCTCCTTTGCCGAGATACTCCATCCACCTCACAGGTGTGGCATATCAAGATGCTGATTAGACAGCATGATTATTGCACAGGTGTGCCTTAGGCTGGCCACTCTAAAATGTGCAGTTTTACTGTATTGGGGGGGTCCGGAAACCAGTCAGTATCTGGTGTGACCACCATTTGCCTCACGCAGTGCAACACATCTCCTTCACATAGAGTTGATCAGGTTGTTGATTGTGGCCTGTGGAATGTTGGTCCACACCTCTTCAATGGCTGTGCGAAGTTGCTGGATATTGGCAGGAACTGGAACACATATACGCCGATCCAGAGCATCCCAAACATGCTCAATGGGTGACATGTCCGGTGAGTATGCTGGCCATGCAAGAACTGGGATGTTTTCAGCTTCCAGTAGTTGTGTACAGATCCTTGCAACATGGGGCCGTGCATTATCATGCTGCAACATGAGGTGATGGTCGTGGATGAATGGCACAACAATGGGCCTCAGGATCTCGTCACGGTATCTCTGTGCATTCAAAATGCCATCAATAAAATGCACCTGTGTTCATTGTCCATAACATACGCCTGCCCATACCATAACCCCACCGCCACCATGGGCCACTCGATCCACAACGCTGACATCAGCAAAACGCTCACCCACACGACGCCATACACGCTGTCTGCCATCTGCCCTGTACAGTGAAAACCGGGATTCATCCTTGAAGAAAACACCTCTCCAAAGTGCCAGACACCATCGAATGTGAGCATTTGCCCACTCAACTGCAGTCAGGTCGAGACCCCGATGAGGACGACGAGCATGCAGATGAGCTTCCCTGAGACGGTTTCTGACAGTTTGTGCAGAAATTCTTTGGTTATGCAAACCGAGGTGAAGATGCTGGATGTGGAGGTCCTGGGCTGGTGTGGTTGCATGTGGTCTGCAGTTGTGAGGCCGGTTGGATGTACTGCCAAATTCTCTGAAACGCCTTTGGAGACGGCTTACAGGCAACAGCTCTGGTGGACATTCCTGCAGTCAGCATGCCAATTGCACACTCCCTCCCTCAAAACTTGCGACATCTGTGGCATTGTGCTGTGTGATAAAACTGCACATTTTAGAGTGGCCTTTTATTGTGGCATGATAATGCACGGCCCCATGTTGCAAGGATCTGTAGACAATTGCTGGAAGCTGAAAACATCCCAGTTCTTGCATGGCCAGCATACTCACCGGACATGTCACCCATTGAGCATGTTTGGGATGCTCTGGATCGGCGTATATGACAGCGTTTTCCAGTTCCTGCCAATATCCAGCAACTTCGCACAGCCATTGAAGAGGAGTGGACCAACATTCCACAGGCCACAATCAACAACCTGATCAACTCTATGCAAAGCAGATGTGTTGCACTGCGTGAGGCAAATGGTGGTCACACCAGATACTGACTGGTTTCCGGACCCCCCCAATACAGTAAAACTGCACATTTTAGAGTGGCCAGCCTAAGGCACACCTGTACAATAATCATGCTGTCTAATCAGCATCTTGATATGCCACACCTGTGAGGTGGATGGAGTATCTCGGCAAAGGAGAAGTGCTCACTAACACAGATTTAGACAGATTTATGAACAATATTTGAGAGAAATAGGCCTTTTGTGTACATAGAAAAAGTCTTAGATCTTTGAGTTCAGCTCATGAAAAATGGGGGCAAAAACAAAAGTGTTGCATTTATAATTTTGTTCAGTGTATTTACAGCCACATTCTATTTTGTAAAGCTCAACATTATTATTGTTTATCCTTTTGGTGTTTCATTCAAAAATTACACAAAATCTAAACTTTCATTGAAGTAAAACAATAAAAAATGGGGGAAAACACATTATGTAATGCATGTTTTTGAAATTATGTTTTCGTGCATGTAAATAATATAAACATACATACAGTACATAAATATATATTAATACTTTTATATATATTAATAAATATGTATATACACTTTTTGAATGCAGCAATAACACATAGAAATGTCCGAAAGTGAGGGTAAAGATGTGCACAATGTTACAAAAGATTATGATTTCAAATAAAGCCTGTTCTTTTCAACTTTTTATTCATTAGAAAATCCTGAAAAAAATCAGCATATTAGAATGATTTCTGAAGGATCATGTGACACTGAAAACTGGAGTAATGACCACTGAAAATTCAGCTTTGCCGCCACAGGAATAAATTAGATTTTAAAATATATTAATATAGGAAGCAGTCATTTTAATTTCTAACAATGAGTCACAATATTACTGTTTTACTGTGTTTATGATCAAATAAATGCAGCCTTTATGGTTTGCACTAATGTGGCTGTCTTCTTGTGTTGTTAAAAGCTTGCAGTATTTTGAATTCACTGCCTATAGTGGTAATCTCCCTTGTACACTTGTCAGCACAAACGCCTCTGAAAAGTGAATATTTGTGCATCCATTCCTGCTGAGTTTGTTTGTCATGCTGCTCTAAATGCCTCCACAGAGGTTTTAGTTTACTATCAGACAGTTATGGCTCTAGCGTAGCATCGATGCCGCTGGCTATACAAGCAGACGAGAGATGCCGGTGTCATTCATCTGGGCTGGACATGGAGGAGGACAGCGCCGGGCTGATTCACGGCTTAATTGAGTTGTCAGCTGTGGCGAGTTGAAAAAGAGACACACTCTGTAATGTTGTGGATACTCCTGAATGCTCCCTCCTATAATTTTGGCTCATTGCATTTGTCATATTTCTCTTAGTATCTCTCTCTTCTGTTTATTCACCCACTCCTTCAACTATCTGTCTAAAAATATATTAATCTTCATTTCAGAACAAC